>NC_056742.1:466999355-467144355 GCF_019279795.1 Protopterus annectens | reverse complement strand
AAGGCTAAGGGAATGAATGCAAACTGCCTAATTCTCACATAATTAACCTGGTAAGCCCATGAAATGTAATTTTTCTTTTTTAAAGGGAGCTTAGAAATAGTTTGTAATATTGTTCTGTGTAAAACTTACTTGCTGACAATCAAAAAATCTGCAACTGCAGAACACACACACAAATAGGTACACGTGTGTGTGTGTGTGTACATATATGTATATATTTATATGTATGTGTGTGTAGGTGCTATATGATGTGTCACTGCATGCATTTTATTTAAGTTTATAAATTCTGGAAATATTTGTTGATGGTACATTTGATCAAATTATGTAACAGTTGAATTTCAGCAGCTCGACCATTACATAATTCAGGATTTTTTCCCCTTTCTGTGTGGTTGTATGATCCCAGAATTAGTATATTTGATTTCCATTATTGCGGGAGCTAATCTCCCACAGCAGGGGTTGTGGTGGGATGAAGCCTTTCATGGAAAAGTTGTATTTTGTTTCTATTTTAGTAATCACAAATGTAAATTATTTTTGTTAAATTATGTTAGTTGGAGAGGAAGGAAACTGCTGTTGATGTTTTGTGCTTTGCGCAACTTTATCCATCATTATTCATCATATTCTCATATATATATATGTACATATATGTGTGTGTGTGTGTGTGTGTGTGTGTATATATATATATATATATATATATATATATAGAGAGAGAGAGAGAGATGTACAGAGACATATATAAAGAGAGAGAGATGTAGATAAATAGAAAGATGTAAATTAAGAAACACTAAATGTCCATGCTTTTAATGTTGACATAAAATTATCAAAACCTTAATACCATCCAGGGTAAAGGAAGCACACCCTGCCACTTTATTTGGCCCTTATCAGACTCATCATTGAGTATAATGCCCCCTTTGGCATGTACCTGACTAGACGTATGCAACCGTTGGAGCGCCCACAGAGGTTCTTTACCAGGAGAATCCAGGGTATGGACACATTGTCCTGTATGAATCGCTTTAAAGCCTTCCCTTTGGCATGTACCTGACTAGACGTATACAACCATTGGAATGCCCACAGAGGTTCCTTACCAGGAGAATTCAGGGTATGGACACATTGTCCTGTATGAATCGCTTTAAAGCCTTCCCTTTGGCATGTACCTGACTAGATGTATGCAACCGTTGGAACGCCCACAGAGGTTCCTTACCAGGAGAATTCAGGGTATGGACACATTGTCCTGTATGAATCGCTTTAAAGCCTTGTCTCTATACTCGGTCTCCTACAGGTTACAGAGAAGATGCCTGGCATAGAGGGCATCCTCATATCCAGTTCTAATGGACCTTTTGCACATCTGTGAAATGAACAGCATCAGAACCACTAAATCCAAGGATTTAAATTTGGCTTATGACATAAAAAAAATCATATTGGCAAGCCACATATATGTCTTAGAGGATCCCCTTGCTCTGTAACAGGCTCCTCATCCGTGTGCAGGGTCCATCCCTACCCTATGTAACTGTAACCTTTGCCAATGGGTGGGAAATTGGAAATTCTCCTTGAGTCTTGCCCCAAAGTGTCTTATAGACAGAGGCAGACAGTAATCCCCAAATGAACATATCCCCCCACAGAATCACTAGAAACTTCCTAACATGCCCCATCCTAATAAATGCCCATGATCTGTAGAGAGACAATTTGTTTGGGTTGCATAGCTAAGCTTATAAAGGTCCAAGTGGTCATTAGCCTAAGATATATATATAAAGCCCACCATGGCTTTGCGCATGCTCTGAGGAATAACCTTGTTGTGGTGCTTTTCTAAATTGTGATTTAACTATTATTGGATTTTATGGATGTCACCCTAAGTAATGACGTTTTATTTTTTGAAGGGGTGTTTTTCAACAGGTGCAAGGAGTTGCCATGGGTACAGCGTGCAGCGTGTGCCGCAATGTATGTCAGCATTGTCCTTTGGACAGTGGAAAAACAGTATATATTTCACTCTGCATTCCCTAAGTTTTGGAATTTTTTGATCATATTCAAGGGTCAGTACCTTTTCTAAAATTTACACATGTTTCAGAGGATGAAATATCTTATTTGGATGTTAAAGTTGTAAACGATAGGGATAAGAAGATTTTAAGTCAGTTGTCCACTGTAAGATGACTTTTCCTAATTCTTAGTTCTGTTACAGTAGTAGCCACATTTATCATCAGAAGAAAAGCATAGTTAAGTATTAATTTATGGGGTTGGAGCCTAGATCGTCAACTGAGAGCAGTGAATTTTGAGAGCTCCATAAACTAGTATAATAATATAGGAAAAGTTTATTGTTTTCAAGTTTGGTGGAGATATACAAAAATGTTCCTGTCAAGTAACTTGGAGATGTATTGAGTCACTGAATATGACCAACTCAAGGAATTCTCATCCAGATGCTGCTTTGAAAAAAGAACTGGAATTGATGATATCTACCCTACAGGAACTATCTTTGAAGATGGATGTCTTTAAAAATGACTTAGAAAACCTCAAATGAAATTCTTAAAAACAGACTGACACTCTTAAAGAACTATTAGAGCAACACCATACAAAAATAACAAATATAGAGACTTCTCTAAATGACATTGAAGGGAGACTCAAAGAGGAAGAATTCCAAAAATAATTTCTGCTTAGATGGAATACATGGCTACTTAGCAAAACAGATGACGTAGAAAACAGGGAAAGGAAAAATAACATAAGGATCTTTGGTCTGCCTAAAAACACTGAAGGGGAAGACATTATTTCATTCTTAACCTGGATTCCTGAATTTTTAGACTTGAAAGAGGGACTTTCATTTGGAATTGAAAGGGCGCATAGAGCACTGAGGAAACCTACTCCTAATTCAAAAAATACTTCACCTAGATCCATAGTTATAAAATTTCATTCATTTTTGAACAAGGAACTAATGTTAAAATCTGCTTGGAGAAAAATCACCCTTAAAATAGAACCAATGCCTGATAAGGTTTGACAATGATTATTCTTCCCGAATACTAGAACAAAGGAAAAAGTCTGGCCAATAATAAAATTGTCGAAACCAACGTTAAAGCACAGCTGGCCTTTCCAGCCAATATAAAAATACTTTTTGCCAGTGAGATGTGAACCTTTAATGATTAAGAAGAAGCTACTATATTCATCAAAAACAACAAAATAGTGTTTATCCGAGAAGAAATGGAATGGATGGCCCCTACTCTTAAAAGAATAAAAGAAACAAATCCTTGGACTGATGCTAGAAAGAAGAAACAAAAAACCTGATTCCAAGATAGCTGTCCCAAAAATATACTCTTACAACTACATTTCTCAAAGTATCAATTGATATGGCACTTCACCTGTCATCTGTTTTTATTTAAAAAAAAAGGAGGGTTTCTTAAACAAATGAGAAACAGTAATGATTTATTCAGAATGTTCAAATAGTCCAGTAATTCTTCACAAACAAAGGTAGGTCAAGATGGGTTACTATTTACATTATATATAAGCCAAACACAGTAACATTTAATATAGAAATAGAAGTTTCTGTTCCCTTACTTGAACTTGGTGAATAATTATCTTGTTCATTTTTCATTGTTTTTACTTATAATAATTTAAGTAATTAACTAATTCAACAAGGTACCATTCATCAGAGTTCAGACTGAAATGTAACAAATTAACATTGTATATAATAGCAGTAACAGTAGAGTGTATTGAAAAAAAAATGCTGCCATGGCGACTAATGGCTTCTTCAGTTAAAGTATGATTTAGAAATGTCATGTATATCCTGGTTAAATAATAGTAGCAAGCTAGTAGTACAAATGTTATTATCATGTCTAAATATAGTTAATATCAATTATGGCAGGTATCACAGCTACGAGTGCTGTTTGATCAATCCTGATATGGTGTATATGGATGCAGCTGATTCTGGCAGCTGGTACAAATGTCATTATTATTCTATCTAAACATAGTTAATATCAATTATGGCAGATATCATACCTTCGAGTGCTGTTTGATTAAGCCTGACATGGTGTGTGTGGATGCAGCTGTGTCTGGCAGCTGTTGTATGTTGCCTTGTTCATCTCCAGGAAGCTCTGGGTTGTGGCTTGTGATCGAGGTTTACTGATTCTTGTGTATTAGGAAGAGACATTTGGTGTTTTAGCCTGGATCCAAGGTAAGAGGGTGGATAAAACTGTGATTTGGGATATTTTGGCAGAGAATAGTTTGTTTATACATATGCTGAGTGAGAGGTGGGAAGGCTGGAAGAATGTGTTATCTCTTGTTGTGGCTTCTTGTTGGGAGTTTTTTTTTTTTTTTTTTTTTTAATCTGTTTGCTCTCTGTTCTTTTCTTGGCTGCTGCCTCACTGAAAGGGAGGACATGTAGGCTTGAAGTTGCAGTGAAGTGAAGCTTCATCGTGAGCCTCTGGTATGCAGTACACAGACGCACCAACAGAAACAGACGCTTCCAGGTTGCTATGGTAATGGAGAAAGAGTGACGATAATGCTTAACTGCTCTGAGGAGCCTCCGAGCTGATTCTCGGCAGTGATGTTTTTGGTTTAAAAAATATATATAATAAAAGGGCTGTTTTAAACCACATGCACACATATTGATGGTTTCTCAACACTTCGTTTAGCTTATTAAGTTGATTCTTGATAAAAAAATAAATAATAACAAATGCAATTTTATATTTAAAATGTATTTTGGTCCAAACACATTAAGGAATTACATAAGAGTGGAAGTCTGAGTTATTGTGAAAGACTAAGAACACTTGGTCTTGTGCAGAACCCTTTGTAGTGGTCTGGGAGGTGAGCTTGCTCAGATGTGTTGGGCATATGGGAATAGCTGATTCTAGGGGTGTTTGGGGTTGCTGGGAAGTGCTAGAGAGTCATCAGATTTCCTTCTGTGGGAATGGAAGGTATGTTGAGTGGTTCACTGGCAGAGTGGCCACTGCATGGAACAGGTTGGTAAAATGGATCAGGACAGATATTGGTTTGGATATTTTAAGAATATCCTGGAAACACACCACATGAACTATTAAATGGTATTCTGGCAAAACTGGATGGGTATTGTTGCCCGTGCTTGAAGTACTGATATGTGTGTATGTAAGGATGGAAATATACTTATAGCAAATAAGAAACTAAAAGGGTCTCATAATTTAAAGTCTATGGACTGTATAAACATGCTTGGAAGGAGCTTATGTAATGTATGATTTTAGTAAATCTAGACATGAAATATATAATCATTATATAAGATGAAGCAGTCTGCAGAATTTAGATATTAAAGACAGGATTTAATAACACGGGCTACTGTATAATAACACTACTGTCTTAACTAGTCATAAATGACATACACTACATTGAACATAAAGGGGAAGCATGATGATTTTCCGATATAAGTAAATATGCATAACAAGTCATGTAATTCCTTTTATTTGAATTGTAGTTTTTGTAGCCCATCTTGACCATATATAATACTTAAGCGGTTACCAAGGTAACTAATTTTTATACATGACATCAAACTGACAAAGTTGTTCAACAGAAACAATAGAAGCCTTAACTTGAAATGTCACAGAATGTAACAATTATATTCTGAACAAATAGTATTGAATTGACAATAATCACTCAGTTTAACCTTTGCTGATTATACAAAATATAATGTTGCCATTTAAATCTAAAAACTTTCAGTATATGCCATAAAATGTCAATTTATGAATATGGAAAGGGAACGTAATCATTAATCACAATAAGTGAATTTGTTGTTTTTAACTTATAATTTCACTCATTTTATAATAAGAAATGACAGATATGAAAATCCTTATGTGTAGGAAATGGGGGAAGAGGGATGCACTAATAATTAAAATGCACTAACTTTCATCAATGTTCACATAAAACAAACTTGATGCTTTAAGTAAGTTAGCAACAAACAAAGTGATTACTTAAATGCTGGAAACAATGAAATATAACTTCTGATATATCTATCCAGTAAAATACATTGTATTATAAACATTATGCATAAATATTATTACCATCTATTTATATTAAGTAATGAGTTTTGAAAAACTTCATCAATAAGGGTGAATATGTTAAACTGTGTGCTATAATCTTTTACTGAGGTTTTATATATGATACAGCCTACTTTACAATGATTGAATTGCTTGTCATCTATCATTCATGTAAATATTAATTGCTTATACAATAAGTCAATATTTATATTGTATTGGAATTCTGTCTAATCTACAGTAGTACTATATCTGTTCAAAATAATATAAATATTGCTTATTCCTATTACAAGTATTCTCTATATGATAATTCAATGTATAGAGCTCAGATGTTCTGGATTGTCAAGGTATGAGTGATAATCTGATGGACTTAGGTTTATCCATCAGATTAGGAATGATTTTCATTTCATGGCTAGTGTGGATCTTAGTTTTGTTAACATAAATTAATTTTAATTTATTTCACAAAAACATTTTTAGTATGCCTGACCAAAACATTACTTTATTGGCAAACACTCAAAGTATAAAACTGATAATTTCCTTTAAAAGCTCAAACATATACTTTATTGTTATCACAGGAAAATGTTTAATAGTCACAATAAAACAAAAATACGTAGTCTAAATAACCTACAATGGATTTTAACTTTATTATCTTTAAATACCAATGGCTTATACAATCCTAGCAAGAGATCAAATCTACTGAAACATTTAAAATTGAACAAAGCACAAATTGTCTTCCTTCAAAAAACTCATTTCAAAACAATTGACAATTACAAATGGAATTCTAAAGAATATATGATATTGATGCAATCCACTTATAAGACAAAGACAAAAAGGGTAACAATTTTATGGAAAACAAATGTGATTAACCCAGAAATCATGTATAAGTATGAAGATAAAGAAGGCCTTATGGGATTAGTCATAGTTAACTATAATAACAGAACATGGACCCTAACCAATATATACTGGTTCCCAGGCATTGGAACAGGAACTGTTAAAAAACACTTGGATTTCATTTCCAATAATTACAAAGGCAACTTAGTATTAGGAGGAGATTTTAACTGTATATTTGATATTTCTGAAACTACAAATAAAAGACCACTGTGTACATCTGCTGTATCAAAAGCTTTAAACAAGTGGATAGAATCATTTCATCTTGTAGATACTTTCAAATTTAAAGAAGATAAATCTTTATTGTTTTCCCATCAAGATCACAGATTTGGTACCCAAACTAGAATAGATAAAATATTTGCTGCCCATGACTTACAGTTTAAAATCATTAATTTCTCAATCACGCCCTGCCTTTTTAGACCACAATTCATTGATACTAAAACTTCAAAATGGGTACAAACCATTAATCTTCAACTCTAGAATGCAAACATATTTAACTAAAATTAAAGAGTTCAAACCCTGGTTATTATCTGAATTACAGTTTTTCTTAGATATTAATTACACCACAGAGATAAATAAAATAATGATATGGGACTCATTAAACGTTTACATATATGGTAAAACCCTAACTTGGTATAAAAAAAATCAGAGAATGGGATTCTGAATTATTAGATCTACAATCCAATCTTTTGTCAATAAAAGCTGAAAAAATCAAAATCATTTGGAGATGAAAAAGAAAGTAGAAGTATTAAACAATAAATACAACAAAATTGTAACTAAACTAAAAAGTAATACCTTGGCCACTTCTCCCAAATATCTACATAATTTATCCACAAGGATCAAAATACAATCAAAAGCTTATAACAATAAAAGTATCTTCCATGAAAAGAAAGAGACAAATGTTTCAGATATAGTTGACATTCTTCATGCCTTTAGAAATCACTATATGGAACATTTCCAAAAAGAAAATATACATATCGATCAATTAAATCTAGATGAAAAATGTTCTAATATAAAAAAAAAATACCAGAAAAATTAAAACTAGGTCTGCAAGCACACATATCCTACAAAGAAATTACAGATACAATAAAAGAGGGTAAAAATAATAAAGCTCCAGGTATAGATGGCATAATTATGGAAATATATAAACTTTTTCCTTCAAAGATACTATCCCTCTTCCATAAAACTCTATTAAAAATTCAGTCACAAGCTTTAATACTACCCTCTTGGAGATATTCCTTAATCACACTAATCCTAAAGAAAAACAAATCCCCAAACCTCTGTACCTCATATAGACCTATATCATTATTAAATAATGACTATAAGATATTTATGACAATATTAACTAACAGAATGAAAATACAAATATCCAAAACAATAAATAATGATTAAGCTGGATTTATATATCATAGACACACACATGACAATATTAAAAGGATAATTTCTCTTATAGAGTATGTTAATTAAAAAAAATAAAGAAACACAAATAATTGGCTTAGATATAGAAAAAGCCTTTATTCCCTAAATTGGGACTATTTATTCAAAATCCTAATGCTATTTGAATTTCCTACATCCTTTGTTCACCTCCTAAAGAATATATATACAAATAATTTAGCGTATGTCAAGTTAGGTCCTTTACCTCTGAATCTATACATATAACAAAAGGCACTAAACAAGGATGTCCCACGTCACCGATTCTATTTGCACTGGCTATTGAAATATTGGCAGATTCAATTTGTAACAATATAAAAATCAAAGGAATAGATGTTTATGAACAATACAATTCTAAAGTAATGCTATTTGCTGATGATATATTACTAACATTATCTAATACAAAAGAGACAGAAGAATTAGATATTTTAATTGACAAATTCCACATGACTTCAGGACTCCATTTCAATAAATCAAAATCAAAATTTTTATTTTTAAATAAAAAAAAAAAGAACTGCACACTAAGGGGGATCAAATCATAGGGAATCAAGAATCTACCCTAAAATATCTAGGAATTGAGTTATGCAAGGATAATGATGAATTAGTCTCACAAAACTACAATAATATCATCAATACAATTAAAAAATGGAACAAAATAATATTAACATTTGTCTTTCGGCTTTTCCTGGTTAGGGGTCACCACAGCGGAACTCCGGTCCGCTAATGATTGGTAGTTGATTTTTACATGCCGAGTTACCAGCCCTGACGCACAACCTTCAACGAAGGTACGCCCATTCACGCATGTCTTTATGCAGAAGACGCTCTAGCTGAGAATCAAACCGGACAAAATTTAGACTACAGTTAATAAAATGGGTTTATTGCCCAAGATCCTATATATATATATATATATATATATATATATATATAAATGGTTTTACTGCCCAAGATCCTATATATATATATATATATATATATATATATATATATATATATATATATATATATATATATATCCTTGGCAATACAGCTGTTACCAGAAAGGAATATACTTAAAGAAATAAATTCATGCCTAATAAAATTTTTGTGGTTTCCCAAAAGGAACAGAATAGCTTTAATACAGCATATCAGACCATGGAAACAGTGAGGATTAAACTTTCCTGATATAGAAACATATATAAAAGCATCAATATCTAAAACAATCTCAGACTTGTTAAGTCCAAATTACTCTGCAAATTGGAAATAATTACTAACTGTAATATCAATAAATGAATTTGATTTACAAAAAAAATTCAAATAGATAAAAACAATTTGCCATGGCACATATTATGTATTAGTATGCAATATAACATAACTAAACCCACTAAAAGTCGTACGGTTATTACATTCTCATTTAGGAAAATTAATCCACGGTGGTGCTGCGGTAGCATTGATGCCTCCCAGTAAGACGCTGTCTGGTTCGATTCTCAGCTAGACCGTCTTCTGCGTGGAGACATGCATGAATGGGCATACCTTCGTTGAAGGTTGTGCATCAGGGCTGGCAACTTGGCTCGTAAAAATCAACTGCCAATCATTAGCGGACCGGAGTTCCGCTGTGGCGACCCCTAACCGGGAAAAGCCGAAAAACACAACAACATTAATGCAAATATAGATTTAAAAATCTGGTTTGATCTTTTAGCACCATTTATACTCGCAAAGAACTTTCCACATAAAATATATAGAGAAATTATTAATTCTTGGGAAAAGAAAGGATTTGTTTGTTGGCTCCAATGTATCAAAGAACTAAAAGTTTTAGATATGCAAGTAATAAAAACAGCATACAAAATTCCACAACAGGACTGGCTAACTTTACAGAGTATTTTGTCATATTCGCAAGATTTAAGTAAAATAATTTACATTTCTTCCTTTAAAGAAATACCTAAATTTATGAAATACATATATGAAATCATATATAATGATTTTGACATGGGAAACAGTATTTAAAAATTTTACGAAATATTGATAAACTATAAAACAACATCCAAAACCTCATATTGGAAATATATAAAAAAAAAGACACTCAATACAGTTAACTGAAAATATTAAAACAAATATCTTATCGATAAAATATACATCCTTTACACATTACTGGAAAGTTTTTATTTGGAAATGCTTGCACAGAGCATTCTTAACCCCAAATAGAATCAGTAAAATTAGTTCTTCCATAAAAGGAACATGTTGGAGATGTGAGCAAGTACACAATGCAGATTGGAACCACATTTTCTTTGATTGTGTTAAAATCAAGCCATTTTGGAATGGTATTAATAACTTTCAACAAGCTTTATTTAATGAATCATTTTATTTAATTAAAGCTCTTGTATTATTAAATGTGAATGAAGGACCTCATTTGAATAGGTCAAACATGTATCTAATATGGACTATACTTGCAATTTCAAGGAAGTGTAAAACAAAAACATGGAATACAAACACAATACTAACTTTGGAATACTTCCACAGCCTACTGAAGACCACAGCATTATTGGAAATTAAAATTAAAGAACTAAGAATTTATCCAAAGCCATTTATCAACAACCCTTGGAGAAAAGTCTTATCATTGATTGACACTATACTGTAATTGATCAGACACTCTGATAATGGATTGGACATACTTATAAAGTAACTGTATACATTAAGATCTGTTATAGTGTCAGGCTAATGTAAATAGTGTACATAGTTATTTAAGATGTTATGTGTAAATACTATGGAATTCATTCAAATGTATTTGAAAAATAAAATTTTGAGAAAGGATAAATTTATAAGGTTGGCCGATGTGACTTTGGATAATAATGATTATTTAAATTAATGCAGTTTCCATCCTTATTAATATGTTTTTAGAAAGAGGCTACTCTAATGATTTGTTATTAAATGTTAAAAACAAAATTATTGAAAGATTGGGGACTAAATTTAGTCCCATTCTGGGGAAGAGCCCAAATATAATTCCTGGTAAGAAATACCATGGTTAATTATGAAAAAGCCCTGAGATATGTTCAAGACACAAAGGGAGATTACTGAAATTGTTTTGAAATATTAGGAAGTGAGTTCTACTTTTTCCCTTAGACCTCAACATTTTTTATGTAGAAACCAGCTGATATACATAAAAGAACCAAGCATATGAAGAAAGTTTTGGGGAAAAATAGGTGGATAAGACATGTAATAGACCCATTGAAAGAACATACAAATATGGATTATGTCACCTGTGTAAATGTATAGCAAATAAAGATTAAATATATCTTGAGGGCTGCAATATAACTTTAAAAGCACTCAGTATTTTAACTGTTTAAGTAAAGGAGTTGTATGTATTGCTTTCTATAAAAAGTGTCCCTCATTTTGCAGTGGTAAAATAGAACAGAAGAGAGAGAGAGAATTTATCAGCATATGTATGACATTACCTGCTATACATCCTATTCATGCTACAGATGCTTAGATCTGGCTTAACTCCTTTATGCCATGCACACTACGGCTGTATAAATCGGCCTTAACTCGTTTATGCCATACATGTTACAGCTGCTTAGGTCTGGCTTAACTCATTTGTGGCATATATGCCAAGGCTTCTTAGATGTGGCTTAACCCATATATGTCATCCATGCTAGTTACTTAGATCTGGTTTAACCTATTTATGGCATACATGCTCTAGATACTTAGGTCTGCCTAACCCATTTATGCCATACATGCTACAGCTTTATAGATCTGGCCTAACTCATTTATGTTATATGTGCTACAGTTGCTTAGATCTGGTGTAACTCCTTTATGCCATGCACACTACGGCTGTATAGATCGGCCTTAACTCGTTTATGCCATACATGTTACAGCTGCTTAGGTCTGGCTTAACTCATTTGTGGCATATATGCCAAGGCTTCTTAGATGTGGCTTAACCCATATATGTCATCCATGCTAGTTACTTAGATCTGGTTTAACCTATTTATGGCATACATGCTCTAGATACTTAGGTCTGCCTAACCCATTTATGCCATACATGCTACAGCTTTATAGATCTGGCCTAACTCATTTATGTTATATGTGCTACAGTTGCTTAGATCTGGTGTAACTCATTTATGCCATGCATGCTACAGCTGTTTAGAACTGGCTTAACTCATCTGTGCCGTACATCCCATTCATGCTACAGATGCTTAGATCTGGCTTAACACATTTATGCTATACATGTTACAGCTGCTTATATCTGGCTTAACTTATTTATGCCAAACATGCTATATTTGCTTAAATCTGGCTTAACTCATTTGTGCCATAAAGCTTCTTAGATCTGCCTTAACCCATATATGTTGTACATGCTACAGCTACTTAGATTTGGTGTAACTCATTTGTAGCATACATGCTACAGATGCTTAGGCCTAGCTAATCCCATTTATGTCATACATGCTACAGCTCTGGCTTAACCCAATTGGTGCCATGCATGGTACAGATACTTAGAGCTCGCTTAACCCAGTTAGTGCTATGTATGCTACTGCTGCTTAGATCTGGCTTAACCCAATTAGTGACATGCATGCAACAGCTACTTATATCTTGGTTAACCCATATATGTCATACATGCAACAGTTACTTAGATCTGGTTTAACCCATTTATGACATACATGCTACAGATACTTAGGTCTGGCTAAAACCATTTTTGCCATACATGCTACAGCTACTTAGATTTGGCTTAACTCAGCTGGTGCCATGCATGCAACAGCTGCTTAGATCTGGCTTAGCCCAATTAGTGACATGCATGCAACAGATGCTTTGATACTCAACCCATATATGTCATACATGCTGCAGTTACTTAGATCTGGTTTAACCCATTTATGACATACATGCTACAGATACTTAGGTCTGGCTAAACCCATTTATGCCATACATGCTACAGCTACGTAGATTTGGCTTAACCCAACTGGTGTCATGCCTGCAACAGCTGCTTAGATCAACTAGTGACATGCATGCAACAGCTGCTTAGAGCTTGATTAACCCATATATGTCATATATGCTACAGTTACTTAGATCTGGTTTAACCCATTTATGATATACATGCTACAGATATGTAGGTCTGGCTAAACCCATTTATGCCATCCATGCTACAGCTGCTTAGATCTGACTTAACCCTGTTAGTGCTATGCATGCTACAGCTGCTTAGATCTGGCATAACACAGTTAATCCCATGCATGCTACACCTGCTTAGATCTGGCATAACACAGTTAATCCCATGTATGCTATACCTGCTTAGATCTGGCTTAACATATTTATGCCATACATGCTTCATCTACTTTGATCTGCCTTAACCCACTGTTGCCTCACATGCTATAGCTTCTTAGATGTGCCTTAACTTATTTAGACTGTATGTACTACAGCTGTATAGATAACTCCCTATTCTAGTATTTAGAAAACATTTAGAAGAGCCCTGGTAGGTGTGTATTGGTAACTTTTAATATTTGCATTAAACTGAAGGAACTTAATTGAGGGAAAGTAGAATCAACATACCTGTGGTCAAAGAAGATGATAAAGATTTTTTCTTTTTTAAGTAAAGAGCTAATTGAGGTGACACATACATCCCTCTGTCTTTTCTGTTCGAGTTATTTTGTTTTAAACAATGGAATGGTGCAAATCCTGTGTAGCTTATATACTTGCTGCCTATAGTAAACTGTATTTTACCTCTGTGTTACACAAGTGATATAATAGTGGTTTTGCAGATGTATGCAACTGTATGCAGATGACATAATAGAGGTTGTTAAAGAATATGAGTTTCTGAAACATGCTGCAGAATTTTGTTACAGCTCATACAGACTTTGGGTTGCGTAAGTAAATACACTTCCAAGTCTAGCGTACCAATTTATGTTTCTGAGGGACAAGTAAGGCATTGCAGTGCCATTCTTTTTGTAATTACGGCATTGCAGTGCCATTCTTTTTGTATTTAAGGCATTGCAGTGCCATTCTTTTTGTAATTACGGCATTGCAGTGCCATTCTTTTTGTAATTACGGCACTGTAGTGCCATGACTTTGTATGCGGTATATGACTCTTGCTCTTTGCCGTTTTGTTCCATTAAGGGATAGTTGAGTACAAGTGTAAAGAGAGACTCTTTCCACGTCATGTAACATTATTTTATGCAAGTGGGGGATATATATCAGTGCTGTCTGTGACAGAGCATAAAATACTTGTGATTCATTACTTTATAACAGTAATAAATAGAAGGCAGACGTGTGGATAAGATAGCTGTCACATTATGAACCATACCAATCTCAAACAGATGCAACAGTAATCAGACTTCATAGAGCCACCCAAAGTATTTTTTTTCCAGGCCCTGTTGTCGATATAGGTTCATAGGCTGTTACTAGGCCAGTGGCCACTAGGGGCCTTACAAGCCTAGCCACACACCCCACACCTATTTGGATCCTGAGTATCATGGGAGTCTGTATGGAGGGGCATGCTAGTAGGGAGGTAACTAAGAGATTTGTGTGTGGGGGGTTTAGTTAGGGTAAAACTTTTCATAGCAGACATGGAGGGGGCAGACTGGGCATAAATTTATAATTTCCCATCCAGTTGTCAAGGTTTCATTTGAATAGGGTCAGGAATGAACTCTGTTTTACATAGATGGGGAGCCTATTCCGTAGCACAGGGATCCTTTCAGACACATATGTCTCTCCAGCATGTTCTATTATGCCGCAAGCAAAGTTCGTATCGCCAGATTTAATGTTTCTGGTGCTCTTTGTTTTGCGCGTATGCAACACATCCACCAGGGGTATGTCTGAGGAAGTGCTGTAAGCCAGGCAAAGATTCCCTGTCAGCAGCCTGTAGGAGACTGAATACAGAGACAAAACTTTTAAGTGATCAGTGTCAGACAGGGTATTCATGCCCTGAATTCTTCTGGTGAGAAACCTTTGTGGGTGTTCCAACTGTTGCAAGTGTCTGGTTAGGTACATATAGAAGGAGGTATTGTAGTCAATGATGGTTCTGATAAGGGCTGAGTAGAGTGGTACTACAACTTCCTTGGACCTGGATGCAATTCTCTTGTCAATAAAATGGGTGACATAGAATGATATTCTTACTGTCTTAGCTAAGTGTTAGTCAAAGGCCAAATTGCTGTCTATGTATGTTCCCAGATCCCTTACTACTGGGTTTACTCTTAGGGGTGTTTTATCGCTGGAGTAATTAACTTGGGTTGACATTTTCCCAAAGGGCATTATAATACATTTTTGACACTGAGCTTTAGGCCATGGCTTTGGCACCCGTCATTTGTCTGTGTGAAACCCTCTTTCAAGTTGTTGGTGTCTTGGGGAATCTGTAATAGCTCCCACTTTGCAATCATCTGCGAACTTTGTGAGCCAGAGACCTTGAATGTTAACCTTGACCTCCAAGAAGTGGATGCAAAACAGGAGCGGTCCCAGCACAAAGCCCTGGGGTGTACTCCTGGTGACCAGTCTTCCGATGGAGGTGATGTCATCAATTCTGAATTCTTTGGACCTGTCTGTGCACCAGCCAGCAATCCGGTGAGTTATACAGAGATTTTTGCCTAGTTCAGAAAGCTTGTCAACAATGCCTGAGTGGGTATTGTATTGAATACCTTGGCCAGGTCAAGATACGCAGTGTGCTCCATTTTACCTTAATCCATTGCCTTGGTGACCCCTCAAAGAAGTCTACCAGATTAAGTAGGCATGATTTTCCTTTAACAAATCCAAATTGTGATGGGGCCAGTGTCTGTAGGTTTCCAGTATCCTTGTTTATCATTTTCCTCATAATTCGTTCTATGGATTTGCATATTAGGCTTGTTAGACTGATGGGTCTGTAGTTCCCTGTGTCAGTTGATGGTCTGCCCTTGTGAAGGGGAATGAATGTTCAGTCCTTCATTCACTTGGAATGTAGCCTGTTTTGAGTGTGTATTTGAAGAGTGAATCAAGTGGTCCTGATAGGTCATATTTTAGACTGTTCAGGAAGCAAATGGGGTATGTTGTTGGGACGTACAGAGGTGGTGGTCTGGGCTTTAGCAAGTGCTGTCAGCACCTGGTCCCTGTCAATAGTTGGGGAAGTATGTTGGAGGGGATTTCATTTAGAGGAGCTGGGGGGATGGTAAAGTTTGAGCTGAATTTATCAGTCATTAGATTTGCTATGTCACTTTGATCTGTGAATTGTGATTGTCCGTAACTTGTCAGACTATCCTGATCTCATATACAATAATACCTGTATATAACACCGTCCCTTAAAAAGTTAGCAGTTACATTATATTTTTCCCATTTATGGATTATTTACCATACACATGACATTTACTTTGAAGATTACAGAAAATGTCATTTACACATTCAGACTGGTGAATGGTTGCTGATTCACCCATACTGTAGTTATTAAAAAATCCCTTTTCAGGTATTAGATCTGTTACAACACTTGAAAGTGGCCAGACACTCTTCAGCAAAGCAGTAGTACTTGGCAGGGAGCTTTTAGACATATTGTTTGATGATGCAGGCACTGTGGCCTCTGTCGGCTGAAAGTTAAGGACTTCCTGAAAAGGACAGCAGTGGTGTTGCACACTCTTGTTTTCTGTTTTTTCAGTAAAGTAAGAGTTCTGTGTGTTACTTTCATTAATGATGGCATTGCAGTCTAACTTGGTGTGTGTAATCCTGTTTAGTAATGACAGTGTTGCAGGACTGACATTTGGTTGATCTCTTACACCAAGGTATTTTAAATGAGTCATTCATTACTTTTTTAACAGTAGTAAATAAAAGACAGGCTTGCATTATTACAGACAGACATGATATGAACCGTATGCATCTCATGGAAGTACAGCTAAATTCAAACTTCCTTAGCTACCAGAAAATGTTGTCTCCTCTCTCAGGTGTTCCTATCATTACACTTATTCAAGTACCTGATACTCAACATGTCTTCATGATGTCATTAGGGTACATGTATGTCTGCAACATTACCTAAGTATATATTGAAAGGCAGAGATTATCATATCTGAGACATATATAGTTTAGGTAACAGGTTGTGTACAGATATATATTTGTAGCATAATTAGTAAAAGTTACAGTGAATTATTTGCATATGCACAGAATGTTGACATTGTATATGCATAGCTGTCTGTGTCATTTACTTTGATTTTTGTTTCATGAATTAGTATTTAAATATCTTACACATTTCCTGGCTATATACAGTTAGATGTCTGTGCTTGTTCAGTAATTTGTTGACTACCTTACCTGTATTACACAAAATTTAATTGTGATAAAGTTGCACGTAGGCGAACTGTGCGTTTATAGAAAAGGAAAAGTGTTGTCCTATTAAGATGCTGTTTAGCTCTGTTTACGTTTTTCCATTGTAACATTTATGAGTACGGCACACTTGTATTGTTGTGCCATCTGTATCAGTAACCAGATATAGAAATTCATCCATTCAATCATTCATCCATTTTTCAGATACCCTGTTTTGTCCTACTGAGGGAAGCGGGGGGGTCAAGCTACTCTGAACAGGAAGCCAGCTTACCATAGGAGTCACACACTCACTGTGCGAACACCTATGGGAATTTGAAGAACTGCCATTGCATATACTTGCATATTTTTGGGATATGGAGAAAAATTGCAGCATGTTGCAAAAATGCATTTGGACACAAAGGTAGCAGGCAGGCTTCAAACAGCATGCACCCCAGTGAGGAACTGATTGGGACAGCCAGGTTAGCTGCAGCAGTGACATTAACTTCTGCATCACAGTATCACCGTCAAATCTAGACATGGCCTGTGTTAAGCCTACAAAATTATGTGCCAAAAGTATAAACATGCATAGTTTTGTAATACGCACACACATCAACACTGTTACTCAAACCTGTTTTAACACAGCATTAAATATTAGACTTAAAAATAAACAAAGCACAAAAAAATAGAATTGCTGATTTATGGATATTGCATTCATTTTTTTTCTCTTGTAAAGGTCAATATACTTGATGTATTTTAAGACCTATAGTTAGCATCATGTTTGACAACAGCAGCATGCAGTCATTAAGCATTTTTTTTATTCATTTTTGGCTAAGTATTCTATCTTTAAGTCAGAGAATATCTACAGCTTTAAATCTTTCTGAAATGACCTAAACATGTGTATTCTTAAGTAAACCTGAGACAGTATTGCTCATTTTCATGGACTTCATACCTTCTTTTTACTTATTCTTGACCCAGCAAGCATTGCAGACATGTTAAATGTTCCTTCCTTTCGAACACCTGAGTGTATGTGTGGTATGACTGGTTTGCCTGCCAGCTGCCCTTTATTATGCTGGTTTCCTCTCTTTTAATGTGAAGTTCTGTAATAAGTAGGAGGTGCATTATCTGTATTATAGGTTTGTAGGTGAATACTAAGCTAACTTCCATGAACAGCTGTTTTAAGCCTAGCCAGCAACACAAGGTGAGACTCAAACCCTGTACCTTGTGCCTATGAGGCAAAGATTTTAAACATTAAGCCAATTATCTTACTTTAACGTATGAAACCTCCCATTCTGCAGCTGCTTCTGAAACATTCCCTCAACAGTCATACATGTAGTTAGTTGTGCTGTGTTATAAAGGGGTCACCCCTCCTGATATTCTGATTAATTATTAGGCTGTTATATTGTTGAGCCTAGATGCTGAAGTTACCGAACTACTGATTTCTCCAGCCTCATCATCCATGAAAACCTTCCTCCTTGTTCTGGTTATTTAGAATGTTCTTTATATTCCACGGTACATCAGTAACCTCTGCTAGACTTATATGTATCCTGCCCAGTTTTGTGAGCATTTCTTTATCCGCGGTGGTGGTGCTGTGGTAGCGTTTTCGCCTCGCAGTAAGACGCTGTCCGGTTTGATTCTCAGCTAGAGCATCTTCTGCGTGGAGACATGCGTGAATGGGTGTACCTTCGTTGAAGGTTGTGCATCAGGGCTGGCAACTCGGCACGTAAAAATTAACTGCCAATCATTAGCGGACCGGAGTTCCACTGTGGCGACCCCTAACTGGGAAAAGCCGAAAGACACAACAACGGTATTTTTGTTTTCTTTCCAGCCTCTCTTTTTTGGCTCTTTACAGTTGGACCATCAGCTGCCTCATGACCTCTTCCTGTCCACCACATCTGCTAGGCTCTCCTTTCTCTCCCTCACTATTCCTGGCTCATGTTTAGGGTTGGTTAAGAGATCAAGACAATTTGGCAGTGTCATATTGTGGCCAAAGAGTGTTTCTTCCTTGCCCCATCTTCCTGTACCCTTACATAAACACTCATAATATCCAAACTGAATGTATAATGAGGTGTGCTGGTCTAACTTCCCTCCTCTGTGGCAGCTCAGCCAGTATCCCTGCTGCCCTAAGGACATTGCCCTCTGCACATCCTCAGCCCCAGCTAAGGAGCAACTGCAAGTCACATCTTACTGTACCTCCCCCCCCCCCCCAGGATAGGCATGCCTGTCCGACCCTTCCCAGCACCTCAGGCCCCCATACTGTTAATAGAATCTGGGTTGCCTTAGACACAGTGAGGACTTTATCCCCTCTATGCCATGGCACTGACAAATGTGCTGTTTTTGATCCCAGTTATTTATGAAACCTACCTTCTTATATAAGTATTTATGAAAGAAAAATCTCTTCATTGTACCATGTAATTATTCAAGATGGTCAAACCTGAGGAAAAACTGGTCTAATCCTCTTTGGAAAATTAATTGTTGTTAGTTTGGCAAATGACTTGCATATCTCAACATTACTCCTTTTCCCTGGGTCATTAAAACCAAGACATAGACAAATATCAGTGATGTCATGTTGTCCTCATACTGCCTTCTCGGTACTTGGAGTCATCTTGTGTGTTGCATGCTCATTTAAACAAGTACAGCAAGAAAATGCTTTAAAGTCAAGCAGACGTTCACCACCTCTCTGTGGAACACACATTAAACCTTAAACTTGTGTAAGCTTACTGTGAGTCTAAAGCACTATGATTTGAAGCAGGGACAACTGAGGTGATGGGGCTTCCTTTAATCTTGCTGCTTGGTTGTAGAACTTTGCTCATGACACTAAAAGCAAAAAATGTTTGACGGGGAAAGCTTGCTATCACCTTATGCAGAATACTTATTATGAGTGAAGGCAATCTGGTAGATGTTATTGCTTTTCAGCATTATTGCTGGTCTTACCACTTCTTTACATTACTGGGTTGTAACTGCTGGCAATATTTTCTTTTTCAAGTCATAAATTGCTGTTTGTCTATTGCAGTCACTGTGCCTTGTTCTGTTATTATACAGATTCCACTGAAATGGATTTGTGTGCCCAAGACCTCATAGGAAGCCTTAATAAGGTGAATCTACCTTACAGACAAAACAGGTAGCTGGTATGTCCATGGAAACTGTCTGCTGCTATATGCATAATATACACAGACACATAGAAGTACTTTGCCATATCCTTTTCTTATTAAGTAGTGGTCAAAGCAACTGTAAACTTTAAATTGCTAAGAAGCAAGAGTTCATTATATATAATCTTGCAAAATCATGGTTTAGTGCATGATTCAGTTCAGGTATTGTTGGTAACTAGTACCCAAGTTCTGTTTTCTTCTGTCTGAAGTGCTAACCTGCCAGTGAGGGTGGATTATTTGGATTGCAGGAATGCTTACTTGATATACCGGGTAAAATTGCACAGATTGTAATTATTAGAACAGGGAAGGATAGCTTAAGCATCACCTGATTTCTGTTCCTGTAAAAAGGGCTCTGATTAAACTACAGTGCTGTTAAGAAGTTAATACTAGTTCTTTGCCCAGCTCTAATGTGAGGTAACCCATATTTGTGCAGTAATGTATTTTAACTTTAAAAATTATGATGGTTTTATGGTGGAAATAGTTTCAGTGATTTCATTGAAACCATTCTTTTGTTGTGCTGATTTTGTTATACGAAAATAGGTGATAAAAATTGTAAAGTATTTTAAGGTGGAAAAATAATCACTCTGAAAACTCTGACCAAAAATTCTGTTAAGTGCCACAGATATGCTGAAGTTCATAGCTTTTGTAGGTTTACACGAAGTCTGCGGTATGTCAACCATTGTAATCTTAGCCATATAAAAGCAGAACTCTTCAAGGTGAAGATAATAGCAGGAGGAAGAGAGAATTTGGAAGAGCCGAACAGAATGTTATCCGCCTGGTTTATAGTAGAGGGAAGGGAAACAAGGTAAATCTTGTGAAGAGTGATGAAAAGAAAAGAAAAACTGGGAAACGTTGAAGTGAGATGGGATGTTTTGTTTGTCTCTCAAAAATGTTTCTAGCCAGTAACCTCTGGTGTGAATTTATGCAGTCCCATCTATCCATCTAATTGAAATTTGAATGCTGCTAGAGTTTCTAAAGTAAAAGCATGTTACATTGTACTGTTAATATTGGAAAATGAATCCAAACACCTGTTGTGGGACTTGAACTTACAGCATTGATAATCTTATATTTATCAAATTTGAGCATGGTGCCTGCTGAGCCACTGACACTACACTGAATCCCAAACATCTCTGGTGGGAATAGAACTCATGATTTTCTTAACTTCCACTATCAAATGTTCACGTGTTACCTGTTGAGTTATTGTCATTGAAGTTGCAAGTCTCATAATGCTGAATATTTTGAAAAAAAAATATTTTTTTTAAACTGTTTCATGAATGTGATGATTCCTGTTTTTCAGAATCAAGCATATTTTTTAACAATCTAAATGAATTTTCTTGTTATTTTGAAAAGTCATACTTAAAGCAAAAAATAAATGTTTGCTCCATGCATTTATATGATACAAGGTCATTCAACTCTGCAATCTTTTCTGACTCTGGAATACCTAGGTTGATAAGTTTCAACATTTTTCACATCTCTTGCTCTTGATATTTGCAGCTTAGCCGTTATGGGATCGGTGCTCTATTCCAGTTAACAAATTCAAAATAAATACTAATCCTTTTCATAGCCATTCCTATATGGCAATTTCTAAATGTTTAGCAGTTGTGTCTATGTGTAAATTAATATATGTATAGACAGCAGCATCATTTGTGGATACTGAATTCATTCTGCTCTTATGTTTTTTATTTTCTTGCTGTATCAAGAGGAAGTTACACTTTTATAGCCAATTGTTTGTTCATCATGGTTTGTCTGTTGCCTGAAGTAACTTCACAGCTGTAAAATTTTTACATAAACACTGAATCCTGCAGCATTGCCTCTGGTTATTGTCTGTGCACCTTGTGCTCTTGACTTTATATGCGTAATTCAATTTAATGACTTTCAGTATCGCAAGCTCACATGCATTATTAACGGCGCTAATGACACCGTCCAATTAGGATGACACTTTATAGCCACATGCTTCCTGCACGTCATTCCTTATAAACTAAAGATCATGTTAAACACATTCTGACAGCATTCTAAACTGTGAAGTGGGTTTGTAATATTTCATCTGTTATGCTTTTAATGCATATTCCTTTTTGATAGCTAAGCTGCATTGCACATGTATTTTTTTATGTTTTTGCACATCCTTGATATTTTTGATCATTTGGCATTTAAGAAACTTTGCAAGACCTCTCAAGGTCATAGCACATTTTGTCTGTGTTTTGTGCTGCTACAGAACATAAACAGTTTAGCCTCACAGACCTTGTTTATCTCATGAGAATGCTATATACAGAAATACCCTTAAGGGGTAAAACATTAGTGCATAGTTGTTGTTGTTGTGATATTGCCAAAATATTATTTAAGACATGAAACCTCTGTTGTAGATATGGCACCAGCATGTGCTACACAATCTGAAATTGCTCACGTGTTAAAAGTTGTTCTACAGTGAGAAGATGTATATGGGATTATTGTGTTCACTAGTGCTTGAACACAAACATTTAAGCATCCAGTAACTGTTTTCATTCTAAGGTAATTACAGATAGATGCGGGGGCTAGTATGGCTAAACAGTGGTATAGGTAACTGTAAATGCTGGGTTCATAGCTAAGTACTGGGCTAGCTGCCTTTGTTGATCATTTTAAGTCTGGCCAATTTCCCTTCCAAAGGTGAGAATCAAACTCTGTACCTTTTGTCTGTGAGTTAAACACCTTAACTATTATATCAATCCCCTACCTTTAAATTAAGTTGTAGTATCTTAAATAAGTTTCAGACAATTCATTGGTAAATAATAGGTAATCTGTCTGCAGACTATTACATGCCTAAATAATAAACAGACACTTACCAAAGGTGAGAATCAAACTCTGCACATTGCACCTGTGAGGTATAGCCCTTAATCACTAAACCAGTCCTAATGGGCAGCATTTCTTCTGAAAAGTTAAAGACGACTGCCAATATTATGGATGGTGTTGTCTCTGTTTATTTTGTCATTTGCATCTGTTGAAAGTGATTCAGAAAAAGGAGGATGCATGCAAGAGTTTCAGAAGATTATATATATAGTGGCCTTCCTTGCTTAAAGTATAATTTCTGACAGTTTAGCATTCAAAAACTAAAATGTTCATTGTTAAAAACATTTCTGAAAGTAATTTTGTTCTCTCTCACCCAGTATGCAAGATAATAAGGTGAAAACTGTACAGGATCCAGTATGAGGAATCAAAACTAACAAGAAGCAGTATGCTATGAGTTCATACAATAACACACCTGCTAGATGTGTGCATGACAACACTAAAAGAGCATTTTATACAGGGGAGAAGCCTCCCCACGATCCTCCATATGAAAGCTTTGTCTCCACAACACTTGTACTTAAATATAGTAAATCCACTTCCATACAACTGTAGGAAAAAGAGTTTGCACTTAATGCAGGCTCACAGTACAGCAAACAGTTTTAAGCCATGCTGGGACTATTAACTTGGGAAGTTAGAATAGATTTCATCCAGTGGGAGGGTCTGATGAATGGTATAGGTTTATCTCCAAAATGAACGTTCTTCTTTTGGTCCTTGCTTGCACCTCCCCATCTAGCTATTCACAGGAGACTGCGTAACATACTTTCAGTCATATTCTCTTCAAACTTAAAAGTAAAAAAAAATTTCACGTTAGGCATTTACAGCATCAAGGTGAGATTGCTTTGAAAATAATCAGAGGTGATGAGGTCAGATGCAAATCACTTCAGGTGTTAAACATTTTTGGATTTTTTTTGAGAGGTGCTACTGTTTGCATCTGAGGTTGTCAGCGTTTTCATTCCATGAATGAAAAACAAGTCACAGATTTCTGGTAGCTGACCAATCCTCCTCCATAGTCAGCAACAAATTTTACCTTTATCTCAGTAGCAGTAAGTCTTTGTCACGTCATGTGAATGTCTGTCTCCTGTAAATTTGGAGTAAATACATCCCATTTATCAGTCTGAGTTCTGTTAGATTTTATCTTCAAATGTGACAGGTAATTTGTTGAGAAAGTAATTCAGTGACAAGATTTGTGGAATGGTGTCACAAAACCATGGTTCATGTATTTTGTGTATTTGTACAACAGGTATAATTAATACCTGGTTCTTTGTAGCCCATTGTGTTCTGTTAAGATTTGTACTTAAATTATGTAGTTGGTATGTTACATGATATTCTGGTACATGTACTGGTCATGAGATCTTTTATTTTTAACTCATGAGTAGAGGCAGGCATACACCTGAAGTCGTTAGCAAACATTCTGTAAATGACAGATGGTTTAAACAAACAATTCACAGGTTCATCAAGCTGAGAATCTGAACTTATGGAGACACTTAAATGCTGTCAATCCCAAGTTATAGTTCCCATTTCCCCTGTAGAGTTCTACTTTCTTATAGAATTCAGTCAGTTTTGTTCACTGATATACCTGCAGAGATATGTTGCTTCACAGCCTTGGCAGGAACTGGTACACAATCCTGAGCACTTTCCACTGGTGTTTCTGCCTAATTTTACCAGTGAATTTTCAGCCCTTGTGGTTGCTTCGTGCACATTTTTGCACAGATACCACAATTTCTTATGTGCTTTATGGACTAAATTCAAATTTCTGCCATGTAAACTGGGAACGATTTTTTTAATAACCCCCTACATCTTTTCACTTATTTTTTAGCCTAATACTGGACACCCCAGCTAGTTTCTCTTCTCTGTCATTACCCTGCCCTAACCACAGCTTCTACTGACCACCGTTGCAAGGAATACCACTTATAATAGTGTTTGCTTGTGAAGGCTATGGGTGCTCATTTTAAACCAAGGAGACTAGTGATGTGAAGTTGTTCTATCTCACCATTTATTCTTACTGATGGGTTCGGAGCCGATCCTTCAGCTCCGAGTCGGCCTACTGCAAAGCTCGAGGCCTTCAAATAGCTCAAGGCCAAGTCCCTATCCCATGATGCACCTAGAGTTACCTCAGATCTAGTTTGCCGCTGCAACAGATCAGAGGTTCTCACTAGCTCGGGCCAGTAAAACCTTACTTTTACAAATATTTTTATTATATTGATAACTGTTAGTAGTAGTAGTTTTAGATACTTTTATAAGCTCTTATAGCTTCATAGTGTATTTCCCTTTCTTTTGGTGTGCTTTATTACAAATTTCTAGTTGACCTCTTTTTCTCTAGGCCTATTTTAAAGAGTGTTTTATTAGTGACTTTTTTGTCGCAGCTTATAAAATTTAGATAAAGTTTATTGCATTTAGAGTGTGCTTAGTGACCTTTTGTCACAGTTTAGAATATTAGATAAGGTTAGTTTATTGTGTTAATTAGTAGTTATCTTTATTGCTATAGTTAAAGTCTGCTTACCATTAATATTGTCTGCTTTTAGACAGTTTTCTGTCACTATTTTATCACTGTTTAAGATGCGTGTGTGTGTGTGTGTGTGTGTGTGTGTGTGTGTGTGTGTGTGTGTGTGTGTGTGTGTGACTTGAGCCTACATTTTTTAAAGAGCTTGTTTGACTGTGTTACTGTTCAAATTTTCAGAGAGTTCAGTTAGACAGTAATTTTGTTTGATACTGTGTTTGGTAAAATATGGCTGACCAAGACAACATCCTAAGTCAGGATTAAAAAGTGCCCCAAATGTGGCCAAAAAATGTCTGTTACTGACAGTCTTGTCAACTGTGTGTATTGTTAAGGAGCATTACATTTGCAAGATAGCTGCTCCATATGCCATTCTTTCTCTTCCAGGGTTCTCCAGGAGAGAAAAAGGAAGTTGATTGATAGAGGTTTGTTAAAACCCTCTTTCCAAGAAGCTTTGAGCGACCAAGATGGATCCAGCAAATTCTCAAAGTCTTCTAAGACTTCTGAGACTAAAAAACCAAAAAACTCTTTTACATCGGCTCCACAGACATCGGATCCAGTCCCCAGTCCTGGAACAAGTATCCAAAATACCTAAGTCTCCTTTATTACAGTCGGTACCACCTTCGATCCATTCATCTCAGTCTTCTATTAGCCTTTCTGATCTGGATGTGGATCGTGTGGTACAGAAGCTTTTACAGGCACCGGCCTTTGCAAAAATGTTATCGGCTCTGACCCAACTTGCATCGGAGCCAAAGACCCTTATGCCAGCTACAACTCTTTGTCCTCCGAGCCATACTGGTCCTTTGGAGCTGGAGGAGTCAGACTTGTTGATTGTGGAGCCTTTGGCTCCATTTACTCTAACATCTTTGGTGCTGACTGAGGACTCTAGGAGCCGACACTCTCTAGTCAGTTCTGAGGAGGATAGTTGGACCGACTTGTAGGGTCCGACTCTGCATCTCGGGGCTTCGGCTTGGATGATCTTGGCTCCTACTTCTGGTTCAGAGCCCACTGAGTTAATTGGTATGTTGTTCCCCAGTTTAAGAACATAACTTGAGTAAAGTGATTCACCAGCTAAGGTTTTAGAATTACTAGAAAGGAGGCATTTATTTCCTGAGTGCAGTTCCCTTGTAGATGAGTAGTGCTGAAGAATGTTGTTTCAAGAAGGACAATTTTTAGGTTTATAAATTAGGATTTGTGTAATAATGAGTTGTGGGTAGGAAAGATATTGTTGAAGCTCAATCCAGCATAATTGTTTAAGGGCAACACAGTGATGCATCCGGATTGAAGGTTAGTTTCAAATTATTCACATGCACACACACACAAAAATATATGTATAGTGCTGGTTAGTAAGAATGTGGACTGTATAAAGAAGTGACTAGAGAAGACAGGATGAAGCTAAGTTTTTTTCCAGCAGCTTCTGAGAGATACAGACTGACTCAAAGTGCACCAAGTTTTTGGTGTGTTTTTAATAGTCTGAAGAATATAATGCTCACATTTTAAGTTTTCATCTATAATAACACCCAGCAATCAAGTCTGTGATACTGTTTCTATAGTAGTATTGTCTTTTGACGTAATACTACAAATTTATTTTTAGTTTTGGTACTGTTTTAGTAAGAATAGCATTAACTTGTTTTATCTTTGCATTTAGGATTAGGTTGGATGTGTGTAACCATGACTCAGTAGATGAGGAGGACTCTTGAGTGACCTGCTGAAGGCACTCGATGTTACGAGTTGAACAGATGAGGGTAGACTCATCTGTGTGTTGCACTATGCTTGTATGCTTGATTCCAGTGTAGAGATCATTTATAAAGATATTAAAGAGTGACAGTTCTAGGATTTATCCTTGAGAAACATCGAGTAGGGTTGCCACCCCTCTGTTTTTTTTCCGGACTATCTGGAAATCAAATTGATTCTCCGGTAGTCTGGAAAACACTTTACAAACATCAGTATTCTGTTTCAAAAAAGTTAACAGACTACCGGAGTTTGTAAATCGGCTGATTTGCTATGCATTTTTACAGAAAAGCATAGTAAATCAGCTGAAAGCAAGTATTAGGAACAGAAAAAGAGGGCATTCCCTGCCCGATGATGTTGAAGTGATGTCATGAAATGGGCAAAATGTGGGCGTGAGAAAGGGTGGGAGTAGGCATGGCTACTGGTGATGCGAGGGGTGTGGCCTTACTCCGGTTTTAGCCACAACGAAAGGTGCCAACCCTAACATCGAGAGAGATGGAGAAATAATGGGTATTTGTTTTGCCATTTTACAGCTTGTTGCCTATTTGATATGTAGCTCTGAAGCTATAAGAGGGATGAGTGATGAAGTCCTAAAGAATAGTTTGGATCGTAATTTTTTATGATAGACTGTATCACAGATTTTAGATAGGTCTAAGAAAAGAGAAGAGGCGACAAGGCTACCTGTATTTCTGCGAAAGTTTATGGTGTTAATGAAGCTGTGGAGGATGGTGTTTGTGGTATGGTGGGGGTGGAAAACATGCTAAGCTTGAGAAAGCAGATAATTGTAACTAAGCTGGATGAGAAACCGAGAATAGAGACATTTTTCAAGAACCTTAGATAAAAGAGACAGGATAGCTGATAATTCAGTGGAATTGCCACACTTGTGCAGGGGAATGATAAATGTTTTTTTTTTTTCCAGAGTGAGTGAACATAGTTCTCTGTAACTGACTGATTTATCAGGATGGGAATAGGGTAAAGAAGGAAAGGACATCTGCTGCCATTTTAATATATTCACCTAGTAGAATAGCAATGGTGGTTGGTTTTGGGATTTGAAGATATCTTTTAATGTTACCAGTTGGAACAGGGTCAAACTTGAAAGCAAGAGAATTGTTTTCAGTATAGGTTGGTAGGATGAAGGGAGTAGCAGGGGTATCTTTGAGTACGCCTTTGTAGTGCTTTGACAAAGTGGTTATTAAAGTGAGTAGCAATATTATCAGCAGTGCTGTTTGTGTTTGGAGGAAGTGTGGTAGTGTGACCAGGGTGGAATATATCATTTATTGTGGACCAGAACAGTTTGGAATTGTTTTTCTATTTATGCTGATGACTGGCATACTAGGATTGTTTGTTTTTTAGCATGATTTCTAAGCTGTCTAAAATCTGTTTTACTACAGTGATTTTCCTGTCAGCTGAGATGGCAGGATTTTTGATCACGCTGTTTTGTTACAGTTTTCTTTGGTGACTTATCATTCAAAAGCCGTTAGAAGCAGGGGTGGGAGGATGGCACAATGGTTAATGTGTTTACCTTACAGACACAAGGTGCAATGTTTGATTCTCACATGGGATAATTAGCTATGGCTAGGCTTGAAATGGTCCACAAGGGCAATTAGCCTAGTATGAACCTATTTATTTATTTATTTATTTAGAGAGGATTCCATGTAATCCACTTTGCTCAAGTTTTTATGACAGACACATTTCTGGGGAGCTGTTGACTAGTCCTACCGACTGCTACTGCAGTTGTGCCAAAGTTTGATCAGTCTCCATCTTGGATTCTAAGTATTTTCAGGAGTTTCTCCATACATGTACACAAAAGGATGCACAAGAGTAAACAGCCAGAAGCAGCTACAAAACATCTGTAGTTATGAACTCTTCAAGGAAATGTTAGCCCAAACAGGTTATGTACTTGGTGGCAGAGATATGGTTTGGAACAGTATTTTGGAAGGTATTTCACCAAAACTGCTCAAGCTCACACAACCAGTGTAACTCTGGAAAGACACCGAATGTAGAAGTTTATAATAAACATACAAGATTATTAATCCACACCATCATAAAAAAACTGAAAAAATAGCTCACTCAGCTTTATATGATATTTACACAGTGTGAGAATAGTACCTTTATACCAGGCTTTGTAGTCCATGTCTGCAATCCATTCAAAACCCTCTGTACTTACAGGCTGTTCCAATTGTAAGTACAGCTGCAGGCACTGCTAGATCTCCTTTCAGCTGTACAAACCAAAAAAGTCTTCAAATGAGTCTTGCCTCAGGCTGCATTCACAGTTCTTGACTGGGTAGCCGAACTTCAAGAATCTTGGAAACACTAGACTGCCAGGTGGGGAGCTAGCTTTCTGATTTATGCCTTCTGGGTTAAGTCCTTTTACACATCCCTAAACAGGTGATCACTTCTCATTATTCTGAGTAATAAAGCCAATTTTCTGTCTAATTTTTGTAATAATATAACACCACCCCAGAAATTTAAAGGCACATTTCACCATTTTCCATGCAGAAAACGATCCTTTGTCTTTCACTGTCTCACTTTGTATATGTAGGATTTATATTGAATAATTGAACCAGACTTGATTGATTATTCAGTATAATGTGCCTATTTCTGTTAAATCCCCCTTCATGCCAAATCCATTGAAGACAAAATAAACTTGAAAAACATTTTTTCCCCACAGGGTTTCCTCTGCACATCCCCCACCCCCAACCTTACACATATCAACTCCAATATTTTACAACAGTGAAAAGAAATCAAATTTCCGTACTCCACCATATGTGGTCTTGGGGAGAATACACACAAAGCCGTAACTTATTAACGGTGCAAATGAATGGAACAGAGTGATTCAGTTACACTGCTAAAACCAAATAAACTGCACCTTGCTGATCAGTGGCATACATGGATAAAACAGACTTTGACATAAAGCAGCAAACCAGTTTGACAGCATATGCGTGTGTGTGTGTGTAATTGTTTGTGCGAATATGTGTATCTGTGTATGTGTATTTTTGTATGCATACTTGCATATGTGCATGTGTTTTTGTTTATATGTGTATTCGTGCATTTGTGTTAACGTGTATAACAATTTGTCTTTTAGTTACAAATCTCTTATACTTGATGCTGTGCTAACATACTGATGGTCTCCACCACCGATCATTTAATGCTGTGTAGGACAGCAGCATAAATATGGTTGTTGTCCAATTCTGATGTGTTAGAATGTTTTATCTCAGTCTATCTATCCTTTGTTGATTGGATTAGTCCCACTAGGCTAGTTGCCTCTTTTCAGGGGGGAGACCAAAGGTGGTATTTATACTACTATAGGAACTATGGTCAGGGCATCGGGCACTTTGGTTTAAGGTGTTATCCAAAGGATGACACACTCAGGAGTACAGCACCCTTCTCATGCTGCACAGCAGTGTCAGTAATCCATCTATCTGGTGTGGGAATAGAACTCATGGCCTTCTGCACCAATGGTGAGTGTGCTACCTGTTGCTCCTTTAACACTGCTAAATAACTGAGAATTTTCTTATCACCGGTTAATTGTATACAGTGATTGGTGAGAACAAGTACAAACGTTGCCTGTGAAGCACCTTTTGCCTGTCTCACTTTTATGTACTACATTTACAGTGTATCTACAGGATCACTAGTACATATTTGGCAGGTTGAAGGTTAATTGAAGTCATACCTGTTTCTTAAACTCCCAAGTACAACACGAAGAAGGTTTTGATGTACCTACCATCATTTAAAAAAACATTAATTACATTAATGAGGATAAGGTGCAATCATTTTGAATGCTTTTCGCGTTCTTACTGCATTTGAAAAATAGTTCATATAAGTACAAACAGCTCAGTCCTACTTCTTAAGAGGCTAATATTAGATCTCTTGTTCCTGCTTGACTGCATTAACCTTCTAGCTGTTTGCATGAAGGAAATATTTAAAGTTAAATGAATCATTGAGTTTATGTTTACGTAGGAGTCATCAACACAACTGGTCCTTATTAATTTCTGACATGAACCAGTTTATTCAGTTCTACTGTTACTGCCTAAAGGTGTAGTCATTTAATTTAATAAATCAATGGCGGTACTGTTAAAAAGAAGCCAGGACATGTAAACAGGTTAAATGTGAATTGAAAATGATGTAAAAAACAAATACACTGTTGAGTTGTAAATGATGCCATACTGAATGCTGACTCTAAAATTTTCCCTTAGCATTTGAGTTAGACATCCATTTGCATTAAATTGTTTATAAGTCTCAAGAAACAGGAAGCTCACATCATGTATGATGGACAGAAAGCAGATTTACATTGCACTATAAAAATTGTATGTCTTGAAGAAACCATTTTAAAATGTGCTAGGAACAGTAAAAAGTTTGTTAAACTTTTGTACAAGACATGTACAGACATTACCCTAACTAACTGTTTCCCTTCTGTTGCTGTTATGCATAGAATTATCATAATTTTTTTTCAAATGTCAAGAATATTACCTATCACTGACCATCATAAATGGAAGGAAAAGTCATTTCAGCACTTTCATACAAGTACATGTTCTTGTATTCTTACTAACTTGTCTTTTCTAATTTTTGTATTAAGCTCAGAAAGTGTTTTTTTTAATAAATAGAAACCAAACTGAATTGAACTAATTTGAACTGTAAATATGTCATCACTAGTAAATATTACCATTGTAAAATTAAATATCAGAGGCTATGTGGATACATCACAATGAGACGTTTTGCTCACATGTCAGGATAGAGAGGACAGGAATGTGTACCAGCAGATTGAGTCCAATGGCAGCTATGTTGATGATGTTGTACTGGACTCTTGTTCTGAAAAGAGAGTTGATACATACAACAGAGTCTCCCTTTACCAGTCCCCATTCTTAGCTGTAGTCATGGGCTTTGAGTAGTGACTGAGGGGATGATGTCATGTGTACAAGTGACAGAAATGAGATTCCTTTGAACTGTAGCTGAGTTTGCTCTTGGTGACAGGCGTGAAGAGCTTGATTAGTGGAGGGGTCTCATAGTATAGCCCCTGTTACTCTTATTGAGCAGAACCAGTTGATATTGTCTGGGTACCTTGTGATAATGCAGCTGGGTATCTTTCTTGGGATGTGTACCAGGAATAGCCCACTTGAAGGAGGCCCCAGACTGATCCCAGACACAATGGAGGGATTATTTACCTGAAGATCCCATTAGGTGACCTAGAGGCTGGAAGTCCAGTCTTCTCTGGTCAGCTTGCTGCCACTATGACTCCCATCAGTACATAGAGAAAACAGATGGAGGGCTACTATTTTGTGGCACATAAAGAACATTTTACTATCTTAATCAACACAAATATTTATTTTTTGTGTTTTTCATTTATTGTTGTTCAGCTTTAACTAAAAAACTTGGGGATTAAAGGCAGAGCAGTTGAGGAAGCTAGAGGTGATGGAGATGAAATGTCTGAGATGGATGGTATGACGCACATTATGGTACAGATTAAGAAATGAGGACATAGGATCAGAGGCCAAAGTAGCTCTAATTGCAGTGAAGATCAAAGAGAACCGATTATGGTGATTTGGTTACATGTGCAGAAAAGCAGAAGACAATCTGGCAAAGACGATTTGGAACAGACAAAGAAAGCAAGAGGAAACATAGATGTCCAGCAAAGAGATGGATGGATTGTTTGACAGAAGACATGTGACAGTCAGGCAAGACTGTTGTGGATGGTAGGTGAAAGAGGTTGAGAAAGTTGACATGAAACCCTGACTCCATGTAGAGAATGGGGAAAAGAGGGTTGATGATGATGAACTTTAACAGGAGAGAAATTTTACTAAAATATTTTAATAATGCAAACATATTTTCATGTGATACAGCCTTCTTTACCCTATTAGATGTTGAACGTTTCCCATTTTCTAATTGGTCATCTCCTTGACACCTTCCAAAATGGATAACACACTTAGCCATTGTTATAAAGATGAAAATATCAAGAAATGGAAAATTAAGCAGTTTATTTACTGTAACGTTTAATTTCTTGGTTGGACTCGCATCTGTGTCTGATCTTTGGATTTGTAATTTCCCTTATATTGTTTTGTAACCATCTTCCCCATTTACATAGGAGTAAGGATTCTGTAGTCTTCAGGTGTTAAGAAACTCTATAAAATGTGAAAAAAAACATGTTTATGGTTCAAAGGTGTCTGCTAATCCCATTAGACATCCTGCCCATAACACAACGCAGTCACTAATTGTTTCTGCATAAATCTTCCCTCGTAATTACTTCAAAACATACTATTGCCAAGAGATTTTGTTTGATATTCTGTTTTTTTTTTTCTGAGTTCTCATTTGCCTGTCATTGTTTTTATGTATTTAACTGTAGGCAGAGTTTTAGATTTCCATCTTTGGGTAATTGTTTTCTCAGCCACTAACATTATTAATAAGGCATTGCACTTTATCTCAAATCACAGCAAATGTTTTTATCTGATAATAGTAACATAAATTGTTGGTGATATTTAAATCCTTTTGTAAAAATTGAGACACTAACACTACCCGTTCATCTTTAAATGTTGCAAAAGCTGAGGAACACCAAGAAATATGTTCTCATGTTCCCAGTACCTCTTACCTCCAGCACTGAGTGTAGTCATTCAGGCATGTTATCCTTAACCCCTGTGGTGTATAAAATAATTGTGAAGTCACTTTTATGTAGATATTGTAAACAGTCTAGCATGTTTTAATTTATGTCACTGTTTCTAGCAACAGACTCTGTTCTTTTGTGATGGTCCTCACTTTCTTTACATTAAGGTCCCTTAATGCCTTGTACACCCTGCTAACGAACCTCCTTGTAAATGGGGTATCTCCTCTGGCTTGTGGTAGTAATGCAACACTTCATAATGGTACCGTTTGAAAGTGATCTTTCACTCTGTGCATTTATTGTACCTTCATATTCCATTTACAAAAAGGTAACTTGTACTTCTCTTATACCTTTGCCGAATTGAACTCTTCATTCTGTTTTCATTGCTCCCAAAAATACTTTGTTTAGTTATTTCTACAGTGTTCAGACCCCTGTATTGTGTTATCCCTAGTCTGCTTTCTTATACAGGCAACAAATAAATAACCTGTTATCTGTTTAATAAATTGCATGAAAATGTTATTGCCTGTGTTGCCAGTGTCCTCACTTTGCATTGTAGTTGTGCATTGAAAATAAATATAACAACATAACAGGCACAACATCATAGTATAACTCAGGATAAGATATATTTAGTCCATGACCTTCTCTCATCAATGTTAGTTTATTCCATGCCACCTAGGAATTGCATATGTTCTGTAATCACATGCACCATTCTTTTTGCAGACTACAAAAGGTTCCTTGACCCTGAGCTGGGAAAGCCTGAAATACAAAAACAACAAAGGAGATACAGAAAAAGCAGCAACGTGACACCTCATTGGTGATCACTCTCCAAACCTATAATTTTTTGTCTCTGGAAATCTTCCCTTAAATCTACTTACATGTTGATACTTTCTACTTAGATATTTTTTGAAGTATATCCCAGCCAAATTCTTAGTTTCTTAACTTAATCATTCTTCCATAATCTTTATGCAGTGTCAAAGAAGGGGCATCATTTACTGGTGCTGTTCTCATTTTTGTTTCTTAACCTTATATCCAGTGAAGTTCCCAAATGTATTGAACATTTAAAATAACCTGAGGATATCTTTATCTGGGTTAGTGAAATACATGAACTTACCATCCTGTTGTATTTTTCACCTCTTCAGTTTAGGTCATCTCATAGCCAGTGGTGTGAGATACATTGGAGACAGTAGAGTGACGGGCTTGCAGAGTACCCCTAAGTATTGCTATACTATTTCACATATCCTCCCTGTATTCTAACTCTGTAAGTTTCAATTAAAGAGCCCTTATATCTCAGCAAAATGAAGAAGAACCAAATTCTGCCAAGATCTGTATTAAATAATACCATGCTGCTCTGTCAAAGGCCTTCTCAGCATCAAAACTCACCATAACCACTAGTTTCCATACCTTCTGTGCATTCTTCATCAACATAGCAGTCTTTGAAATATCTTGTTTGCTTACCACTAACAAACCCATACTGGTTATTGTTTAGTAACCGTGGTGTTGTTCTAGCCATCTTTTTTTCCAAAGCAGCTTTAAACAGCATATAGTTATGATTTAACACTGATAAGTATATTCCAGGATGGCATAGTTGAATCCTTAGCTTTCTTTGGTATCACTGTTACCACTGTCTTCTTTCATGATGTAAGAATCTGTTTAGGTTTTGATGCTGCATTGTACTAATGTAGCAGTTCCTTTGTTTGAACACTCCAGGATTCATTTGGGAGGACATCACTTCCTGATGTCTTACTTCTCACTTTTCCATTGGAAACCTTCTTTAATTCCTGCAAAAATGTACATTTCATTATCATTTCAGCTTTCTCATAATTATGTCGTTAGTCGCAGGTCTAGCAAAAATTACTTCTTGATGACGACTTCACCACATTTGGTTTGTGCTTTGTATAACTGTATAATGTCATTCTTCACATTTGGTTTGTGCTTTCTATACTTGGGTAATGTCATTTTCCACAATTGGTTTGTGCTTTTTATAACTGTATAATGTTCTTTACATTTGGTTTGTGCTTTTATAACAGTATAATGTTCTTCACATTTGGTTTGTGCTTTGTATAACTGTGTAATGTCATTCTCCACATTTGGTTTGTGCTTTTATAACAGTATAATGTTCTTCACATTTGGTTTGTGCTTTGTATAACTGTGTAATGTCATTCTCCACATTTGGTTTGTGCTTTGTATAACTGTGTAATGTCATTCTCCACATTTGGTTTGTGCTTTGTATAACTGTACAATGTCATTTTCCACATTTGGTTTGTGCTTTTTATAACTGTATAATGTTCTTCACATTTGGTTTGTGCTTTGTATAACTGTGTAATGTCATTCTCCACATTTGGTTTGTGCTTCGTATAACTGTACAGTGTCATTCCTCACATTTGGTTTGTGCTTTGTATAACTGTGTAATGTCATTCTCCACATTGGGTTTGTGCTTTGTATAACTGTGCAATGTCATTCTCCACATTTGGTTTGTGCTTTGTATAACTCTGTAATGTCATTCTCCACATTAGGTTTGTGCTTTGTATAACTGTGTAATGTCATTCTTCACATTTGATTTTTGCTTTGTATAACTGTACAATGTCATTCTCCACATTTGGTTTGTGCTTTGTATACCTGTGTAATGTCATTCTCCACATTTGGTTTGTGCTTTGTATAACTGTACAATGTCATTCTCCACATTTGGTTTGTGCTTTGTAAAACTGTGTAATGTCATTCTCCACATTTGGGCTGTGCTTTGTATAACCGTGTAATGTCATTCTCCACAATTGGTTTGTGCTTTGTATAACTGTACAATATCATTCTCCACATTTGGTTTGTGCTTTGTATAACTGTGTAATGTCATTCTTCACATTTGGTTTGTGCTTTGTATAACTGTGTAATGTCATTCTCCACATTTGGTTTGTGCTTTGTATAACTGTGTAATGTCATTCTCCACATTTGGTTTGTGCTTTGTATAACTGCGTAATGTCATTCTTCACATTTGGCTTGTACTTTGTATAACTGTACAATGTCATTCTCCACATTTGGTTTGTGCTTTGTATAACTGTGTAATGTCATTCTCCACATTTGGTTTGTGCTTTGTATAACTGTGTAATGTCATTCTTCACATTTGGTTTGTGCTTTGTATAACTGTGTAATGTCATTCTCCACATTTGGTTTGTGCTTTGTATAACTGTGTAACGTCATTCTTCACATTTGGTTTGTGCTTTGTATAACTGTGTAATGTTGTTCTTCAAATTTGGTTTGTGCTTTGTATAACTGTACAATGTCATTCTGCACATTTGGTTTGTGCTTTGTATAACTGTGTAATGTCATTCTTCATATTTGGTTTGTGCTTTGTAAAACTGTAGTGTCATTCTCCACATTTGGTTTGTGCTTTATATAATTGTATAATGTCATTCTCCACATTTGGTTTGTGCTTTGTATAACTGTATAGTGTCATTCTCCACATTTGGTTTGTGCTTTGTATAACTGTGTAATATCATTCTCCACATTTTGTTTGTGCTTTGTATAACTGTGTAATGTCATTCTCCATATTTGGTTTGTGCTTTGTATAACTGTGTAATGTCATTCTCCACATTTGGTTTGTACTTTGTATAACTGTACAATGTCATTCTCCACATTTGGTTTGTGCTTTGAATAACTGTACAATGTCATTCTCCACATTTGGTTTGTGCTTTGCATAACTGTGTAATGCCATTCTCCACATTTGGTTTGTGCTTTGTATAACTGTGTAATGTCATTCTCCACATTTGGTTTGTGCTTTGTAAAACTGTGTAATGTCATTCTCCACATTTGGGCTGGTCATTCTCCACAATTGGTTTGTGCTTTGCATAACCGTGTAATGTTATTCTTCACATTTGGTTTGTGCTTTTTATAACTGTGTAATGTCATTCTCCACATTTGCTTTGTGCTTTGTATAACTGTGTAATGTCATTCTTCATATTTGGTTTGTGCTTTGTAAAACTGTACAATGTCATTCTCCACATTTGGTTTGTGCTTTGTAAAACTGTACAATGTCATTCTCCACATTTGGTTTGTGCTTTGTAAAACTGTACAATGTCATTCTCCACATTTGGTTTGTGCTTTGTATAACTGTATAATGTCATTCTCCACATTTGGTTTGTGCTTTGTGTAACTGTATAGTGTCATTTTCCACATTTGGTTTGTGCTTTGTATAACTGTGTAATGTCATTTTCCATATTTGGTTTGTGTTTTGCATAACTGTGTAATGTCATTCTTCACATTTGGTTTGTGCTTTGTATAACTGTGTAATGTCATTCTTCACATTTGGTTTGTGCTTTGTATAATTGTGTAATGTCATTCTCCACATTTGGTTTGTGCTTTGTATAAGTGTACAATGTCATTTTCCACATTTGGTTTGTGCTTTCTATAACTGTACAATGTCATTCTCCACATTTGGTTTGTGCTTTGCATAACTGTGTAATGTCATTCTCCACATTTGGTTTGTGCTTTGCATAACTGTGTAATGTCATTCTCCACATTTGGTTTGTGCTTTGTATAACTGTGTAATGTCATTCTTCACATTTGGTTTGTGCTTTGTATAACTGTGTAATGTCATTCTCCACATTTGGTTTGTGCTTTGTATAACTGTACAATGTCATTCTCCACATTTGGTTTGTGCCTTGTATACCTGTGTAATGTCATTCTCCACATTTGGTGTGTGCTTTGTATAACTGTGTAATGTCATTCTCCACATTTGGCTTGTGCTATGTATACCTGTGTAATGTCATTCTCCACATTTGCTTTGTACTTTGTATAACTGTACAATGTCATTCCCCACATTTGGTTTGTGCTTTGTATAATTGTGTAATGTCATTCTCCACATTTGGTTTGTGCTTTGTATAACTGTGTAATGTCATTCTTCACATTTGGTTTGTGTTTTGCATAACTGTGTAATGTCATTCTTCACATTTGGTTTGTGCTTTGTATAACTGTGTAATGTCATTCTCCACATTTGCTTTGTACTTTGTATAACTGTACAATGTCATTCCCCACATTTGGTTTGTGCTTTGTATAATTGTGTAATGTCATTCTCCACATTTGGTTTGTGTTTTGCATAACTGTGTAATGTCATTCTTCACATTTGGTTTGTGCTTTGTATAACTGTGTAATGTCATTCTTCACATTTGGTTTGTGCTTTGTATAATTGTGTAATGTCATTCTCCACATTTGGTTTGTGCTTTGTATAAGTGTACAGTGTCATTTTCCACATTTGGTTTGTGCTTTCTATAACTGTACAATGTCATTCTCCACATTTGGTTTGTGCTTTGCATAACTGTGTAATGTCATTCTCCACATTTGGTTTGTGCTTTGCATAACTGTGTAATGTCATTCTCCACATTTGGTTTGTGCTTTGTATAACTGTGTAATGTCATTCTCCACATTTGGTTTGTGCTTTGAATAACTGTATAATGTCATTCTCCACATTTGGTTTGTGCTTTGTATAACTGTGTAATGTCATTCTCCACATTTGGTTTGTGCTTTGAATAACTGTATAATGTCATTCTCCACATTTGGTTTGTGCTTTGTATAACTGTGTAATGTCATTCTCCACATTTGGTTTATGCTTTGTATAACTGTGTAATGTCATTCTCCACATTTGGTTTGTGCTTTGTAAAACTGTACAATGTCATTCTTCACATTTGGTTTGTGCTTTCTATAACTGTACAGTGTCATTCCCCACATTTGGTTTGTGCTTTGTATAACTGTGTAATTTCATTCTCCACATTTGGTTTGTGCTTTGTATAACTGTACAGTGTCATTCTCCACATTTGGTTTGTGCTTTGTATACCTGTGTAATGTCATTCTCCACATTTGGTTTGTGCTTTGTATAACTGTACAATGTCATTCTCCACATTTGGTTTGTGCTTTGTATAACCATGTATAACTGTACAATGTCATTCTCCACATTTGGTTTGTGCTTTGTATAACGATGTAATGTCATTCTCCACATTTGGTTTGTGCTTTGTATAACTGTACAATGTCATTCTCCACATTTGGTTTGTGCTTTGTATAACTGTGTAATGTTCTTCACATTTGGTTTGTGCTTTGTATAACTGTGTAATGTCATTCTCCACATTTGGTTTATGCTTGGTATAACTGTGTAATGTCATTCTCCACATTTGGTTTGTGCTTTGTAAAACTGTACAATGTCATTCTTCACATTTGGTTTGTGCTTTCTATAACTGTACAGTGTCATTCCCCACATTTGGTTTGTGCTTTGTATAACTGTGTAATTTCATTCTCCACATTTGGTTTGTGCTTTGTATAACTGTACAGTGTCATTCTCCACATTTGGTTTGTGCTTTGTATAACTGTGTAATGTCATTCTCCACATTTGGTTTGTGCTTTGTATAACTGTACAATGTCATTCCCCACATTTGGTTTGTGCTTTGTATAACTGTGTAATGTCATTCTCCACATTTGGTTTGTGCTTTGTATAACTGTGTAATGTCATTCTCCACATTTGGTTTGTGCTTTGCATAACTGTGTAATGCCATTCTCCACATTTGGTTTGTGCTTTGTATAACTGTGTAATGTAATTCTTCACATTTGGTTTGTGCTTTGTATAACTGTGTAATGTCATTCTCCACATTTGGTTTGTGCTTTGTATAACTATAGAATGTCATTCTCCACATTTGGTTTGTGCTTTGTATAACTGTGTAACGTCGTTCTCCACATTTGGTTTGTGCTTTGTATAACTGGGTAATTTCATTCTCCACATTTGGTTTGTGCTTTGTATACCTGTGTAATGTCAATTTCCACATTTGGTTTGTGCTTTGTATAACTGTGTAACGTCATTCTCCACATTTGGTTTGTGCTTTGTATAACTGTACAATGTCATTCCCCACATTTGGTTTGTGCTTTGTCTACCTGTGTAATGTAATTTTCCACATTTGGTTTGTGCTTTGTATAATTGTACAATGTCATTTTCCACATTTGGTTTGTGCTTAGTATAACTGTGTGATGTCATTCTCCACATTTGGTTTGTACTTTGTATAACTGTACAATGTCATTCCCCACATTTGGTTTGTGCTTTGTATACCTGTGTAATGTAATTTTCCACATTTGGTTTGTGCTTTGTATAATTGTACAATGTCATTTTCCACATTTGGTTTGTGCTTAGTATAACTGTGTGATGTCATTCTCCACATTTGGTTTGTGCTTTGTATAACTGTGTAATGTCATTCTCCACATTTGGTTTGTGCTTTGTATAACTGTGTAATGTCATTCACCACATTTGGTTTGTTTGTATAACTGTGTAATGTCATTCTCCACATTTGGTTTGTGCTTTGTATAACTGTGTAATGTTGTTCTTCACATTTGGTTTGTGTTTCATATAACTGTGTAATGTTATTCTCCACATTTGGTTTGTGCTTTGTATAACTGTGTAATGTCATTCTCCACATTTGGTTTGTGCTTTGTATAACTGTGTAATGTCATTTTCTACATTTGGTTTGTGCTTTGTATAACTGTGTAATGTCATTCTCCACATTTGGTTTGTGCTTTGTATAACTGTACAATGTCATTCTCCACATTTGGTTTGTGCTTTGTGTAACTGTGTAATGTCATTCTCCACATTTGGTTTGTGCTTTGTGTAACTGTGTAATGTCATTCTCCACTTTTGGTTTGTGCTTTGTATAACTGTGTAATGTTGTTCTACACATTTGGTTTGTGCTTTGTATAACTGTGTAATGTCATTCTCCACATTTGGTTTGTGCTTTGTATAACTGTGTAATGTCATTCTCCACATTTGGTTTGTGCTTTGTGTAACTGTGTAATGTCATTCTCCACTTTTGGTTTCTGCTTTGTATAACTGTGTAATGTTGTTCTACACATTTGGTTTGTGCTTTGTATAACTGTGTAATGTCATTCTTCACATTTGGTTTGTGCTTTGTATAACTGTGTAATGTCATTCTCCACATTTGGTTTGTGCTTTGTATAACTGTACAATGTCATTCTCCACATTTGGTTTGTGCTTTGTATAACTGTGTAACGTCATTCTCCACATTTGGTTTGTACTTTGTATAACTGTACAATGTCGTTCTTCACATTTGGTTTGTGCTTTGTATAACTGTATATAGTATATGTAGTGTTACTGAGAATGTTGTGCTGTCATTACAAGGTTCCTGCTATACTGCAGCCCTTCTTCATGTTGAAGTCCTGCTGTAACCCTGTGCACACTGTTGACACAGTTTTATTGCCAGAACCATAGCTATGTCAATTGTTACCCTGGGCAATCCTCACACTGGTGCCCCATCATCTCAAAATTAAGGAACAAATGCAAAAAAATGATTTCAGTGCAACACTCTAAAAATGCGGCAATGAGCTGATGCAAGCTCTTATGTACAGCTAGTAAGTCCTAAATATAGTGCACCATCTGACCTAGGTAAATTATTCATGTTGTTGTGTCTTTCATCTTTTCCCGGTTAGGGGTCGCCACAGCGGAACTCTGTTCCACTAATGATTGGCAGTAGATTTTTACATGCCGAGTTGCCGGCCCTGACGCACAACCTTCAACGAAGGTACACCCATTCACGCATGTCTCCACATAGAAGACGTTCTAGCTGAGAATCGAACAGGACGTCTTACTGTGAGGCGACAACGCTACAGCAGCACCGCCACCGCAGTTAGGTAAATTATTCATGTATTTATTGGCATTTGATTACTGGGATAGTCCACTGGGCCATTTCCAGTGGAGGCCTGGGAAGAAAAGCTCCAACAATATAGTACATGTAACATTCTTGAACAATTAAATTGTACAGGCAGGTTAACTTCAAGATATTCATTATAAATATGAGTGTGTAGACATACATACAGAACTTACACAGATGAATAATAAACACCTTGGGAAAATTATCATGATACATTTAGTGTCTGGATATTAACAATTGCTAGGAAGTATACATAGAGATAACAGGTAATTTGTCGTGCCAAACAATTAATGCAAGCTAAAATTCAGTGTGAAATAGTGTTGAGGGATAAGATAGTCAAGCTTATGTTACATATAGAGGAACATTAGTGGCAACTGAGTAGTAAGTATCAGGGTGTGAACGGAGCTATGGAAGTAGAAGAGGTCAGGACTTAAAAGTAGGAGGTGTGGAGCACTTACAGCTCCAAATGGAAGAGAGGGCATTCATAGGAGATCTCAGTGTTTATCTAAACTTAAAGGTATGGTAGATCTAATATTATACTCCAACAGTTATCTGAAACCACTGATGGTTTTATTTGTACAGCATTAATGAAATAAAGATACTCATTCATTGTATATGGCTTATCCATTTAGGGCCTTGAGCTTTACCTACTTTAATAGTAAATAAGCTACTTTGGACTCAGACTTGAGGTTAGCAGTTATTACTGTTGTATAAGCTTCTTCATAGTTCCCCATTCAGGAAAAAATAACATTCTAGATCCTCCACTAACTTCTACCACACAAAGTGAAATATTTTAAGTCATCGTGTGTACACCACATTCTGCCATTGTGGATATACCCATGTAACACTTCTCCTCCACATAGTAACAGCATTTGTCAGTGTAAGTGGGAAATGTCTTGAGATGAGTAATAAAACCCTCATTTCTTATCCTTTTGAAATAAGGAGACTGATCTCCACACCCATTATCCCAATTGATGAATCATATTTACCATATTGCAAATGCGTCTTGCAAACTGTCATCCATGGTTTAATCTTTCTTACATATGTAAATATTCTATTTTCCCTTACTGTACTGGCTCAGCCATTAATATTCCTGTTTACTAAAGTCATCTTCCATCCCTTAAAGATTTTATTTTTGTAAACTTTAGTGTAGTACGCATTTTTATATTTTGATAAAAAATTATGAACCCTTATAGACATTTCAATAGCTGCTCTATGATGCTTTAACATGCATTGACTGCTTTATCTATAGCACACAAAATCCCACCAAATATAATGGCCTGTCTTATTTGTAAAACTATATATAGTGAGATTAGAAACATTTCCTATAGCGAACTATTGCATGCTTGCAAGCATTCTTCTATGAGAAAAATAGGACATTCATTCAACACTACAGGCAAACCTTTGCCTGTACATTTAGCCATTGAAACCAGGGGGTAAAAAGGGCACACAAACAAACCATTTAGTAATACCTGTAAGAAAAACCAAACAAAGCTAACATTTTCACTGTGTGATACCTTAAACCTCCTGTAATGGAGCCATATATGCAAATAACCCCTAAACCATTGGCAACTAAACTCTTGCTTGGTTTCAACCTCACAGGTCACCCAGATATCTTCAAAACATAATGCAATCATAGCATGTCTTACTAACTGTTTTTGGTCAGATTGTTACATATTTCAACTATTTGTGTGTAATCTATTTCTTATTTATATTTTATATTTTTGCTTGATAATCAGTACCTTCAAGAAACCATCCCGCCACGCCATGTGTACTTTTGGTAAACCTTCAGCACATTGTAATGCAAGACAACAGGTGCCCTCCCCAAAGTTGAGACTTACTGATCAAATTATCCAACATGCAATGAAAGACTCACCATCAAACACAAAAAGAGATAACTGTTGTACATCCTTCAAACCCAGTTTACTTCACAGACTAGATAAATATGACAGTTCCTTTTTTTCCCAAAAATACCTTTATTAAAATTTTTTATAATACAGAAAGTCAAAAGGTCAGGTTAACAGAAACCAAAGGCAAGTATTTACAACACAAAAATTAAAACATTGACCCCATAATTATGTACATTATATACAACAGAAGCCACATCTGCAAACTAACATTTTTATAGCTAATAAAAGGGAGAAAGATATTTAGAATGAGCATATCACATTGAAATGTATGAAAGAAGAATGCAGGCTCTTTGATAGAACAAGGTATATTACATAAAATGCCTATATGTTGAGACAATAAAAGGAATAGATTGATTCTGTTGTAACAAGTTCATGTCAAAGTCTATCAGAGTAGGTTGGCATAGGATCAGGATTTAATTCTTAAGGATTAAGTCAAGCAAGTATCCCCAATATTTATGATAGCATTGTTTAGTTTTGTAGCTGTATATACTAATTTATGGGAGGAAATATACTTAATAGCTAGCCTACAAAAATCTTCCCATAAGATTGGGGATTTATCAGACCAGTTTTTAGTGATATAAAATTTAATAAGGGCACAAATAGTTATAAACTTGTGTTATGTTTTAGAATACAAAAATCTTCCCATAAGATTGGGGATTTATCAGACCAGTTTTTAGTGATATAAAATTTAATAAGGGCACAAATAGTTATAAACTTGTGTTATGTTTTAGAATTTTAGGAAGTTTGGTTGTGGTAATATGTAAGATAACCGTTTCCCATGAAAAGGTGGATTTTTCATACCCCATCTTCTCTAATCTTACTCTTAGCTAATACTATAAGTTGTGGACTCTCTTACAGCCCCAAAAAACATGTAAAGTGTCTGCTACTTGATTTGGGCAGTATGGGCAGTTTGCTGATATTTGGGGTTAAACTTATTAAGAATTGATGGTGTATAATAAGCATTGTTAATCATGATTTGAGTGTACAACAACCGCTTAAAAGGAATAAGCTTAATTGTATTTTCACTGGCCACTTTTTTATTTTCTTCTGTAATGAGTTGGCTTTTCCCCTGCCAATATGGAAATTCTGAGATTTTATACTCGTTATTAATTTATATGTCCTAGAAATTGTTTTATCTTTAGTTGCTAGATTTTTAAATATTAGGATAGCTAAATTAATATCCTGATGGTTGATTTTAATAAGAGGTAACTTAGTTTTAATTAGATAAAGGATCTGTCTAAGAATGGTAGCATATTTCTTAGGGAGTTCAAGTTTCTGCCTTAGTTGTGTTATATTAGTTTCTTGCCATTTGTATATTTCCCACATTGTGAGATCCTTTATTAGAGGGAAGTTTGTTAAGTTTATTGGTTGGTATTTAATTTACAGATTAGGGTTTAGATGGAGCTGTTGCATGAAAGTAAGGACATTGGAAAGTTATATAGATTTGAATACATTTTGGATAGTTAGTATCATATGTTTGATCAATGGGTGTAAATTCCTAGTGTAGGAGTCTCATTAATTTAAATTTAGAAAAGGGAGAGATTTGGGGTTGATGTCAAGGGATTTAAGTTGATTATACCAGATGTTAATCCACTGGTGTGTCCAGCAACTCAGGTTAGGATCATAATTTATTATTTGGATCAGCCTACAAGAAGTGATTGTACTATAGTAAAGTTTAAAGTCTGGCAACCCCAAGCCACCTTTATCCTTTCTTAGGGAAAGTTTGTCATATTTAATTCTAACAGATTTAGGATGCCACAAGAATTTAGATATAGCTTTTTGTATATCCCTAAAAAATTTTTGCAGAATGATTGAGAAGGTAGCATATATTTGGAAGAGAATTCTAGTTAAGATAATCATTTTGACCATGCTAGCTTTTGAAAGTCGAGACATATTAATATTTCTCCATCTGTTAATATTTTCTATGTTTAACCATGTACGTAATATGTTGTTCTTAATAATCTCATTAAAGTTGGAAGTGTAAATTATGCCTAGATATTTTATCTGATATTTGGGTTTAACCTTGCTATCAGGAAAGTAGAATTACTTATGGCCTAGGAGATTTAAGGAAAATATATAAGATTTACTCAAATTTAATTTATAATTGGATATAGCAGAATTCAAGTCTAATGAATTAAGTACTTTTGGGAGGTCAGTGTTAGGAAGTTCAAAATATAAATTTAAGTTATCAGGAAAGGCCAAATATAAAAGTTTTATGTTTGAGATTTTAGGTATATGGTGGAAGGTTTTTTTGGGATATATATATATAAAAGCAGGAGTTCTAAATAAAGATTAAAAATGTAGGGAGAGGGGGGGCAACCTTGCCTAGAACCATTAGAAATGGGGATAGGACTGGTTTTGAGTCTATTAATTTGAATAGTAGTGGAGGCTTTTTGATAAAGTAGCTTAATTATTTTTATAAATTCTTGTGGAATTCCAAAAGAGGGCAAGATATTAAATAGGAAGATTAAGTTTACTCTGCTGAATGCTTTGCTTGCATCAGCAATAAGGACATACATAGGATGCCTGTCCTTGTTAAGAAATCTTATAATGGTGTCTAAGAGAAGAGTGGTATCGCATGTTTGCCTATTCTGCATAAAACCCATTTGTTCATACGAGACAATGGAAGGGAGTATATTCTTCAATCTATTGGCAATAACGTGGGCTAGGATCTTAAGGTCAGTATTGATAAGTCAATTGGTCTATAGCTGGCTGGGTCTGATGAGTCAGAATTTGGTTTAAGAATTAGAATGGTTTTGAGTTGTTAAAATATCTATCTGTTATGCCATATTGGATTATGTAGTTGAATACCTTTAATAAAATTTTAGACACAGGTTCTGAAATTTTTTTGTAGAATTCTGCCATGTATCCATCAGGCCCAGGAAATTTACCTGGTCTAAGTTTATTTATTGCAATTTTGATTTCTTCTAAATGCTGGGGTTATTTTAATTGTTTCTTTTGGTGATTAGCAATCTGTGTGAATTTTAGGTTATGCATGACCTCATCAAATTTGTCTGTAGAGGGAGAGTTTGGTAGATTATTTAGGTTTTTGTAAATAGCCTCAAATGCATTTATAATGTCTTGGTCCTTATATTTCAGGAGTCCTTTGTATTTTATTTCTTTGATCCTATTAATTAATCTAGTGAGTATTCTTGAGGGAATTTGTGCCCACTCTGAATATTGCCATATCGATCTCATCTCTAGAAATTAGATATTTTTAGGTAGAGATTGCGCAATTGCTTTTGCAAATCGGTCATTGTATCTTCTAACTCCTTTGAGTATTTATGCTGGAGTTCTAATTCAGTATCTTTGATTTGGGTCTCCAGTTTGAGTTTAACATTATTATGTTTTTTCTTATACCATGAGGATTTTTGAATAATGAGACCTCTTCTGACCAATTTAGCAGCAGCCCAGTTGAGATGTTAATGGAGATACTGATTTTGGAATGATCCGATATGGCTCTAGGAGAGACTCTATAGTTTAATCTATAGGAAGTGAAAGTTTGGGAAATTAAAAAGGTGTCAATTCTTGACCAGGTTTTATGTGTGGCTGAAAAAAGGTGATTCTAGGAATTGAGTTATCATGTTGGAATTTTGTATAGGGGTCCATTAAATCAAAGGTATTTTGTTGTTCTTCTAGAGCTATAGTATGATGAGATTGCCTAGTCTGTTTATGTGACCTGTCCTTGTCTGCACTGAGTAATGCGTTCCAATCCCCTCCTATGATGTGCAAATGATTTGGATAATTAACTATAATATTGAAAATATCATAAATAAAAAGATGTTGGCTTGAGCAAGGGCTGTAAACATTAACAAAGAGTAAGGGCTTATTTTGGGTATGATAGTTACTGGTGAACAAAATCCACCTTCCGTTAGGATCACTTTTAATGGAGGTGATCTCTCCTTGATAAGATTTATTAATTATAAAGGTTACTCCCCTAGATGACGAGTTATATCCTTCTGCAATTATTTGCTTCACCCATTTCCTCTTTCTTTCATTGTCCCAGAGCTGACTGGTCAAATGAGTCTCTTGTAGAAAGGTTATATTAGATTTATTTTGAAGTGTGAATGCATGATTACATTTATTTATTTTTTTAATCTGATAGCCCCTTAATGTTCCATGAATCTGTTGAAATCATTATCAAAATCTGAATTTGTTTCTATAAATGCTATTGATTAAAATACAGGTGTATATTTATAGCTGTTATGGTAGAAAATATTTTAAATGAGGTGTCTTCTATACTCCTAAACCCTGTGTAGGTGCCTAACCACCCATCCCTCTGTAAAAGTGTGGAGATACTTATTGGATAGCAGAAAATAATTAGAGTTTGACCCAAGGTGAGAGAGATAAGCAGACGGATGATAAAATTACCTAAGTTGATCCATACATAAAAAAACATCAGCTACAAACTGTGCAAAACTACACCTTTTAGTTAGTGACAATTTCAGGGAAGTCATTATCTAACCTCACAGTTTAATAGTAGTAATAACTATTTAAGCAACTTGCTGGAACTAGAAAAGCAAAAGCATAGGGATACTTGGTAAAACCAGCAGTTGGAGTGTTTCAAGTCTTGATAGTGATAAAAATATCCTAAATTGACCAACCACGAGTAAAGATAATTCTGGCCGAAAAAGTACACTGTTCCAGTAACCAAGCTTTAACAGTCAAAACTAAACAGCATTCTCCTTTATAAAGATATTGTTTAACTTTAAACCAAAACATGACAGCATGAGTACTAATCTAATAAAAATACCATGCCTCAAAGGTCAGACATTTTACATACAGCTTAGTAGGAGTTCTCTTAACACATATTAAGACTCTTAGGGAAATAATGTTGTAGAAGGAAGAAGGAAACCTTGTATCAGATTAGAATGTACCCAGAAAAATCATTGATGTAGCAAATGTGAAGGAGTGTTTAGCTTGCTATTATATCAGATACAAAATAAACAGAGTCCAACTTGTTTGTAGTAGTCAAACCAGCAAAATAATTATAAGCAGGCCATTTCAATTGGAGTTGGTCATACATTGGCTGAGTTAATTACTCTATAGAAATAGTTGTAGCATTTTATTACAAGAGTTACAAAATGCTGCAGACATATCACTGCCAATATTTATACAAGAAAAAAGGAAAACTTCCACTTCATTATTTTCTTGATTCTATAGTCATATAGATATCCTGCCTGTTTGTTGCTTCTTTCAGTGAAATACGTCTTAAGAGGTTTTTGCAATACTATACATTTATCTGTTTCTTACCTTAGGAAAGACTAATAAAGCAAATGTACATCTAGGTACTAAGCCTTGTTAACTTGCAAATATAAGGACCACTATAGTATAAACAACTGGTTAGTTATATACTGGGTATAGCAGAGATCATACTAAGGCAAACAATTCAAATAAAACACTAAATCTACCATAAAACCTTTTACACTACTAGATGTTATGTTCAGTCTCTACTGTTTTTGAAATCCAATGATCCAGTAGTTGAACTTGTAAGTTTTATCTAACATCAGGCTAAAGAAAATTGTTTTACCTTTTGAAACTATAATTTTATAGTCAATTGTCAACCTCTAATTTTACAGCCTGCTATTATTTGAACTTCTATCTGGAAACGAAAGAACACTGTCACAATATTGCTTTGGCAGTTGCAACTGTACCCAGAGTACAGTTAAAATAAAGCTGCACCATTAACTGTGTTACTTAATAGAAGCAATTCTAGTCCAGTAAAAAGGGAAATAAAGTAACAGTACCCAGGTTAAATATTGATTGCAGCTATTAGTCTTAAATTTCCTGGCTTGTACTGGCGAGAACGAACATCCTTTTCATCTTCTTTTCTTGTAATTCCTGGTGATTTGAAGTTTAAAACAAGCAAGAAGTGATAAAATACGAAATAAAAGCAAACAGGGGTTTCCAAACTTCAGAATAGTTAAATTTAGCATTCGCGACTTGTTACTGACATTTAGCTGCTCCCAGTGAAGCATAAGGGCAGGAACTGAGTCAGAAATTATGCTGTTTAGGTTAAAGGGTAGCAGTACAGCATTTCCTCATTTGCTCATAAACTTGAAGGGCTTTCTGGGAAGTGGAATGTCGAGATGCTAACGGACACCAAGGCCTGAAAAAACAGCGGCTTATTTCATTAAAACAAGGCAGTTAAGTCATATAGATGAAGAAACCTCTTAGTGTGCTTGTCGTTAATTTGGCGATATGCAAGGTGAGTTCTTTCATGCAGGATTCACTTTGAACATGCACAAAAAAGTGGATTTGGCCTCCTCTGGGGTTTCAACTGATATTTTTACATCATTATGGTAGAAGATTAAAGTAGCGGGATATTTCATTTGAAAACAAATTTTGTTTTCTACTAGATAGGCACAGTATTTACTAAGTTTTTGGTGTTTCTGCTTAATTTCTAAGGGAAGATCTTGCATTATAGTAACTTTGTGACCTCTCCAGGTTAAGTTCTTTTTAGCTTTGAAGGTTGCAAGTATGAGTTGAACATGTGCTGAGTTTAACAGTCTGACATATATTTGCCTTGGGGTTTCACTTATTTAAGAATGCCTGATAGATCTATGAGCTCTTTCTATTATTATGTCATTAAGGAGATCTTTGTTGCTTAGTAGAGTGTTTAAAACCTCTTTGATTATTGCATTAAGCTGGGCATTCTCAAAGGACTGAGGAATTCCTCTCAGTATGAAGTTATTGCGATGGCTTCTGGCTTCAAGATCTAGCATTTTTTTATGTAAATCTTTGATGATGCTGTCACTAGCCTGCAGGTTTTGTTTAAATTCATTTATTTTAATTTCATTGGCTGTTGATTTTGCTTCATTCTGTTCAAGTCTGAGCATAATTTGGTCTAGGTTAGAGCCAAATGAGGCTAACTTATGTGAAAATCCTTATATTTCAGTTTGCAGAGGTTGCAATGTAATTTTAAGATCTTCAATTCTTCGAGATTGTTCCTGTTTTGATCTAAGGACTAACTTTGTGGCCTCTTCTTGTGGCTTACTAGTTTTTCGCCTTTTGGAAGAGATGTCCTTTTCAGGAGTATTTATTAGAGGCAGTTTAGTTTTAGTAGTTAATGTTTCCATTTGGTCCGATTGATTATCCATTTGAGATACAGAAATAAATGCTTGAAATTAGAGAATGCAATTCTATTTGTTAATTCCAATTCACAGAGTTCTTCTGGTTTGTTGTTGTTTTGTTTAGGCCTCAGTGTCCGGAAGTGTCCACACCATGCGGTTCAGGGTTCAGCATCCAGTAAGTAATATTTTGGTACAAAGATGAAATTTCTGCCAAAAATATTGAAGAAGAATGATTATATTTGTATTCTTCCCTCAAGCCTTAGAGGTTAAAGACATTTTCTTTGAATGATGCACCGGTAAAAGGTCAGATAATGTTTAAGAATTGAGGAGCTGTACAGCTAGTGTGCTTACAGGCTGTCCACCAGTTTGGAATCCCTATGACAGTTCCTTCTTGAAATGCACCAGGTCTTTTATTTCTCAGTCACAAAGAATTTTTATTCAAGGTGCTTATGTCCGTTTTTGCAACAGTCACAGTTTGAGTCACAAGTCTTCAGTTTGTGTGTGGCATTTAAATTGTGTTAGCATATACAATGCCACAAGCAGCAGACTCCCTGCTTTTTTAGATCCTACCCCATTCTCTGCCATTTTCTAATGTTTCACTCATTTCATCATTAGCTTTTGACTTGCACTCTGAAATCTTTCTACAGTCTCCTGTGCATTACTAGATGATTTAAGTGTTGTCAGAACATTCAAAACACTACAGGGCAGTATTTTCACAATGTAAGCTTTCTCGTTGAGCTTTTCCACACTGAAAGTAAAAACTGGACTTTCTCTTTCCTTGTATATGAACAATAATTGTCAAAGACACTATTTTAAGCACTACTTTTTCTCCAGCTTTGCACGGCTTCCCTTGCCTCAACAGCAGTGACATTTTTTGTTGTTTTAAGTTTATATGTCTGTGATCTTACTGAAATATTCCATGGGTAGTAGTTGTTCCCTGTGGTACCCAGTGCAGACAGTCTGTAAGCGTCATTTTTTTTTTTTTTTTTTTTTTTACCTGACAAGTATTTAAACCATTCCAGTCTGACAACCTTTCTTGCACATAAGACAAACAGTACAGGCATTCCCCTCCATCTGGTACACCAATAGTTCAAATAATTTGTAGGAATGCTATATCATTGACTATAAAATCAGCAGTTATGTGCGCCATACATAACTTTAGAGATGATAATATGAGGATAATAGGTCTGTAGTTTCTGGGGTCTGTCACACTGCCAACTTTGTGTAATAGTGTGGCATTTTCCATACTTCAGGGACATAGCCTGTCAAGAGGTTTAAATATAAGATGTTTAAGAGGGATTTAGAAAGTGGTGCTTGACACTTGCTAGCAAACAGCTAGGAATATTCTTGGTCCACAGTGATTCTGAGAGGAGTGAGATGGTTGGTAGTTGGGGGGGGGGGGGGGGTGAAGTCCAGCTGAGTTCAGAGCATAAAATTACTACTTAATTTTTCTGTTAGGATATTAGGATATAAGTGTGTGTGTGTGTGTGTGTGTGTATTTGTGTTTGCGACAGCTGGAAAGGCCACAGAAGTACTCATGAAGAGGATCCTAGGCCTTAAACACATGTCCTATGTGGACAGACTCAAAAAACTGCAGCTATTCTCTGTCTCATATCATCTACTAAGAGGCGATCTCTGCTTGACTTACAAAGCCATGTCTGACCCAGCTCTATTAGAAATGCTACATCTAAAGAAATCCCAATCCCTCTGCACCACATGCTTCAGAGACCTCAACCTCATTACCACAATCAACAGAACCTGCTGGAGTGACAGGCTCATAATCCAGAGACTGCCCATGCTATGGAATAGACTTCCCATACATGTCAAGCAGAGCACCTCACTGGCCCTCTTCAAGAGAAATCTTGATGAGTGGATGGGAAACAGAAAGTTCACCACGGGGATCTCTCCAGTGGCTCAGCTCAAAAGAGGCACTGGGAACCAATGTCGGGTGGCACAATAACTATGGGCTAGGCTTGTAAAGGCTCCAGGGCCATTAGCCTAGTACACACCTATGAACCTATGACCAATAACTTTGGGGATAAAGTTGGTATACAATGGGCATCATTTTTTTGTTTGTTAATGTAACTGAAAAAGGTTTTGTAGTTGTTGTTAGAGCTGGTAGTGATCCCAAGTTCATACATGGCTGTATACTCCTTAATGGTTTGCTTCAGGGTTTTATTTATTAGATTTGATACTTTTTTTATACTTGGGTAGTGGAGATCTGTTACAGACAGCACGAAGGTTCAAATTTTTGTTGTAAAGCTTGTTTATGTGGGAGTTCCATCATCCAAGCATATTTCTGAATTTGTCATTGTTCTTACAGCAGATGGGAATAGGCTCCTTGATGTATCTGTCTATAAGGACAGCATTTAGAGCTGCATGCAATATTATCAAGAACTGGGTCATCTGGAGAACTTCACCTCTTCCAGTTTTTAAGAAGGTCTGTAAATAGGTGGAGGTTTGCTTTAGAGTGTGAAAATTGGTGGAGGTTTGCTTTAGAGTAATCATGAAATAACGTGGACTTCTGGGGCCTTTAACGTTTGTTTTAAGGGAGAAGGTTACTGACACGTGGTGACATTAGGAGTAGGACAGGAGGAGGACAAACTCATAAGAACAAGGGTGAGAAGATTGCTCCTGCTGGTGAAGAGGGGAACAGTTGAATCAAAATAATTAGCACTAATATAACTGAGGAATCTTTGAGGGTATTTGTTGCTAGTTCTATAGGTGTGCCATTTTAAAGTGGGATATTTAAAGTCACCCACAGTAAACAAATTTAGTTTATAGATTCGTAGTTTAATGCTTGACTTGACCCAGAGGACCATTACTAGCCTAGCCACAATAGCCCATATATCAGGTACGCATTCACATAATTAATTTATACCTAGTTTTGACACCTTTCAATGAGGGATTGAGAGGCCTGACATACAATTGGCCATTTGTTCATCCAGGTTATGCTTAAAGAAGGTCAGGGAGATATTTTCTTTATATCCAAATGAAATCTATTTCATAAAAGAAGAATTGTGTGGGCTATATATCTTTCTCACCAGCAGGTCTTATTTACGTTTCACTGGAAGTTAAGATCCTTTAAGTGGGTGTTTAAGGTACTGTTAGTTTTATGGATGCAGAGGTAGCTGCATAGGACTGGATTATTCGAGGCTTTGTAGGCTAGACAGAGGTCACCTCTCAAGAGTCTGTAGGCAACAGAAAAGAGAGAGAGCTTTATGCAGTCTGGGTAACTCAGTGAAGACATACCCTGAATTATCTTAGTGAGAAAATGCTGTAGTCTCTCATGCTGGACCATATGGTTAAAGAAGTACATACCGATGGGACTATTATGGGGTTGATGAGGCAGGAGTAGAGAGGGATGATAACTTCAAACAAAAAAACGATATGTGGTAAAAACAAGCAAACTAAAGAAAACTACAACAATAGAGAACTTTAACTGATTTATTGTATCAATTGTATAATTATTTTATTGTTGTTGTTGTCTTTTGGCTCTTTCCTGGTTAGGGGGTCGCCACAGCAGAACTCCGGTCCACTAATGATTGGCAGTAGATTTTCACGAACGCCGAGGTACCAGCTTGACGTTCAACCTTCAACAAAGGCATGCCCATTTACGCATGTCTTTCGGACGCCCACCCAACCACGGGGAGGACATGCAGACTCCACACAGAAGGTACTCCCCGCACTCCAGCCGAGAATCGAACGGGAGAACCTCTTGCTGTGAGGCAACAATGCTACCGCTGCACCACCACGGGTGATCTGTATAATTGTTTTATTAATTAATGGTTTTCTTTAAAGGGTGTGGTTTTTAGTTTATTGATTGTTTCTGAAGAAGTCTTATTGGATGAAAAGCAGAGAAATAAAGAGTGTACGCTTAAAGATCTTTAGAGTTTCCTTGGTTTCTACTTCAGTTCTGGTTTTCTTTAGTTAGGGATGATAACTTCCTTTGAACTGGAAGAAATACCCTTGGTGGCAATAGATAAAAGGATTTTGTAGCAAAAGTTGGATACGTGTTGATCAAAGGATAGTTAGGCATTAAGTTTTAGAATGTGGTCCAGGTACCAAGTATTAGTGCGTGTTAGTCCATCCTGAAGAATCAGTCAAATGCGTTGGATGGAAAATTAATGACAGCTCCAAGTTTGCAGCCATTTGCACACTTGGTCAGTCAAAGGACTTTGATGTCAGCCTTAACATCGGAGATGTAAATACTCAAGAGAAGTGATCCCAGAACTGATCCCTGTAGACACTGCTGGTTTTCAAAGAGACTGTGTCTCCCACACTAATAGATTGGGCTCCGTTTGTTAACCAGTTTAATGAAGAGCTCAGTGATATTGTAGATAGTTTTATTGGAGTTACCTGGACCACTACAATTTCCAGTTTGGCATCATGCATGATTTAATGTGAAGTAATAAGTTCCCTTGTAAATATACATCCCTACAGCTGCTTGTTGACATGAATGCATGCTAAGAACTGAACCGTGACTATCTTTGCACTGGACTTAAGTTACACTAACTACACAAGTATGCATGCCTTCAAAATAGAGGAAAGCATAAAGACCAGACGTTTTGTTTTTCAGACGTCTAGCATTGAGCAGTGCTATCTTGATCTTGTCTGAATTAGAATTTGCTAAGTGGATAGGTCCTTGACTTCAACATTGCTTAAAAATGCTCTATGGGGCAGTAAAGACTTTGGTCATTAAGCAGATGTCATGAGATAAGAGATACAAACCATTCTTGGCAAAGCAGAAGGGTCTGTTAACCACCTTGTCCCAGGCTGACATGCTGGATCCCATTTGAGTGACACCTGATAACTAATCCCCTCTCTGTGGTCCTGCTTCCCCTTAGTCTCCAACGTTTTTGTCATTTGGACAGCCACTGATAGATGGAGGCATGAAAGTGATCGAATCTATGAACAGGCAATGAGCTATAAAGACCAGAGTTAAACAGGCTGACAGCGAATCAGTCAAGTAAATGGAAACCTGTAAAGATTAGCAGAAGCTATAAGGTGATCAAATTGCTATTTTACTTGATGGGTAAGGGCTTGTGCAGAAACAAAACTGTCATCAATGCTATTTTTCTCCCAGTTTTGACAGTGATAGTCATTCATGCCCTTGAGGTATGGCAGCGTTGACGGGTGCAAGGAATGAGTAATGGGTGCAGTAAGTTGTCTGGTTTAGAGTTATTGACTGACCACTGCAATCCATTGAACACTTGTGTGTAGGTTACATTCCTTACTTAAAATTTTGTTCACCCTCTATTTCTTCAGCTCCACACTCTGCTTTAAGCATTTCTAAGGTGAAGGTGCTATCAAAAGGTTTATGGCTTATGGGTTTATACTACATTATCTGCTGTTGTAGGCCATTTTAAGCAACCACATTTCCCAATCCAAAGGTGAGAATCAAACTCTGTACCTTGTGTCTATAAGGCAAACACTTTAACCATCTGCAATCCCTTACTTAGTCAAAAAGCACTGGTTGTTTCAAGCAGGTTAAATCACTTGTCATCTCTTTACATGGTTAGACCCCTGAAGCATCTCCAACATTTTTGCCAGGTGGGACAGCCACTGAAGGATCACAAGGGAAGCATACCTCTCATTGTGCCTGATTTTGCCTCTTACATTTCCCATGTCTCTCATAAATTTTTATAGTTTATCAGTGAGGATTAGTCAGTCAGTAATGGCAGGAATTAGAGTTTCATTTATCTTATTGCTTAAAAATGCAAGATGGTGCAAAATATATTGTTCTATAAATCTTTTATGTGAGTTGGACTAATAGTTAAAAATTGTCTTTGTTTTTCAGCCTTTGTCCAGTCATCATTTTGGCTTTATCTAAAATTCTTGAGGGAAGTAGTTGCCAGGTATTTACTGGAGTAACGAGTTATGAAAGCTAAAAGACCAACGTCTGAAAAAATTGTGTTAATTTCTGTGACAGTGAATGTGTTTTGTCTGGAGGAAAAATCTGAAGAGTTATTGTAAGATATAGATCATGCAGTGAGCAGACGGCTTCCATAAGTTAGGCCAATAACAGAGTACCTAGGAGAGTAAAGGAAGGGAAGGCAGATGATAGGAGAAGATTTGGAGCTGTAGTTTGTACAACAGATTTCAACATGTTTGTGTATGTACTCTGCTTTTTATTTGTTACTGTTGTGTATTAGCTTCTTCAAGAACTACTCACAATGTATATTAAGGAAAATTATTGGTCATGCTGTTGCACTGATGTATATTGTGTGACTTCCTTTATTGGTATGGAAAGTGTCCAAGAGACTGGGCAACTGAGTTGGGTAACATGATTAAAGCTAGGATGACTTCATACCTTACAACTGTACAGATTTTCGCAGAATGTCCAGATTTTTCCTCAAAATTTCAGTTTGTTCCTCATAAAATTTGTGGTTTTCTGGCAAATCACTGGGAAGACCTGGGGAATGAAATCACTAAATAATGGCACACATTTGAGTTTCAGACTTTATAACCTTTACAAAATGCATTTTAATGCAAACCATTTTATTCTAGCTAGTTTCTAAGTTTATAAGAGAGTATTAAAAACGTTCCCCTATTTTGGGCCTTTATCCCCTCATTATGTAAGGCTTTGTTCAGATTTCTTGGGCTAAGAGGTTGAGGGGTATGGATGACTTTCACAGAGAAGGTCATCTCTGTGGTACAGATGGACAGGGCCTTAACTATGACCTAGATTACCAGAGATCAAACAGCATCTCATGGACTGGAGTCTTGGAAAAGGAGGGCAGAAGTGAATAGTCAACACTGGCTCACCCATCCATTGAGACGGAGGTGGTCTAGCACCCTGTAATGTCTGCACCTACTGGAGAGGTACATGGAATGCAGTTACATGTATGGGTCAAGACATGTGCTTAGCTGTACCGAGCTATGTCTGCTTGGCAGCATTCGTGGGGTGTGTGTAAGAATGTGTCTTCAATATTTTAATGCTTGACATCAGCTGCCAGAGGAGGAATTAGGACCAGAAAACTAAAATACTCCACATAGCTGCCTGGATGACAGCCACTGTGCTAACTGCTGTCACTGCAGCAATGGAGATCAAATGGACACATTCACTGCATCAGTTAAATGGTAAGCAGGCAGAGGAGACAGAAAAACAAGTAAACAAAAAGTACAACAATAACACAGACAGAGCATGCAACACCAGTCTTATGTACAAACCTTGGAATTGAGCACCAATGTATATTTTGTTATCATAGTTGCTAGGATCACTGTCTTTCCTGTGGCATAATAGTAAAGGATTGCTTACATAAATCATCATTCAATCGACTTTAATTAAAGCCAATGCATGGATTTCATCCAATACATGTTGAAGAACCAAGGATATTCGTTATCAGATGAAGATCACCACAGGTCACCCTTTACAGGTGTGCATGACAGATAATAGGGCAATTCTGGTTAGCTTTTTGAGTAAAGTGTGGTACATATTGAAATAGGGTAGACCCTTTTATTATGGTATCATATGAAAGCATGCCATTAGGATAGATAAGTGTGTGTGTGTTTATTTATGTACATGTGTGCATATGTCTGCATGTCACGTGGAAAAATATTGTTTAGTTGAACTTCAGTACACTTCAACTGACTGAAACCTTATTTAGGTCATAGCTTATTTGCTTGCGACAGGTAATTGCAGCTGGTAGAAACACTGTGCCGTCCACAGTATTTTAACACATTGCTTTTACATTGAGGCTGTGGTCTTGTACCCTCTCAATTCTGAGGACTCTGCCCTCAGGCCTCTGAATGCTATGCTAACTCCAAGACTCTACTACCTTGATGGTATGTGCACATTCATGACTCTAGAAACCTACATTGTGACATTGCCCCTGCAAAACATTAGAAATATTTATATAATTTAACTTTTTTGTTATATTTGTTATAGAGTTCATGTAACTATTGTACATTTAACTAAATAATGTTTCAGCCAAATGAGCATTCAGTTGAATGAACTTTAACTACTCAAATTTAATGTATTGCTGTTTAGTCAAGCGTGTTTCTTTCAAATGAATGATGTACACACATACACGTGTATTGTGTGATCATATACTTAAATACCTAAATGCATTTTACACACACACACACAGACACACACACACACACACACACACACACACACACACACACACACACACACACACACACACACACACACACACACACATTTAAACATGCATGTATATGTGTAATATGAGATGCTGTGGTTGTGGCTGTTAGAAGTAAGTTTAGTGCAGCAACACTGGACCATCAATCTGTAACTAGGTTTAATTTGAGCTAAGTGCTGTGGAAGCCCTTTTAAACTTCTGCATAATCTTTAACTTTTTTGGTTGCCTAGTAGTGGTATGGGATGGAAAAGATACGTGGGGAAACACTTTCATGGAATGTGATATAGACAGCCCAAGGTACAAAATATGAAGGAAAAGTGGGGCTGGTAAGAATGTATTTGTAGGAAACCATAATACTACCAAAGGTGATAAGCTGTCCTTGTGGAAGAAGATGATACAAGAGAATGAGGTGATGACAATTTTAACAGTAACGCGGATGGCTAGATATAGGCAGTCACACAGGGGGTTTCTACTGTACTGACCCCCAAATGTCAGTGTTATGAATGGTGACTTGCTATGAAAATGTCCGTAAATGAACAAAATAAAAAAATGTGGTAGAGAGTAGTCTTTTCTTGAAAGCTAGCTCGTCAAAAGTCTTCTCATAGGTACGCGCCCTACTTCTGAAGTTGCATAGTTTTGGAGTTAGACTCGTTAAGTATAGGGGTGTGAATATAGGCCCCTCCACTTTTGTACTAGACAGAGAGATGTATTGTTTGATTAGAAGTGGTAGCTTATTCCATAGTTTATGCACAGACAGTGTATTATAAATCAATGCATCTTTTTCTTTTTCCTATTTTCATATTTTGCAATAGGTTACCTGTGCTGGTGTTATCCACATGGGCTGTGTGTTCAAACAGTAAATACCTTGAAAACTCCCTTAACCTCATTATTAATCTTAAAGTTTGTAGCCCCTTTATATTCTTTAAGAAAAAACTTTAAACTTTCTGTAGTTATACAAGTTACAGTTTGATTCAGAATTGCCTAAATCAGTGTCATACATACTGTCACAATTATAACTCTCCATCATTCATGACATAGTATTAAATGAGGGTTCACGTAATGAAACAATGCTTCTCACATAGCTGGCATTCAGAACAGCATTTACACAATGAAACGTCACAATAATGTTGCAAAGGATGGCATCTCAAAAATCTTACAAAAAATGTTTTTATCAGAGGTGCCCTCTACCACACCCATGATCTCTTAATATTTATTTACTTATTTATTTTCATTTGTTGACTGAAATAGTCTAGCTAAGCAAGAGACCATTTTCAGTGGAGGTGTGCGCAGAAAAGTTGCATGAATAAAGGATGACATGCAGATGTAAGCTGTACAAATTAATGATATATAAATGAATTGCATGGAATATCAATGAAGTCTTATCAAATGTATACATTAATTGCAAAGAATATCTATCAAAGAAATACATTAGAAGTAATACAGTTTTATATGTTCTCTATATTATTATTAAATAAATTAATATTGTGCCTGGGCAGTCATAGTTTGGACTTGTAGAGTAAGAGGAGTTTTTATATTTGTTTTGGATTTCGTGTAGTTGGTTGATGGAATTCATAAAGGTTACCACAATGTGTTGCACAAGGACGTGCAGCACCACATTGGGCTATCTCTGCAGCCCTGCTACATAGTAATGAGCTAGTCCTTGGAGGAGTGGCATATGCTAATTAGCATTGCATTGCTTCACCAAGAACTGCCTCCAGGAAGGCATTTACATGCCAACCGATTCATAGAATCACTCACATGTAGATTATCACAATTGCTCCTCCCATGTTGCAGTAGTGAACATGGCCTAAAGGCCATCTTGGTGGCGGTACATACTAGGGAGTGCAGTAATAAAGGTGTGTCTGCCAGAGAGGTAGTGGTAAGGGTGGTAGAGAGGGGGGTCAGGTATGTGTGTGTTTGTGTTTGTGTTTGTGTGGATGTGAGTTTTTGTGAATGGAAGACTGGATTAGGGGTGTGAGTTGGATCAAGTGAGTAGGGGTCAGTGTGTTTGTGGGAGGGGTGTGTTGGGATGTCTGTCATATCTCCACACTACCATACACTAATGAGTAGAGTCTACAGTATTGAGTGGGGGGATATACCAGCCACCAGGGATAACTTTTAAAAGACTTGAGTGGTAGTAGCAGCAATTAAACAGTATGCAGATCGGGATGGTGGGGGATCACTAGTCAGCATGATAGCTTTTAAAAATCTTATGCCGCAACGGCACTTACTCCCACCCTCCAGTACCAATCCTGTGTAGCACAGGACACCAGCTATAACTTTTAAATGTCTTGTGCTATAACAGAGCTTAAGCAGAATTGTGATTGGGAGGGTTGGGGGGCACTAGACACCAAGGATAGTAAATCTTCTGCCATAATGGTATTTAAACAGTACAGGAATCAGGGTGGGGGGAACACCAGACACCAGGGATAGTAAGTCCTATGCCATAACGATATTTAAACAGTACAGGGATCAGGGTGGGGGAACACTAGACACCAGGGATAGTAAGTCCTGTGCCATAACTGTATTTAAACAGTACAGGGATCAGGGTGGGGGAGCAGTAGACACCAGGGATGGTACGTCGTGTGCCATAATGGTATTTAAACAGTGCAGGGATCAAGGTGGGGGGACACTAGACACCAGGGATAGTAAGTCCCGTGCCATAATAGTATTTAAACAGTACAAGGATCTGGGTGGGGGGGGGACACTAGACACCAGGAGTAGTAATTCTGTGCCATAACGATATTTAAACAGTACAGTGATCAGGGTTTGAGGAACACTAGACACCAGGAATAGTAAGTCCTCTGCCATTATGGCATTTAAACAGTACAGGGATCAGGGTGTGGGGAACCCTAGACACGAGGGACAGCAAATCCTGTACCATAATGGTATTTAAACAGTACAGTTATCAGGGTGGGGGGAACACTAGACAACAGGGATAGTAAGTCCTGTGCCTTAACGGTATTTAAAAAGTACAGTTATCAGGGTGGGGGGAATACTAGACACCAGGGGTAGTAATTCTGTGCCATAATGATATTTAATCAGTACAGTGATCAGGGTGTGGGGAACACTAGACACCAGGGACAGCAAGCCCTCTGCCATTATGGTATTTAAACAGTACAGGGATCAGGGTGGGGGGAACACTAGACACCAGGGACAGCAAGTCCTCTGCCATAACATTATTTAAAAAATGCAGTGATCAGGGTGTGGGGAACACTACACACCAGGGACAGCATGTCCTCTGTCATAACATTATTTAAACACTGCAGTGATCAGGGTGTGGGGAACACCAGACACCAGGGACAGCAAGTCCTCTGCCATAACATTATTTAAACAATGCAGTGACCATGGTGTTGGGAACACTAGACACCAGGGATAGTAAGTCCTGTTAAGTAATGGTATTTAAACAGTACAGGGATCAGAGTGTGGGGGACAGTAGACACCAGGGATAGTAAGTCCTGTGCAGTAATGGTATTTAACCAGTACAGGGATCAGGGTGTGGGGGACAGTAGACACCAGGGATAGTAAGTCCTGTGCCATTATGGTATTTAAACAGTACAGGGTTGGGGGGGGGACACTAGACACCAGGGGTAGCAATGTTATGCCATAATGATATTTAAACAGTACAGTGATCAGGGTTTGAGTAACACTAGACACCAGGAATAGTAAGTCCTCTGCCATTATGGCATTTAAACAGTACAGGGATCAGGGTGGGGGGAACACTAGACACCATGGACAGCAAATCCTGTGCCATAATGGTAACAGTACAGTTATCAGGGTGGGGGGAACACTAGACACCAGGGATAGTACGTCCTGTGCCTTAACGATATTTAAAAAGTACAGTTATCAGGGTGGGGGGAATACTAGACACCAGGGATAGTACGTCCTGTGCCTTAACGATATTTAAAAAGTACAGTTATCAGGGTGGGAGGAATACTAGACACCAGGGATAGTACGTCCTGTGCCTTACCGATATTTAAAAAGTACAGTTATCAGGGTGGGAGGAATACTAGACACCAGGGATAGTACGTCCTGTGCCTTAACGATATTTAAAAAGTACAGTTATCAGGGTGGGGGGAATACTAGACACCAGGGGTAGTACGTCCTGTACCTTAACGGTATTTAAACAATACAATAATCAGGGTGGGGGGAACACTAGACACTAGGGATAGTAAGTCCTGTGCCTTAACGGTATTTAAAAAACGGACCAACACAAACTAGTAAAAGTAAAACAAAAAATAGCATGGATTCAACTAACTTCTTGTTTAATAGGTGAAGCGCTTTTCGTTTGTTAAAATCATAAACTTCATCAGACAATAAAGCCTTGTTTAACAGCTATTTAAATAACATCCTATATTACCTGCCCCGTCCCAAAAGGAAGTGATGTCATTATCCAGTGATATAAAATTATACCATATAAAATTAGACTAAACAAAAATATCTACACAAACTCATGTGTAAAATATGTACAATATACACCAATAACAACTTAAATTACTATATAGAAAAATAGCTAAAAAACAACACTTACTATAAATACAACATACAAAGCCTATTATTCAGCATATAAATTCAAAGCTGTTAGACCCATTAATATGCATTTTGAATAAACAAACCCTGTTAATGATGCTGATGATGTCATTGCACATATTTGATCTACCTAAGCAATGCTTTTAATTTCAATATACTGTTGATTGTGCAGTAGTCCTGGCCAAACATAAGGATACAAAGATAGTTGCCACATTAATTCTGCTATTTCAAGATGCAACATCTATGGACCACCCCTTGGTTGTTCTTTAACTTGTTGTATAACACAAAATTCAAAACTGTTGTCGTCATAAATGTGTACATGCTTTGCAAGAACATTAGTTAAGATAGATGACTTAATGACATATAGGGGCTCATATACCCTTTACTTAAGTGCTCTAGGGGTTTTTCCTATATAATATGATGGACACTGTTTGCACTTAGTAACATATACCACCCCTTTAGAATTACAATTTAATTTATTATATATCAAATACCTGCTGCCATTGATTTTAACATATTAACCTTGATGTATAAATTTACAAACAGTACACATTTCACATTTTTATGCCTTCAAATTGAACTTTTTGCTTATTACTACGTTTCGATGAGATACGTCAAATTCTCACCCCTTCGTGCTATCATCCTTACACCATTCTTAAATTTATTCCTGATGAGCACATCATCATATATCAACATCCAGTTCTTCAAGATTATTGCCTGTGGTGTTGGTTTAGCTACAGTTTTGATAGATTTAAAAATGTTTTTAAGGAAGCTCAATTTTAAAATGATGTCTGGTGAAAGTATTTATCAAGATGATACACAATTCAATATCAGTAGCATATATAATCCCCCCTTGCATCTGGTATTAACACTTTTTGAAAAGATATGTGAGTTGGATATAAGACATCTGTTAGCTAATAAACATGATGTTTTTAAGGATAATTTAAAAAAGGAAGAAATAGAGATACTTGCATATTTGTTACAACAGAAGATTAGAATAATGAAACCAGATAAAGGGGGCAGCCTTGTAATTATGGACATCCATGATTACAATGAGAGATTGAATGATATACTGAGCCCTGACACATATGAGAAAGTTACTAAAAACGAACTGAATTTGTCATATAGGAGAATTAGTATTGTGTTCAGTGACATGTTTTTGGAAAACAGGATATGTATTGATATTTACAACTACTTGAATATTATTTCACCTACCATCCCCACTATTTTTGGTGCTCCAGAAATCCATATGTATGTATCCAATCCACCTCTTAGGCCCATAGCTGATGCCATAACTCAATAACTTATGCTTGGCCAAATGTCTTGATAATAGACTTAAAAAGTATCTGGATGGACAAACACAGATATGTAAGGATTCATGTCACTTTCGTAGGTTGATTAATGCTATAGAATATTCAGATGAGTTACTATTTTTGGCGGTTGATATTAAAGATTTATTTTCAGTTATACCTCAGCAGGAGGGTATTCAGGCAATAGAACAATTTTTGTTTGAGCAAGGGGGACCGCAAACCAAAATTAATTTATATTCTGATGTTTTTGGTATAGTATTGGGTAATAATTTTATGTTTAACAATAGTTATTTTCTTCAAAAAGTAGGTGTTGCGATGGGGTCACCCTGTGGGACCATATTTGCTAATTTAGTCATGGCAGTATGGGAGAAGGGGTACATCCTAGATGGTATTTATGCTAACAAAATAGCTTTATATCTCCGATGTTTGGATGATATATTCATTTTATGGAAGGGTAAGCAACAGGTGATGGATGAATTTTTGGTTTACATTAATAGCACCACACATTATTTGCAATTTACTCATGCCATTGATTGTCAAGAAATTAACTATCTTGATGTCAACCTTAGTAAGGATAGAATTAATAGAAGGGTTATTGCTAAAATACATCGGGCACCTACTTATTCTAATTCCTTTGTGCATTTCACAAGCTCCCATCCTCTTTAAAACAAAAGAGCAGTTGTAAGAGGGCAATTTGTCCGAGCTGCCAGGATGGTGAGTTCAGACACAGATTTTGTGGTTGAGTGTGAAAATTTAATGGGTATGTTTGCAAGTAGGGCTTACCCAAATGACCTGTTGCATGAATTATTTACAGAGGTTAATCATAAAAGTAATATTGGTCATTTCATGCCTATCCTTAATCAGCAGAGACATCAAGTAAATGGTCAACAAGGTAATGCTGAGACAGATTATACAACCACTTTTATTACAGCATTTAGTGCACATTTATATGAAATTAAGACAATAATTTTGAAGAACTGGACGTTGATATATGATGATGTGCTCATCAGGAATAAATTTAAGAATGGTGTAAGGATGATAGCACGAAGGGGCGATAATTTGAAGTATCTCATCGAAACATAGTAATAAGCAAAAAGTTCAGTTGGAAGGCATGAAAAAATGTGAAATGTGTACTGTTTGTAAATTTATACATCAAGGTTAATATGTTAAAATCAATGGCAGCAGGTATTTGATATATAATAAATTAAATTGTAATTCTAAAGGGGTGGTATATGTTGCTAAGTGCAAACAGTGTCCAGCATATTATATAGGAAAAACCCCTAGAGCACTAAAGGAAAGGTTATATGAGCCCCTATATACCATTAAGAAGTATGTCTTAACTAATGCTCTTGCAAAGCATGTGCACATTTATAATGATGACAGTTTTGAATTTTGTGCTATACAACAGGTTAAAGAACAACCTAGGGGTCATCCATGGATGTTGCATCTTGAAAGAACAGAATTAATGTGGCAACTATCTTTATATTCTTATGTTTGGCCAGGACTACTGCACAAATCAACAGGATATTGAAATTAAAAGCATTGCTTAGGTAGATCAAATATGTGCAATGACATCATCAGCATCATTAATAGGGTTTGTTTATTCAAAATGCATATTAATGGGTTTAACAGCTTTGAATTTATATGCTGAATAATAGGCTTTGTATGTTGTATTTATAATAAGTGTTGTTTTTTAGCTATTTTTCTATATAGTAATATAAGTTGTTATTGGTGTATATTGTGTATATCGTACACGAGTTTGTGTAGATATTTTTGTTTAGTCTAATTTTATATGGTATAATTTTATATCACTGGATAATGACATCACTTCCTTTTGGGATGGGGCGGGTAATGTAGTATGTTATTTAAATAACCGTTAAACAAGGCTTTATGGTCTGATGAAGTTTGAGATTTTAACAAACAAAAAGTGCTTCACGTATTGAACAAGAAGTTAGTTGCATCTGTACTGTTTTTTGCCTTAACGGTATTTAAACAATGCAGTGATCGGGGGGAGGGCACTAGACACCAGGGACAGCAAATCCTGTGCCATAATGATATTTAAACAGTACAGGGATCAATGTGGGGGGGGGGCACCAAGAATAGAAAGTTTTGTGCCGTAACGGTATTGAAACAATACAGTGATCAGAGGGGGCACTAGACACCAGGGATAGTAAGTCCTGTGTCTTAATCATATTTAAACAATACAGTGATCAGGGTGGGGGGAACAATAGACACCAGGGAATGCAATTCCTGTGCCATAATGGTTTTTAAACAGTACAGGGTTCAGGGAGGAGGGAATATTAGACACCAGGGATAGTAAGTCCTGTGCCATAACTGTATTTAAACAGTACAGTGATCAGGGACAAGGGAACACTAGACACAAGGGATAGTAAGTCCTGTGCCGTAATGTTATTTAAAGTGTACAGGGATCAGGGTGGGGGACAATAGACACCAGGGATAGTAAGTCCTCTGCCATAATGGTATTTTAAACAGTACAGGAATCAATGTGTGGGGGACACTAGACACCTGGGATAATAAGTCCTGTGCCATAACTGTATTTAAATGGTACAGGGATGAGGGTGGGGGTAAAAATAGACACAAGGAATAGCAAGTCATCTGCAATAACAGCATTTAAACAGTACAGGGATCAAAGTGGGGGAAACACTAGACACCAGGGATAGTAATCCCTGTGCCATAACTGTATTTAAACAGTAAGGGGGTCAGGCTGGGGAACAGTAGACATCAGGGATAGTACATCCTGTGCCATAACGGTATTTAAAAGTACAGGGATCAGGGTGGGGGAACACTATACTGGGGGAACCTACTCAGAGGCGATCTCTGCCTAACATACAAAGCTATGTCAAACCCAGAGCTGTTGGACATGCTCCACATAAAGAAATCCCAATCCATCCGAGCTACACACTCTAGGGACCTAAACCTTGTCACCACAATAAACAGAACATGCTGGAGGGATAGATTCCTGTCCCAGAGACTTCCCATACTCTGGAACAGACTACCTATGTCAAACAGAGATCCTCATTAGCACTCTTCAAGAAAAATCTTGATGATTGGATGAGTAATAAGAAATTCACCCCAGGGATCACTTCTGTGGTTCTGCTTGACAGGGGCACAGGAAAATAATTTTCTTGGGTGGGAAAGTCAGCGTATCTTTTTGGCTAGGCTTGTATAGGCCCTAGGGCCAATAGCTTAGTACCTACCTATGAACCTATACACCAGGGAGTTTTTTGTGACAGCCTAGGCCATGAAAGGGAGAGATCAAGGACATCCAGATAGCTCACCAACAGATATGAGGACTGTGGTGTGTGTGAATGTGTTGGAATGTTCACTTGTCTATGTGTGGAAGAGTGACTGATGGGAGAGGGATGCCTGTGCAAACACAAAGATTTTGCTACGATTCATAGACTTGCAAGTTAGATAATAATGAAATCTCTCCTCAGTGCAGCTAACAGGTCTATGAATTACAAAATACCACGTTGTATTAACAGGTCCTTTTTACTGCTGCCCTTAACTCGATGCAGTATCACTTTAATGAATTACCAAGCATGTATTTATCAAACTGTAATTTATGATCAAAAGTAACTCCCAAACATTTTGTATGAGTGATTTGTTCACTGATTGAGTTGTATAGTAAGGTGATATTTCTGAGTTTTGTTTATGGCAATGCCTGGTCCTAACATTAATTAATTAATTAATTTATTTATTTATTTTTGGTTTGGTAAATATATTATGTATGAGGTTGCATAAACTTGGAGAAAAAGAAAGAGTTAAAAAAAGAAAAGGCTTATCTTTCCTTTTCTTTTTTGCTTGAAGTCACCTGACCTCAGAAATTGTACACCTTCAGCAACACAGTGAGAGTCATTGCACTAAGTCAGCAAAGCAAAAGTTCTCTTGAGGATTCAAATACTTCCAGTATTAACATCATGTAGTGTAAGAAGTGAGAATGTTACCAGGATAATCTGATCCAAATCCCTTTTTAAACATTGTGGAGACATCTGATCACAGTTAAGACTGTTGTCTAGAAGTGTGCCTAGGTCACCTGTGACAGTGTCCATTTGAGTACAGAGCCATCAGTTTTGTAATCGAAGATCAGAGTGTTCTTCCTAAAGCATTGGATGATGCATTTCTTTCCATTAAATTTAAGACTGTTTTCAGGACATCCTAAGCATGATTAGGTGAAGCTGTATAACTTTTGTTGATACAGTGGAGGTTACAGTGATTCCTCCTATGTTGAAACCATCTACATATTGTCATATTGCCTTTTACAGCAAGTCTCCCACTTTTATTTTAGAAAAGAAGACAGCAAATGGCAAAGGGCACAGAAACTGTGCCCTGTTATGTTCTACTGATCCCTTGAAATGTTATAGCTGCTATAAATGAGCACTTTATCAATAACCTTCACATTAGCCTTGATAGTCTTTGATTATCTGCACCTTTAGATGTCAGTGTAGCAGAGCTGGTAGTGCATCTCCTTCTGAACCAGAAAAAGCTGTTGCAAGTTCTTATGTGAAGCCATGACTGAGGGAATACCTGAAACGCTGATAGTGGCACGTAACCAGGGGAGCCCGCAGGATTTTTTTCAGGGGGGTACGAACCCAGAGCCCCCCCTCCCACGCAGCCATTCCTGTATCCCATTACTTGGCCATTTCTCCCCAGTTGCCATAAACTTTGTTCAAAACTCTGTGTGCATACTGATGTTCTTCGTGTTTCACTGTTGCAGTTATCACATTTGGGTTATCTGCTTGCAGTAGCCCTCAGTCGGCCTGATTAACAAAGTCTTGGGTCCTGCATCGGTTGCTGTCTCTTCTTCCATGACGTCAGGTTGTCAGGGGTATAAAACATGTAGCTGACGCCATTACATCAGTCTTTCTTGCTGTAAGGTGCCCGAAGCAGAAGCAGTTCGCAAGTGCTGGTCGGCCAACTCCTGAAATTTTCATTTTCGAGTTTCAGAACCGAAGTCTTCAACTAAAAGCTAAGTACCCCATTGGGGAAACTTTTTCTTACTCTAAACCGATGTCAGTAATAGTAAATAATTGCATTTCTTGTGGAAAGCAAATACCTCATAAAGATTTTTATTTGTACTGTATTCCTTGCCTAGACCCTGACCATGACGTACCTTACTGTTGGTTTTGTGCCTTATTTAAACCAAAAACTATCCATCGTCAGTATATTTTCGCTTCTAAATATTTTGGTGCTCGGTTCAATTATCCTGATATGTCTTCAATAAGCCATACGACTACTGACATTCTGAAAAAACACAAAGATAAAGACAGAAACAGGCCGCCTAGGTCCAGAACTGCCGACAACGCTTCTCCTAAGCCAGTCGCTAGTTCGCCGGTACTCAATGAGGTGCTTTCTTAGCCCCTGATACCTGATACTTCAGATTCACAGGCCTCTACTTTGACCCATTCGGAGTCCGGTATGCCACAAGATGCTTCAACTGTGGAATCTGCAGAGGTCTCTACCTTGGATGTGTCCGGAGCCTCTGTGCAGGCACTGGCTTCTGAGGGTGTATTCAGGCCTACTGACTTGCGTATTAAACCAACACCATTGTCTTCTTCAAGGCCTAAAACTCGAACCATGCCTAGAAAACTGATGCCCAGACTGCATGGTCAGGCCTCTATGCCTAAAAAACAAATGATAAGAATGGCTGAAGATCTTATTACTTTAATCAGGGACAGCCAACCTTCCCCCTCTAAGAGACCTGGGACTGAGTTTGCTTATGATACTTCTGACCAGGATTCTGAAATTTCTGTTTCCTCTGATGACCAGGATTTACCCTTATCTACCTATGAGGATTCTGGTGCTGAGAACTCTATTCCCTCGCCCCCCCCCAGAGGATTTCTCTTTTGGTGAAACCTTGCATACTCTCAGGGAGCATTTTCATTGGGAAAGTCAGGATTTCTTTGATTCTAAAAAGAGGCTTAGGGATTTCTTACTCCTGCCCCAGCACAGGCCTTTAGCTATACCTCCTTTTCTGGACATTGTTGATGATGCCTTTTCTGAATCTAGCTTGGCTCCTGACTCTTTACCTCCTTCTCCCAGAAAACATGATAGATGTTACAGGGTTCCTGACTCTCACAAGTTCCTTTTCAAAAATCTTACTGCGGATCTTGAGACCATTTCACAGGGACCCAAGTGCATTAAAGCTACTACTGCCAAAAATCCTACCCCCTCTGATAGAGACTCCAGGGCATTGGATAGATGGGGTAAGAAGGTATACAATTCTGCAACTTTGGCCAATAGGGCCTTGAATTGGCAGTTTCATATGTTAAAGTATCAGCAGCATATTATTGGATTGCTTAAACAGAAAATGATGTTGATTCCTGATTGTGCTGAAAATAAGGATTTGCAAGATTTATTGCATTCTGCTGATCAAGTTGGTAAACATACTTTGCAATGTGGTTTTGATTCACTAGAGGCATCTTGCAGGGCTGCTGTAACTGGGTCTGTACTTAAAAGGCATGCTTGGCTTAAGGAGCAATCATTGCCAGATCATGTTAAAGCGAAATTACTGGATGCTCCCTTAAATCAGGACCGCCTGTTTGGCAACAATGCAGAAGTTCTTAAAAAGATGGAGGAAAAAGCCAAATCTATGCAAACTGTTACATTTTTTTACAAGTACAACCTCCAATATTTAGTAGGCATTGGCCTTCTAAGAATTGGTCCTTTCCTGCCTCTTCTAGACCTTCTCAGTCCAAACCCAGATCCAGCAGAGCACCCAGGCTTCAGTCCCAGGGGACGCACAGGACTAAGCAGTGGGGGGCCTCCACTTCCAAATCTGGGAGTAATAAAACTCTCCCATAATAAACTGTCTCAATGACTTCTTTTTAAAACTTCCAAGCACTTCTCAACTGTCTGCCCCTTTGGGGGGAAGGATTGCACTTCATGCAAAGAACTGGGGACTCATTACCCAGGACAAATGGGTTTTAAATATAGTGTCGCAAGGATACAGATTTCACTTCCACACATTACCAACTCCAAAAGGTTGGCCGGATCTACCTCTAAGTCAGTGGACAGAGGCCCAAAAGCAAGTACTCTCTCTCTTAAGCATAGGGGCTTTTAAAATTGGTACCAGAAGAGGAAAAGGGACAAGGCTTCTACTCGAGACTTTTCCTGGTACCCAGAAAAGAAAATTCTTGGCGTCCTATCCTGGACTTGTTTACTCTAAACAAATTTTTGGTGATTCCAAAATTCAAGATGCTGACTCTTCACCAGTTGCTTCCTAGCATAGATGCCTGGTTGGCAACACTAGATTTAAAGGAAGCATACCTGCACATCCCAATCAGGGAATCTTGCAGAAGATACCTACGCTTCAAAGCAGGCTACACGTACTATCAGTTCTCTGTACTGCCCTTTGGCTTATCTACTGTGCCCAGGGTATTCACAAAGTGCCTAACTCCAGTCATTGCATTTTGCAGGCAAAGAAATATTCAAATATACCCATACCTGGACGATTGTCTAATTCAGGCCGGAAGCCAGGACATACTTTTGAAACATCTGGCCTTTGTACAAAGGGTGCTAACTTGTCTGGGGTACACCATAAACGAAAAGAAATCACACCTGGTACCCTGTCAACAAATTATATTCCTGGGAGCAAGCTTGAATACAACTTCCCAGATGGCTTTCCTCATGCCAGAGAAACAAATTCATTTGACAACCTACTTCAAACAAGTGGCCAGAAAACCCTGCTATCTGCAAGGCAAATACTACAAGCCTTGGGGTTCATGGCCTCCTTCATTCTGCTAATTCCATATGCAAGGCTGCATATGAGGAAACTACAATGGTATCTAAAAAGCCTATGGTGTCAACATTCTCAGGATCTAGAAGCAATGATTCCTATCATACCTTGCCTACCCCTAGAGTTCCATTGGTGGGCAGAGGCCTGCTACCAAAACAAGGGACTACCATTCACACTACCCCCTGCTGCCCAAACCCTAACAACACATGCATCAGACTATGCATGGGGGGCTCACCTGGCAGGGAAGTGCATTCAGGGCAAATGGAACCCAAGTCAAATGCACCTGCATATCAATCAAAAAGAAATGTTAGCTGTACAGAATGCTCTGACAGCCTTCAAGGACCACATTCTTCCAGGACAATTAATGGTAAAGACGGACAACACCACTGTTATGTGGTACATAAATAAGTAGGGGGGGTACGCATTCTTACCCCCTCTGCAGACTAGCCATGGCATTGTGGAAAACAGCCTTGAGCTACCAAGTGCATCTACAAGCTCAATTCCTGCCAGAGAAACTAAATACACTGGCAGATGAACTAAGCAGCGACCTCATGGACCCACACGAGTGGAAACTGGAACCAAGGATTTTCAACATGTTGACAAGCAAATGGGGGAGCCCAGATATAGACCTGTTTGCCTCCCACCAGAACTATCAATTGGACAAATTTTGCACAAGGACTCCCCACAGACAAGCTTGGAAAGTGGATGCTCTGTCCTTCAGCTGGAAAAGCCTATCAGTTTATGCCTTTCCTCCTCTGCCTCTGCTCTCCAAGGTACTACTAAAGATCAAGTAAGACAAACCAAGGATGATTTTGATTGCACCAGACTGGCCACGTCAACACTGGTACCCCCTCTTGCGCAGTGTGTCAATGTTGGCCCCATGGCACTTGCCTCAGACTCCTACCCTGCTGTCTCAGCAGGAGAACCAGATTCTGCACCCTCAGCTTCAAACACTGAACCTAGCAGCCTGGCTAATTACCTAATCTCTCCTTTACCATCCCTCAGTAAACCAGTGATGGATATCATTTTAGAGTCAAGGAGGCCTAGTCCTAGAAAATCTTATGCTGAAAAATGGAAAAGATTCTGTGCCTGGAACCAATCTCAAGGGATGAGCACAGCAGTGCCCAGTTTACCCCAGATTTTACAATACTTAACTGAGATGCTTCACAAAGGCCCGTCTTTTTCCTCAATAAAAATTCACGCCTCAGCCATTTCAGCTCATTATAACACAGAACCTCCCCTCTTCTCTCATCCACTGCTCAAGCAGTTCCTTAGAGGGGCCAAAAATTTAAGACTACCCAGGAGAGCTCCAACTCCAGCCTGGGACCTTAACTTTATATTGGAGAAACTCACCCTTCCTCCTTTCGAGCCAGCTGCTACTGCAGATTTAAAGTTCCTTTCTTGGAAAACAGCTTTCCTTTTAGCAATCACTTCAGCAAGAAGGGTATCTGAATTACAGGCCCTTATGGCAGTGGAGCCTTTCATCATCTTTCATGCAGAACAGGGTGTCCCTCTGGACCAATCCCTCTTTCATGCCCAAGGTGGTATCCAGTGTGGCCCTTAATCAGTCCATTCATTTGCCAACCTTCTTTCCTAATCCACAGAACAAAGGGGAACGGATACTGCATTCCTTAGATGTGCACAGGCAACTTAGATTCTACTTGGACAGGACTAAACCTCAAAGGAAATCTGAACAACTGCTGGTGGCATTTGCTGCAGGGACAGAGGGAAAGGCTATTTCAAAGCTAACCATTTCTAAATGGATAGGCCATTGCATTCATTTCTGCTATAAGCACCATAGAAAACCTATCCCACAGGGGATGAGACCTCATTCAACCAGGGCTGCATCTACCTCATAGGTTCATAGGTAGATACTAGGCTATCTGCCCTAGGGCATTTATAAGCCTAGCCAGAGTGTATTTGGCTTCTGCCTCCCTATTAGATTAGCCTACTGTGCCTCTGTAAAGTAGGTCACAGAAGGTACCCTTTTAAGATTAGTTTACTGTGCCTCTGTCTAGCAGGGACACAGAAGAGATCCCGGGGTGAATTTGCGATTTCCCATCCACGCGTCCAGATTTTGCTTGAAGAGGGTCAGCGAGGGGCTATGTCTAACATGAACTGGGATTCTATTCCAGAGTGAGGCGGAGCCTCTGGGAAATTAATCTGTCCCTCCAGCATGTCCTATTTATTTTTGTACTGAGGTTTAGGTCCCTGGAGTGTGTAGCTCTAAGGGACTTGGATTTTTTGAGGTGGAGCATGTCCATTAATTCTGGGTTTGACATGGCTTTGCACGTCAGGCATAGATCGCCTCTGAGTAGGCGGTAAGCAACTGAGTAGAGCTGGAGTTTCTTTAGTCGAGCTGCATAGGACATCTGTTTGTAGCCCATGATCCTCTTGGTGAGGTACTTTTGGAGTCTCTCCAGTTGCTGCAGGTGTCGGGTAAGGTACATCCCAAAAGGGGCATTGTATTCAATTATGGGCCTGATGAGTGACGAGTAGAGGGGCACAGTGATCTCTCTTGATCTAGATGCGAACCCTTTCGTGATAAGGTGGGCTATATAGAAGGTCTTTCTAACCACTTTGGCAACGTGATTATCAAAGGAGAGATTACTATCTACGTTGGTCCCCAAATCTCTAATTACTTCTTCCAGATTAATGGATTACCACCTATGTGGTAATTTGTGGGCACCTTGTTTTTCCCAAAGGGATGACTATGCACTTTTAGCATTTAGCTTGAGGCCGTGGCTCTGGCACCAAGCATCCGTCTCTGTGAGACCCTTTTGGAGGATGCTTGTGTCAGCTGGAGATTTGATTATGGCCCCCAGTTTGCAGTCATCTGCGAACTTTGTCAGCCATAATCCCCCCGTGTTAGCCTGAACCTCAGAGAAGTATATACCGAACAAGAGAGGTCCCAGAACTGAGCCCTGCGGGACGCCACTTGTAACTGGTTTGGATTCGGACATGGCACCTGTGATTCTGACCATGTGGGTTCTATCTCTGAGCCAGTTTGCAACCCATCTTGTGATATAGGGGTTGATATTTAAGCTGGTAAGCTTATTTATGATGCCCGAGTGGGGTATTGTGTCGAAGGCTTTTGTGAGGTCCAGGTAGGCTGTGTGGACTACCTTGCCCTCATCTATGGCTTTGGTAACTGTTTCGAAGAAATCAACTAGGTTTAAGAGGCAAGATCTGCCCTTAACAAAGCCGAATTGGGTAGGGTCCGGTGTCTCGTGGCTCCCAATGTCTTTGTTTATGAGTTCCATGATAATACGCTCCATAGCTTTACAGACCAGACTAGTCAGGCTTATGGGGCGATAGTTTCTGGGGTCCGTTGTGGCACCACCTTTGTGGAGTGGGACCACTGTAGCTGTATGCCATTCTTTGGGTACATATCCGGTAGTAAGGCTAAGTTTGAACAGTGACTTAATGTGAGGGTTCAGTTCTTCTTGGAGCTCGTATAAGACACAGCCTGGGACACCGTCCGGTCCCATAGATGCTGTGTTTTTTGCTTTGGAGAGGGCAGCTTTCACCTGTGCATCTGTGATGTCATGGAGGTTACATTCAGTTGGGATAGGCATTTGCTCCTTTGGGGGGAAGGGGGGAGAAGTTTGCGCTGAATCTGTCTGCCGGGATGTTGGCTATGTCTGTAGGTTCGGTATATTTTGTACCATTATGCAACAATTCAGAGCATATCTGGGAGTTTCTGCCCATGTTCCTGACATAACTAAAGAAGGCCTTGTGATTATCTTTAGTGTCTAGGGCAATTTTTCTTTCGAAACTGGCCTTTGATGATTTTATGAGGGATCGAAGTTTCTTGCTAATACTGATCAGAGATGCCTTCCTTTTTGGGGATTTTGCTCTGTCATGTAGTAGCTTCCTCCTTCTGTTGTATAGTTTATTCATGGCCGGGGTCCACCAGACCGGTCTCCTGTTTTTGGAGGAGTGAGTCTTGGTTTTATTTGGGATAGCACGATCCATGCATTCCTGCAGGTGCTCATAGAATGCATTTGTAAAGGATTCTGTGGATTGGGCTGTATTATCCTCTGGCCCAGGGGCTTTGAAGGATTCCACCTCAGTCTTGAGAAGTGCAAAGTTGGCTTTTGAGAAATTCTTTACAGTGATTTCCTTGGCTGGTGGTGGGGACGGGATATGGATGTCCAGGGAAATTTGTTTATGGTCTGATCTTACCAATGAGGGGTTTACCTCTGGTGTGGAACATAGAGTCCCCATGTTGGTGATGGCCAGGTCCAATATGTTGTTCCCTCTTGTGGGAGTGGTGACCAGTTGTTCCATTGCGTTAGAGTTTATAAATTCAAGGAACCGTTGGGCGAGGGTGTTTGGGCTTGAGTAGTTTTCCCAGTCAGTGTTTGGGTAGTTGAAGTCACCTAATAACATAGTGTTTGGAGAGACCTTCATATTCTCCAGTGTTCTCAGGAATGCCAGGTGGGGTTCCTGTAATAGGGAGGGTGTTCTGTAGCAGGCTACAAACTGAAAGGCAGTTTTGCCTGCTGTTAGTTGCACATGGATGGTTTCCGATGCTTCGTGCAGTGCCACTAACCTGGAGGTGTAGGTATCTTTGATGAATATAGATACTCCCCCTCCTTTTGTGCTTCGGTCCGAGTTTTGGGGCCGAAACACATGGTATGAGTTATAACCTGGTAGTGCTGGGGTGCTCTCAGGAGCCTTGAACCAGGTTTCTGTTACTGCACAGACATTGATTTTCTCCATACTGAGGAGAGCCTCGAGTGCGTGCATCTTGAGGTTTAGACTTCTGGCATTGAGTAGCATTAGCTAGTTTTTTTATCCTTGGGTTGTCTATGGAGGTGTTTTTGTCCTTTGAGCCTTGCCTAAAAAAGGCACTTTGGCGGTGGCAAGAGCCTTGGCCAGTATACGAAAGCCTAAGGTGACAGGTGCAAGCCGTCCCTAGCGAAGCAACGTGGCTTGTCGAGCATGTCATCCCAGGCTGACAGACACTGGATCCCCTTTGAATGACACCAATACTTTAGCCAATTGTTGAAATTGATCATTTTGTCTTTATACTGTGGCATCATTCTTGGTGATGGCAAGATGCTACTCAAAGTCAGGGTCATACCAGCCTGCGCTACATGGTCAGAGAGCTCCTCTATGTCTCTTTTCATGTAGTCCAGGGAGGTATGTCTCAGGGTCATTCACACCAGCATGGACAATGACGGAGTCATACTTGTACTTGCTTTGGAGTGACCTGAGTGCTTGTGTTATGTGTCGGATCCTGGCACCCGACAGGCAGCTTACAGTGACCTTCTCCTTGTTCAGTCTGGTGAGCGGGACGTCAGTGTGCCGGACAATAGAGTCCCCTATAACAAGTGTATTTGGTGTGTTGTTTGGCCTTAAGGGCTGTGACTGTGAGGCACACTGATTTTGTGAGATATGTGATTCGTGGGTATTGTTGAGGGGTGGCTGTTGCTTGGATATCTGCTTAGGAGGTCTTTGCTGTTTAGGCAGATTTTTATTTAGAGCCTCCGAATATGTTTTTGTGTGTTTATGTGTTGGGTATGCAGATGCAATAGGTCTGTGTGAGACTGCATTTGTGGTGTGGGTGGTTACCTTTTCCTCCTGACTGACTGCCAGTCTTGGGTTGAGAGAGCTCTGCCTCCAGTTTGGCTGTGTAACTGCATCCTCTCACATGTATTAGAGTTTGTTGGAAGGAGGAGAGGGTTGTCTGTGTACATAAGGCAATTGTAACATTGCCTCAAAATTCCCAGATTCACCAGCTGGACTGGAGAGTAACCTTGAAACTGACCCTTGGACATACCAGATTAGTATAGAGAACTGTTTTTTTACTGATCAGATTAGGGAAGGGAAATGATTTTTCACTTGATCAGGAAGGACCAATCGGGAGCCTAATACTTATGAGAAGTCAAGGAGGGTGTAGTGCTTTAGTTAGTTAGTGTTTCCTTATAAGAGCTGAGCAAGTGCAGGGCTTTAGAAAGAGAATAGAGTGATTACTTTGAGAGTTTGAACAGTTCTAAGGGAAAAAGTGAAGAGTGAAGAGCAGACTTTCTGGAGCCTGGAATAGTTTAAACCTGCCCGATGCTGCTCAGTGCACAAAACCGCGCAAAAAGAGAGTTGTAGGGTTTTAAGAGAGAGAGATCAAGGAGTTTAGAATTGACCCAAAATGGCCAATAAAACTACAGCTTCTAGGTAGTAACCACTCCTCCAGGGACATGCAGGCTGTTCAGTGTAATTCACTCCCACTGGTGAACACAGAGACTTTCCTTTAGCCCAAGCAAGCACTGGCCTTCTAGAAACTTCCAAACAGTTCAGAACAGCAAATCTGTAACTGAACTTTCTTAACTTTCAGAAAGTGGGAAAAAGCAAGATTTTTTTTTCTTTTTGTTGTAGTTTAAAGGTAGCAGAGATACACAAGCAGCAAAATAATCACAACAGTGCAATAAATGACCCACACTTGAGTGCTAGGCCAAATTCAGGTAAAATGCAGTTTTTAGAGAAAAAAAAACGATTTTAAATTAAGTGCAACACAGGAAATGCAGTAAACAGGCTCTAGATGTGTTCCAAGTACTGTTACTGTTACAGATATAAACTTTAGCAAGCCAGAAAATGCCAAAAAGTAGGCGACAAAGCAGTAAAACTTAACAAAAAAATCAGAAGAAAATACATAAAATCACAAAAGTGGCTCCTTTTCTTCTCTCAGCGTTTTCTCCCCTTGGTAGGTGCTTCAGCAACAACTAGCAAGCCTGAAAAGACACCAAAACCATGAGGCAGCCGGGTTTTAAGAGAGAGAGATCAAGGGGTTTAGAATTGACCCAAAATGGCCAATAAAACTACAGCTTCTAGGTACTAACCACTCCTCCAGGGACAGGCAGGCTGTTCAGTGTTAACCACTCCCACTGGTGAACAAAGAGACTTCCCTTTAGCCCAAGCAAGCACTGGCCTTCTAGAAACTTCCAAACAGTTCAGAACAGCAAATCTGTAAGTGAACTTTCTTAACTTTCAGAAAGTGGGGAAAAAAGAGGCGTACCTACCAGGGACATCCTAGAAGCTGCTACTTGGAGTTCTGTATATACTTTCACCAAGCATTACCATTTGCCAATTTTCTCTAAATCCAGAGCTGGCTTTGCCACTGCAGTCTTGCAGGGCCTTTTAGCTGGTCCTAATGCTATCTAAATTCCTCCTCCCATCCTTAGCTTTGGGAATCTACCCAAATGTGATGATTGCAACAGTGAAACACGAAGAACATAGAACAGTTGTGTGCACTTACCATAAATGTAGATGTTTGAGTGTATTCACTGTTGCAGTCCTGGTTGCCCTCCCTCCAGCCCCCTGACTTCTTTTGGCTATAGCTCTTCTCTCCTTTACTATGCTTAAAAGCTTTTTGGTGTATTTGCTTTTTTGTTGGAGGTATAACCTTGTATATTTATAGATTTAATTGCTTCCCTTTAGGAGGGCACCTGACATCTGGGGCAAGAAAAACTGATGTAATGGCGTCGGCTGCATGTTTTATACCCCTGACGACCTGACATCACCGAAGAAGAGACAGCAACTGACGCAGGACCCAAGACATTGATAATCAGGCCGACTGAGAGCTACTGCAAGCAGATAACCCAAATATGATGACTGCAACAGTGAATACAGTCGAACATCTACATTTATGGTAAGTGTACACAACTGTACTTTATGTATACTGCGACAGTGAATACACTCGAACATCTACATTTATGGTACGAGTACACATCTCTACTTTTCATGCTTCACTTCTACAATGATAACAGATATTTGGATTTAATTTATAAACTTTTATTTCAGATTTTATAGCACAAACACTGATAGACATTTGCTAAACCTAAACAAAACAAAGCAACAGCCTTGCAATGAAAACAGACTTGGCATTAAAACTTCTCTACCTTTGAAACTCACATTCACTGAAACAGCATTGAAACCCAGATTCAAAGAAAATGCATCTGGCCAGTGGCAGATTGTTAACCTTTGGGCTGTTTTCAAATCATAGGCCCTTTGTACACATTTTTAGAACCATGCAAAAGTTCTTTGATTCACCTTCCTGATTGTATTAATTATAATATATATAATAATTGAATTATATCCCTTGCATAATACAGCACCACTTGTTAGTGTGTTTTAAATTTATAGTTTTGCACATTTTTCCAGTAAGCAGTGAAACAACACATGAACCAGAAATGACAAACTGCCCAATTCAGAGCATTTCCACCATAAAAGGCCCCTCAAACGTCTATCATTACAGTCCACCAATATCAGTCAATATGCATAATCTCTGCAGAAGTAAAAATCATCCGAATAATTCCACATTAAAGATATTCCACCCGCCAACTCTAAATAGGGCATTTCACTTTCACACACGCACACCTCAACCTCTTAGTACAAGAAATCTGGACAAAGCCTAAAAAAAACGGGTCTGTATTAGATAACTGAAAGAACAAGTCAGTGAATGCTCACATGAGCGAAAACACCGGGAATCAAATGGGTGTTTGTGGGGTCGGGGTACAGTGAGGAGTGGGATATTTGCCTTTTCCTCACTGTAGTGCAACCTCGGAGTTGAAATATATAGTTAGCGGGGGGGGGGGGGGTCAGGGGCAGCGAGTTCGATTTCCTGCGTTTTCGCTTATGTGAGCGTTCGCTAACTTGCTCTTTCGGTTATCTAATATAGACCCAAATAAGCAGGGCGGATTATAAATATTGCTCTCATGAAGTGAAAAAATTGCTAGAATAACAGAATTTGTGTTAGTATGCATTTTTCTAGAAGATATGACATCTAAAACTCAAATGCCTGTTATTATTTAGCAACTTCAGTCCCTTTTAGGAGAAATATGGGGCAAAAATCTGCACATTCTTCAAAAACCTGGACAGCTGAGGGGTATGCTGCCTACCTCTTAAACACACACACACACACACACACACACACACACACACACACACATCTCAATCTCTTAGCAGAAGAAATCTGGACAAAGCTTGTTATAATGTTGGGGACAAAGGCCCAAAACTAGGGACACATTTAGAAAGTTGCTAGAATAACAGGATTTGTGTTAGAATGCATTTTCTAAAGGATATGAAGTCAAACTGAAATACATGTCATTATTTAGTAACTTTAATCCTTACCTCATCCAAGTGAGTTGTCAAACAAAATGAATTTTTATCAGGAACAGACCAAAAATACATGGCACAAATCTGGACATTCTGTGAAAATCTGTACAGTCAAGACATATGACACACATATGTATCCCCCTACCTGCTTAGAAAGTAGATAGAACAACAAAGTTTGCATTAGTATGCATTTTCTGAGGATATGAAGTCTAAAACTCAAATGTCTGCCATTATTTTCTGACTTCAGTCCTCAAAGATTTGCGAAAAAAAAAAACCCACAATGTTATGAGAAACAAACCAAAAATATGAGGCAAAAATCTGGATAATTGTGAGGTATGACCCCCCTCCACACACACACACGCTCTTACCCTGCCTCTTTCATACACACACACACCCTACCTCCCTCTTACAAATACACACACACTCCCTTACCTCCCTCTTACAAACACGCACACACTCCCCTACCTCCCTCTTACAAACACACACACGCCTTCCTCCCTCTTACACACACACACACACACACACACACACACACACACACACACACCTACTTCTTACACACACAGCTACCTTTACTTACCTACTTCTTACATATACGCATACACACCCCTACCTACCTACTTCTTACATCCACACACCCCTACCTATTTCTCACACACACATGCACACATCTACCTCTCACTTTTACTGGATTTGTTTTACAACAATATCCCACCGGTTGTTCTGCAAAGAAATGCACATGGCCAGGGTGATTGACATGCCAGGTGTATGTGATGCGGCATGCAACTAACGCATGATTGACATATAGAAGAATAAGATGTGAAAATGGAATCATACCAACGAGCGAGTTACACAGGAAAGAGGACAGTTTACTTGAAGCAGAAACAGACCACCATTCCTATTTGTGCCAAATGTGTTTTACAAAATGTACCATGAAAATAAATCGAAACTCATGCCTACCATAACACCTAAATGCACTTCTTTCCCAAATTTTGTTGGGTTTTGGGTAACCTAATCTTTACAATCTGCCTACCTTGTGCCCAGGTCAGTGATGCATTGTTTATTTAGGAGTTACTGCCTCACAGTACCAAGTTTTCCAATTTGGTTCTTGGCTGGAGGTGACGTTGGGGTGAAATCTGTGTGCCCAATCTGAATCTGCAAAGTTTTCGCCTGCTGCTACTCTCCTCCCTTATCTCAGCGGCATGCCATAAGTGCAACAGAATCATTTGAACTGCCTGTAGGTTATGTGCATCATTTGTGAGTATGTGCCCTGGGGCAGTCCAGCGTCATAACAAAAATAAATTACTCAGCTTTGTGCCCAAGCTTCAGCACCTCCCTACCCCATGATCTTAAATAAGGGAAAAGGTGCTTGTACAATTAATAAAATAATAATACCCAAGAATACGCACACCACAACAGTGTGCATATACACAGCACCTCAAATTTCCATTATTCTTTATCAGGTGGGCAAGGTCTCTTATCCTAATTCCCCACCATTGTTGTGCAGCACTACTGTAGAGTGTTTTTTAGGGAATGGTTAACACACAAACCTACATTTCCATTACAAAGAATAACTGGAAGCAGCATGAACAGACATAATGCACACAGCGTAGAGATAATGAAGTGCGATTAACCATCTGTAACACGAAAGGGGAAAGAACACTCACAAAAAAGATATTACAATGTTGAAATAAACAGGTACTTCCCAGCTGGTTTGTAGGTATGAAAGCATCCAACATAGGGCTCCAATAACTGCGTATAGCTGTAAAACAGAAAAAAGTGATGCCAACAGCAGAATAAAAAAAAAACATGCAGTAGCGGAATTTGCACAGAATGTCCCTGAGATTTCGGCTATAAGCTCTTAGACTTAATGCACAGTCTTGTGCGTCCAGTGCTGATGACATGATACATAGATTTGTACTGATTAACAGTGTGAGCTGCGCTGTAAAACAGAGCAGTACTGGTAGCACTAAGAAAACTCTCAAGTGTATTAAAACATGTTTTCCTACTCATAAAGATCTTTAGTTACATACTTTTTAAAATACCAGAAGCCAGTAAGTACCAATAACTATACAAAGTAAACTATTATTCAGGTTAATGAGCTACCTTGTGCCTTCGTCCACAGTCCAGATGTCTTCTGGAATTTAAATTCTGTGTCGGAGTAGAAGATGAAGACGTAAAGCATTGGTCACACAGAAGAGTATTTTCTATTTTAAAAAAAAATTAATCTCCTCGTGAGCCAGTTCTGGGGGGGTGCAAGTGCACCCCCTTGCATCTGCCTGCGAGTGCCCTTGTGTGTAAAATAGGGGCTTGCAGTCATTCAGATGATTCAGTTCTACTGGTTGTGTGGTGGATATTGTCCTGATTAAAATTCACTGGAATTAAAATGACCCATGTTGCTGTTTGACAAGAGAAGCTGGGCTTTCCTTGTGTATTTGACTAACATACTGTTTCACACAGAGCTGGTACATGCAATTTCGAGACAGTATAAGACCGATACATTGAAGGTACTGTACCCTCCTGCATTCAGTCTCTTCAGTACCAGTATAGGTATAATGTGTGTAAAACACTTTTGGATATGTGGTGTGAAAAGTGCTATATAATTCACGTACTTCAACTAGAGTCTTCATACCTTGCATGCTCTGGAGACATGATTACCCTTTCTTTAAGTACAAAGTTCTTCCTGAAAGTTGTGCTTCTGTTTCACTACAAATGACTTCTTTACTACTGTAGTTCCTTTAGCATACCTTCTTGAGGGACTGCAGGGAATGTTACAAAGAGGGAGCAAGTGACTTCAGGCTTTGCTGAAGACTTAGTGTCAGAACAACAGCATAACATTGGAATAGTAAGAGTATTGTGTCGGCCTCTTCTATAGCATGCTGTCAAGTACCTTTTTTTAATGCTGTCTAATCATACCATCAGACCACTGCTTTGGTGGCTTCTAAAGCAGATGGTCCTGTTTAATGTTTTTGCATTAAGCATCAGAATGTCAGCCTTTGGACCACATCTTCTGCATTATTCTGGAGTTGTTTTTGGATGCTGGCATCAGAATTTGAAGATAAAGACTGGCATCCCATGTGTTTCCTGCCTTCCTTCTCTTCTAGGTGCTGTTTGGCAGCTGCTAGAAATATGAACAATACAGTATATATCCAAAATATGTATCTGCATTCAGTGGTTCAAATTCACATGCATGTTTTGATGAGTTATTTCGGCAGATAGGTAGAACTAGTTTGAAGTTCTAACAGGATTTATATTGAAGTGATGTGTAGATAAGGTAATAATAGATTTAGCAGAACTACTGCTGTTTTTTGTGTGTGTGTTAATTTGCATGTGTGTGTGTGTGTGTGTGTGTGTGTGTGTGTGTGTGTGTGTGTGTGTGTGTGTCTGTCTGTCTGTCTGAGTCTGCATGTGTGTCTCTATGTGTGTGTGTGTGTGTCAGTCAGTCTGCATAGGCATGTGTACTCCTACATCTGTGAGTGTGTGTGGTATCAGTCTGATTTTTATCTGCCGAGGTATATGACAACAAAGCTGAAAATACTTGAATAACTTGACTGCATTTGTTCCGATCTTTGCAAGTGCTACTGTGGTAATGTAGATTGATTTAAGTTGGAAACGTTATCCTACATTGCGCTTTAGTGAGTCTGTTAGACTAGCCACTGGTGTATATCAAAAAATGCTTTTTATGGCCGAAAAATCAACTGTTAAAAAAAGATCTTCAAATATTACATTAAATTAAAATTATGATTAGAACATTACAACCAAGTAAATAATTGTCAGCTTGAAGTCATGGAAAAGTCAATGTACTAATGCTTACTGCTTTTTGATTAATTATATATGATTAGATATACTGCATGTAGTTATGTTTTTGTTATATTAAAAAGATGAGCTGTATATAATTTGGTTAAAATGGTTTTACTAGCGGTAACATTATGTGAAAAGAATGCTAGACTTTTTTGCCAATCATATAAATTACTGTTTAGCATAATGTTTCATACAGCCCTGATTTTAATATTTCCTAAGTTCCTTTTGTTGTACTTTCACATTGTTTGGTAGGAATCTTCAACGTTTAATCTGCTGTTTTAAAATCATATTTTAAAACTAAATCTTTATTGAAAAAAGTGTTTTGAAGTCATCCATTTCTTTCCAAGAGCAGTATTGCAATAGCATTTGGCTGAACAAGAACTGGAAAAATTTGTACATTAGGGATGCCAGTAGCAGCGAGAGATGTTAGCTCTGTAATTATTTTACAAATCGTATATTGTTGACAGCTGCAAAAATCATGTGAAATACACATGTCCTGAGGATGTTTGGCTACAGAATATAAGTGACAAATGGCCATTCTTTACCTCCAGTGTGTTTGTTTTCCTGTGTCCACAGGCTAGCCAGCGATGAAAACTGGCAGCAAAGGTTTTCTGCCACAGGCTGTGAGGTGCTCTGTTACAGGCATTTCTGGTCTCACTTCTTCAGGAAAAAAAATCCATTTTCTCACAGGACAATGTGTCTAGGTTTGATACAACATAAAATGGGAAGTGGAATTGTCACATTTAACTTACTGGCTTGTTACCATGTTTGCAAATTAATCCCACTGCCATATATTTAGGCAATGCCAAGATACAGAATTAGTATGATGAGGGGTACTAATTAGTACACAAAAGGTATCGCTATGTCATGGGTAAGTGTGAAGTTACTGCGCTGTTCTCTGTATATATTTTGAAACCATTGCTTGTTTGGCTTGGCCTAAAAAAGGTTCTGTTGTATTAAACCACTAATGATGTTATCAAAAAAATGAAAAAAAAAAATCTAGATAGGCATTTTAAGCTGGACATAATTCTGCATGACATTTGCATTTATAATAATTTTCCTGTGCACAGACTTGAGTGAAGGCAGAGGACATTCAAGAAAATAGTAAGAAAAAAATGACCTTTATCAAAGTCTCTAATGTAAGAGTAAGTCATTTTATACCGAAGCTTGCAACTTTAGGGCAGATAAAGAAAAAAAGCAGTTTGTTTACTTCATTTCACGACAAACCTCTTTCGAAATATAAATTAATATTTGCAGAAACAGATGTGGCAAAATGCAGGTTTCACTTAGAATCTGTTAGACGAAATAATTAATAACCAGTAACTGCTTTGCAGACATTTGTCCAAGCACTTTGAGTCAAGAAAACACACCACATGTGCTATTGCGACCGGTTTAGTAACCCATCACCATAAATATTACACACAAATGTTTTGCATTTCTGATACGTTTTACAAAACACATTAAGTATTAACATTTCCTCACATTAACTACATATACAACATGAAAATATAGGCAGTGTTGACTGCTCACCTTCAAAGACAGACAAGCAGCATTATATCCTCCGCTCACTTCAGTCACCAGAATCATGAGACTCAGTGCCTCAGCTCGCCTCGCAACCAAAAGAGGAAGGGGGAACAAAAGAGAGGTTCCTCCTGAAGCTCTCTTCTCCACCCACCAGCCTGAGCGTATGTAGTTGCCCCTTGCCTCATGGCTACCTGAGCACATCCTGTACTGTCAGTGCCATTATATAAATTAAATAGATCAAGCCTTAGCTCACTCAAATGTATTCCATCATCCCTATACCAAAATGGGTCCCTGTCATCAAAGTCTCAGTGTTGAATCACTGATCTACCTAAACCCCTCAATGCCCTTGAAAAACTTGACAAAATTTATTGCCCTCTGTAATGCCAAAAATGTAGATGTCTACTTCCACAATAGTCTGGGTATGCTTTCCAACCACACTATAATCATATGAGGATGTGGTTGTCTTAATAATATCAGCAACTATCTAGGTCAATAGTTGCCTTTTGGGTACCCAACCTAAATCATTCCTCCTAAATGCACAATCAGAATTTTTGGAATTCCAATCCCTACTTGAATCTTTCCAAACTTAAGAACCAATTGACATCAAAGCAAATCACTGAATCCACACCATGCAACCTTTCACTTTGCTTCCAGATGCCCCAACATCTTTCCTCCAGGCTTCACTACTGATCTCGTCTCTGCCCAGAAGACAAACAAGTGTCCCAAAATAACTGCAGTGCCATCTGAAAAACAAAAGAAATTACAAAGTCATCTGAAAACAAAACAGATTGACACAATAAAGTCACCTTGTGTTATATAATCTAAATAGGCCCTAAATGCCCAGTGTCCTACTCTGTTAATGACTTCAATGGACTTCCCTTCCTCTGCCAGATTAGATGTCTTACTAATCCTAAATTAATGTGCAGTGAATCTACTCCCTCTGACTCCTTGGAAATCTAGTGTTTTATGCACCATAGAGATGAAAAGTTGTGCAGACAACACTGTACCCTGTTCTGTTCAAAAAAACAATAGCTTATCCTGCTCCCCACACATACTGCTTAGCCTTTTCATCCAACCTACTGGACATATTGACCTTTCGGCTCCTCCATCAACACCCCTGGCCTGCCATGCCCTAACTGATCAATCTTTGATCTCCTGAGCGAAATGACTACCACATAATCCAGTACACAAACATCCTTCCATATCAACAAATCTAACACTCCACCCACTCTAAATGCCGCCATATACATAATCATTGCCAATGCTGCATAAGTGGTAAAATCAAACAAATTCTTAAAACTCTTTGCAGACCTTTTAACAAAGCCCTAAGGACCTGCCTGTTCATTGGAAAATATCCATCTTCTTCCTTTTATCTCAGCCTTTCCCATCCGCTTTGCATTTTCACCACCAACCAGTCTTTTGAAGCATTACCAAACTATGCAGCCTCTCTGCTACACTCAGAGTTGCCAAATGCACTTTGACTGTAAAACTGCTTCTCCCAAAGACTATCTACATAACGTATGACTAACTTCACTGACCATCTCCTATGCTGCACTGACAACTGACTAATAAACCTTGAAAAAGCAGCCAATGCATAATTGTAAGCCCTCCAAATAGATTTGGTCAAAGATTTTTGTGTTATCCATCATGCAGTGGATTTCCAATGTTCCACGCTTCCTCCAGAATGACTACCAGCCTCCATCTTGCTGTAGTTACTAGTGCCCGAAACCTGGGAAACTGAAACCAACAAAGGCTATCAGCTGCTTAGTAAACCCTACTGGGGTCATGTCTACCAGAAAATGTGAAATTGATTAGTAAACTCTGTAAAACCAGCTTCCTGAAGACCAGCAACACTAATGGTGATTTGGAGGTTTTGTTAGCCAACACCTGCACTACAGCATTGTTGTCTGAATAAAACACCCTGTGGTTTACCAATTTACTGTTCCGCATTACCACTGCCACCCAAATTGGAATAATCTTTCAAGAATGCTACATCCTTCCTCCACTCCCCTGTCCATCCTTATAACTAGGGTAGCTAGTAGCTGTAGCATAGTCCAGGTACAGACTTGCTGCTTCCAGATCTGTTTGTAGTGGTTGTTTGTTCTGAGCATGTTTTCTAGACCATCTTGGATTGGAAGGGGCCTGTCTGCACTTTACTGAGAGGATTGTGTTGATTGGACCCTGTCTGGTAAAGAGAGGTCAGTTTTGGGTTTGGAATAAGCATCAAGTTTTTAGCTTCTGGTATTTAGGCCCACCATTTGAGCAGGTTTCTGCTTGTTTGCGAGTTGCACTGCTGGCAGTTGTGCGGCAAAGCCGGACAGTTAAATTCAACATTTTTTCCCATAGATACTACTGTAGCACACTAGTGTAGCCCTCATCCTTCATGTTTTCCCAGTCAAGGAAATACTGCTAATGAGCTGTAACCTATTAAACTACCAGCAAAAAAAAAATAAAACCCCAGGCAGAAATATCCAACCATTGAGCTCCTCCATGAACAATTCTGAAAAGCCACCCCCTAGTAACAACAGTCTGCAACCTAGCATTATGGACAGTTGGACTACCCTTGTTTCTCCTGCCGACCTTGTTGACTTGGATTTCTTGAGGCAGTGTAGCAAATGCCTCATGTACACCGACAACCCTCTTCTAATAACTCACTCTAGTACAGAGTGCAAGAGATGTATATACACCAAGAATCTTGAAGTCATGCCCTCTCGCACTCAAAACAATAACACGGAAGAGAGTGTCAAATCAACCACCACTACACATACACGATACCACTACTCATACACATAGTACACATCAAACACAAAAATCTACATAGGCAGATGTTCTCTCAAAAAACTTACTAAAATATCAGAGACCTCCAAAACACAAGACTGCTACAACTACACAGTCTCCACAGCACCCATGACACATAGCAACACCAGTGTCTCACCTACCAAGCCCATAAGGCATAACACTCAAAAAACAAATTTTCTTGTCATTGGAGACTTAATAGTGAGACACACGGATGTCTCGCTCACTAGGTTGAACAAGGAGAAAGTCACGGTCAGCTGCCTTTCTGGTGCCAAGATTCATCAGATCACACATGCATTCAGGTCTCTCAGCAACAAGTACCATTATGACTCTGTCATAGTTTATGTCGGTGGGAATGACCTCAGATGTACCTCACTGGACTATATGAAGAGAGGCATGGTTGAGCTCCCTAAGTATTTGTCCAAGGCAGGTATGTGTTTAGCCTTGAGCAACATACTACCTTCATCTAGAATTATGCCGCAGTATAAACAAAAAATTATTGATTTCAATAATTGGCTTAGTTTTTGGTGTCATTCAAGGTGGATCCAGTTCCTGTCAGCCTGGGAGGCCATGGTCGACAAACCTCACTGCTTTGCCAGAGACGGTTTGCATCTGGCACCTCTAGCCTTTCGGCTGCTGGTAAAGACTCTTGCCTCCCCCATAGTGCCTTTTTTAGGCAAAGTCTCAAAAACAGCATTATGGACATGAAATTAGCCTATCAGAGCAAAATAAGGGCATGCTAAATGCTAGGAGCTTAAACCAAAAAACTGCACTCCCTGGAAGTACTTTTATCACTAGAAGATGTAGGTGTCTGTGCAGTTACAGAAACCTGGTTCAAGGCCTCAGAGAGTACTCTGTGGCCTTGCAAAGCTACAATGCCTTCCACACCTCTAGACTGCAAAATGAATGTGTGAAAACCAAAGGAGGTGGTGTTTCTGTCTACATTAGAGATAAATTCACCGCTCATCTAGTTAGACTGAACAACTCCATGGAGTTAGTCCAAGTCCAGGTTATGGTGGGTAAGGCCCCCATTCAAGTCATAGCCAGTTATAGATCATGCTGCATGGGTCACAACTCCCACAAAGCCTACTTTAACAAACTGGAGACAATCCAGATTTTACTGAACACTCTGGTTATGGGGGATTTCAGTTATCGTACCATCAACTGGGAAATCTACGCTAGCCCCAACTCGCTAGTGCAGAAGTTCCTTGACTTCATTAATTCAAATGCCCTGTAACAAATTGTTCATACCCCAACAAGAGGAACAGACATTCTAGATGTGGTCCTCACTAACATGTCAAACAAATGCACTGCTGCAACTGTCGGACCCTCATTAGTTAAGTCTGACCACAAAACAATCAGAAATCAGACTAAAAATCTTCACCAAGGCAAACTATACCCTCCAAGGTGAAGGTATAAATGCATTCTGACCCCCAGCCCCAGCTGGAAGTGGTAACTACACTGAAGCTTACACTACAGCCCTGTACACTCACTTACATAAGTGTATAGACTCAGCTGTACCAGAAAGAATCAAAGCCAGAGCCCCAAGTAAAAACAAGCTGCCATGGTGGATGTCCAGCATCAACAAACTTTACTGTAAATGCAAAAAGTTGCTGTCTATGTAAACAAAGGCAAGGCCCCAACAGTGGAGAAGCACCCTCTTCAGCCTAAACAGGCACATAAGACAATTTGTCAAATCTTCTAAGGACTCTTTTGAGAGAAACTTAGCAAGTACAGCCAAGAATAACCATAAGGCCTTTTACAGCTGTGTACATAGCCTAAAAGGTAGGACCCAAGCATGTGCAGGACTAGTGACCAATGGTATCACAGACACTGACCCCACAGAGATAGCAGACCTGCTAGTGGATAGGTTTGGTGAAAACTTCCTTAACTTATCACAAACCTTCCCCCAAACCCCCACCCCCACCCTACATATCTGAAGAGCAGGTCCTCAAAGCCTTGTCCAAGGCAAAAAACACAGCCTGTATGGAACCAGCTGATATCTGAGGCTGTCTTCAAAACAAGCTAAAACATGAACTAGCATCACCATTATATACCCTTTTCAGTCATAGCCTGACTACAGGCTTTGCTCCTGTGGAATGGAGAACAGCAACATTATTCCTCTCCCCAAAGTGGCCTAGCAACAGACCCAGAGAATTACTGACCCATAAGCCTGACCAGCCTCATCTGTAAGGCCATGGAATGTATCATTATGGACCTCATAAGTAAAGGCATAGGTGACCTACAAACCCTAGATCCTACCCAATTTGGCTTTATCAAGGGCAGATCATGCCTGTTAAATCTGGTGAACTTGTTTGAAAATGTGACCAAGGCCATTGATGAGGACAAATCTGTGCACACAGCATACCTTGATTTGGCAAAGGCTTTTGACACAATCCCACATTCAGGCATTACCAGTAAACTTAGCAAACTGAATGTAAACCTCTTCATTGTAAGATGGGTTGCCAACTAGCTCACAAACCGGACACACCCTATCAAAGTGGGTGACTCCACATCAACCAGCAGACCTGTTACCAGTGAGGTGCCACAGGGGTCAGTGCTGGGCCTCCTACTATTTGGTCTATACTTCTCAGAAGTTCAGGTCAAAACTAAGGGGTTTTGGTTACCCAGGTTTGCAGACGACTGCAAACTAGGTGCAATCATTGAATCCCCAAATTATGTCAGTATACTGCAGGAGGGTCTCATGCAGACCGACTGGTGTATTAGCTGGGTCTATATTAGAATGACGAAACCTCCCTTACGTGAATCCCAAAAGGCCAACACATTAACAGCGAACCACATGAACACCGAACTTCCTTAAGCGCGAAGTTCAAAATACCGAATCGCCATAGTTGTCCACACCATGTTTAGTGAGGTAAAACGTCAGTAGGAGATTCCCTTATCCAGTATAGCTCCCTAAATGTAAATATGCAATAGTTACTGACCTTAGGGTTAGGGTTAGGGTGCGGGTTAAGGTAAGTGCATATGTAGTAATACACTCATATTTATTTTGTTTGGGTAGGCAGTTCATAGCGGGCGGTGGAGTTGGCCAACTATGGCAATTTGATATTTTGAATTTCACGCTTAAGGATGTTCGGTGTTCTTGCAGTTTGGTGTGTATGTGTCGGCCTTTCAGGATTCGCGTAAGTGAGGTTTCGGCATTCTAATATAGACCCGATTAGACATGGTCTCAAACTGAATCCAAAGAAATGCATCATCATTCCCTTTGGCACAAACAATGTCCCTTCACACTATCAAATCAACAACAATACCCTAAGCACCCACAAAGTGGTAAGGGACCTGGGATCACAAGTTGACTGCAGCCTTAATGTCAACCATCATGTGTCTACTGTAGTATGGAAGGCTTTCTACATAGGTTCATAGGTGTGTACTAGGCTAACAGCCCTGGAGCCTATATAAGTGTAGCCCAAGAAGATTCTCTGGCATCATGCTGCCCAAAGTTAGTTCCCAGTGCCCCTGTCAAGCAAGGCTACTGAAGTGATCCCCGGGGTGAACTTCCTATTGCCCACCCACTCTTCAAGATTTCTCTTAAAGAGGGCCAGCGAAGTGCTCTGCTTGACTTGAATGGGAAGTTTTTCCAGAGTATGGGGAGTCTCTGGGTTAGGAACCTGTCCCTCCAGCATGTTCTGTTTATTGTGGTAATGAGGTTAAGGTCCCTGGAGCATGTGGCACAGAGGGATTGGGATTTCTTTAGGTGTAGCATATCTAGCAGCTCTGGCTCAGACATGGCTTTGTAGGTCAAGCAGAAATCGCCTCTAAGTAGGCGATAAGAGACAAAGGATAGCTGGAGTTTTTTGAGTTTGTCCATATAGGACATGTGTCTAAGGCCTAAAATTCTCTTAGTGAGGTATTTTTGTGGCCTTTCCAGTTGTTGTAGATGTCTAGTGAGCTACATACCAAATGGAGCATTGTATTCTATAACAGGTCTAATGAGGGATGAGTAGGGAGGGATTATGGCCTCTTTCTTCCTGGATGAGAAACCTTTTGTAATGATATGTGCCACATAGAAGGACTTTCTGACTATAGTGGCAATGTGGTTATCAAAGGAGAGGTTGCTGTCAACCTGTGTCCCCAGGTCTCTTTTCATACCTTCGGTGTTTAGTGGACTACTGCCTATGTGGTAGTTCATGGGCACCGAATTTTTCCCACAGGAAATGACAGTGCACTTTTTGGCATTGAGCTTAAGGCCATGGTTCTGGCACTAGTTGTTGGTGTCATTGAGGCCTTTTTGTAGAATGTCTACATCAGTTGGAGAATCGATAATGGCTCCCAGTTTCAATCATCTGCGAACTTAGTCAGCCAGAGTCCCTTTGTTTTTGCTTGAACTTCAGAGAAGTAGATGCCAAACAGGAAAGGACCTAGGACTGATCTCTGTGGGACACCACTTGTAACTGGTCGGTAGTCAGATTTGGAGTCTTCTACTTTCACAGTGTGGGTTCTATCAGTCCATCTTACTACATAGGGGTTTATGCCTAGTTTAGTGAGTCTATCTATGATTCCTGAGTGAGGCATGGTGTTGAAGGCCTTGGCAAGATCTAGGTAGGCTGTCTGAACTACCGTGCCCTCATCCACATCTCTGGTGACAGACTCGAAGAAGTCTATCAGGTTAAGCAGACATGATCTACCTTTCACAAATCCATAGTGCGTGGGATCCTGAGTTTGGAGATTCCCTATGTCCTTTTTTATAAGGTCCATGATGATGCGCTCCATACCCTTACATATCAGACTCGTCAGGCTAATGGGCGGTAGTCGCTCCCTCTTTGTAGAGTGGGATGACTCTAGCAGTGCGCCATTCGGTAGGAACAAAGCCTGAAATGAGGCTGTGATTGAACAGGGTACTCAGGTGTGGTGCCAGTTCACTTTGCAATTCATGTAGAACACAGCCAGGGATATTATCAGGTTTCATGGAAGCTGTATTCTTGGCTTTGGACAGTGCAGTTTTTACCTGTGTAGTCATGATAATAGGGACTTGGCATTCCTCCGGTATTGTGATAGGCCCTTTAGGGGGTGAAAAGGGGATAAAGTTCACACTGAACCTGTCAACCGATATGTTGGCAATATCAGTTGGTTATGTATATGTATTGCCATTGTGCTGTAACTCAGAGCATATCTGAGTATTGCCATGTAGATTCTTGACATAACTATAGAATACAATCTCCCAGACCATGCACGTAGTCCAACTGGCTATAAAACGTAGTGGAATAAACACTTGTTATACCAGATATACCAGAAAGTATAAATCCAAATCAAACGACCCGTTGTAGAAAAAATGGTTTATTCAGCTAAAACAAAGTAAGCGCTTTCGCCGACAGGCTTCTTCAGACTTTGATAAAATTGCATAAAAACAAACTCTTTAAAACAGCCATCCTAAACTCTGATTGGTTACATAGTTAGCAAAATTGCGCCTAAAAATTTAAAGTAAAATGCACGAAACTAGCCGTGCAAACTCATCGCAACAAGTCATCTCAGGTTTATACATTCTAAAACATTACACCATAACATTTCCCCAACACAAAATTGGACAAAAAAACGCAGTCTTGGACTGATCGTAAAAGGCGCTTCAAAGAATATATTCACAATGCGATCAAGTACATAGCCTAGAGCAAACAAACTACAATCGTGTGTAAAATTCAATGCTATGGTGACAAATCCATAGATAGAAAGGTATAAAGATCATATACAGTTCTAGCCCTCTAATAGTCAACGCAACTAAGCACCAACACCACAAGAGTACACAGGTAAATGACACTCAGTGAGATGTTCCAATGTATAGTCAAAGAGCATTCCCCTGAATTCACGTATGCATATGCGTATATTTATATGCTATATTATTCAGCAATTGCGACTGCTGCTCAAAAGGAACAGTCGCCGCTACAAACAGAACTACTAGAAAGGCCAAATGTATACAAGGTTCCAGCACACCCCTTGAATAAATTTTATTATTCAAAAGGCAGTGATAATATATAACTTCACTTTCCAACATGATTCCTGTGTTTACCTGACATGCCAGGATTACAACTGCACGCGTAATCAAAGCCGGGTCGGTTGAGTCAATAACGGTTGCACGTAAGGCGCAGCCGTAGCATCCAACCAAGGGATCTCATATAACAGCAAAGAGCAGTGTATAGTTTAGACATAATCACTAGGATAGCCTAGAACCTACTCACAAATCTTGTTATTACTGATGTCGTTCTTATGTAAAGGCGACTTCAATCAAAGGTCGGAAAATATATTACCTTAAACATCACATTATAAGTGTATGGTAAGAAACAGCACCTACAATTCTAAAACAAGAACAAAATCTATCAAGTCTATAGTAAGATACAATGGTGGAGCAAGGTCTGCCCGCTCTTCTTAATCCACCCTCTGCCGTTGACATAGCATTACAAAATGTCTAAACACACCATGGCTATAAAATGTCCCAATTGTACATTGGGAAATATATAAATCGAGGTGTTGCACTCCTTTAAAGTCCCCCAATTAACTATTATATTATAGGCATTGGAACTACATAAAGCTCCAACAGACAGGAACACTTACAACTCATAATGCATAGGGACTCAGCTAAATATACAGGAATCTATCTCTATCCATATGAAATAGAGGATCATAGTTGCCACATATCCGCTGGGTCCTGGAGGTGATGCCCTAATATATGGTTAACTCAGGTAATGTTTTTACCGGGTCATTTAGCTTTATGCCTCCTCCTATTCTTTAAAAAGGGTTTAATTTGGACCTTATCGTTCAGGCCAGGAGGTGTATCTGACCTAAATCTGATGATCCACCGAGTCTCACACTCAAGGGTCCTGTTTATAATGTCTCCTCCCCTAATGCCTACTGTTAACACTTGTATGACATAAAAGCAAAATTGATGGCTACTCCCTACCTGCTTAATATGTCTAGACAGTGCATTAGTGTCTGAGCCTATCCTGATCTGATACATGTGTTCCCTGATACGTTCTTTCAACATCCTGTTGGTCTTCCCTACATAGTAGCTTGAACAGGCTTTACATACAGCAAGATAGACTAAGTTCCTAGATTCACAATTGCTGTTAGTATAAAAGGTATATTGCCGTTCTGTGATAGGATGTACAAACTCAGTGGAGTTACTAATATATCTACACTGATTACATTTCCCGCATGTTTTTGTATTAACATACGATGTATTCCTCTGATTAATACCTATATTCAATCTGGGCTTACATAACAGTCTCTTCAAATTTGGATGATTCTTATAAACTACCCTTGGTTTTGAGCCTACTAAGTTCTGTATCTGATGGTCTGTCATTAGAATACTCCAATGTTTACCTAGGGTATTGACAAAGTCCTTACTATTCCTACTATAAAAGGTAATAGGTTTCACTACATTAACATCCAGTCTATCTGTTTGAATATATTCCCCTTGATCCATAAAATATGGTCTGGCTCTCTCCATTCTCATAACGCCAGTCTCTTCCATAATGTTACTTATTTTCTTGAACTCATAACCCCTCTCTGTAAACTTATTCATTAAATCTATACATTCTAGCTGATGTTGTTCGTCACTAGGATTCATGCGTGACGCTCTCAAAAACTGGCCTTTTAGGATATTGTTAAAAACATATGCTGGATGCATACTTTGTCTGTGTAACAGACTATTCCTATGACAAGCCTTTCTGTGTATAGTTGTATTGAGGAGCCCATTATCCATTCTAAAAATTTCAACGTCTAAATAAGAGATGTTTGACCTAGATGTGTTAGCAGTAAACTTAATAAAGTCTGTAGAGGAATTCAACATTAGTATAAAACTGTCCAGGGTATCTTCATCTCCCATCCATAGAAAGAAAAGATCATCGACAAAACGTCGGTATATTCTAACATGGCTCTTATACAATTCATTGTTACACATAAATCTATCTTCCCATGCTGACATGACAAGGTTGGCGTAGCTATTGGCACAGGAAGTGCCCATAGCTACGCCATCCTTTTGATGATATAAAATATCATCAAACACAAAAATATTATTTGTAAGTACCATTTCCAGAAATAAAGTCAATAATTCCACCTTACTATTGGAGAAATGTGTATTCATTTTTAGATAATCACAAATATAAGTCAAACCTAAGTCATTAGGAATCACTGTGAATAGGCTAACTACATCCAGCGTTACCAAGATAAACTGTTCATCATTCTTCAGATCCTTAGTGCATGCATACAAATCTAACAGGAACTGTTTACTATCTTTAAGTATCAGTGTGTTCTTATCTACTAATGGTCTGAGTATACTATCCAGGTAAATTGACAGTGGTTCAGTAGCCCATCCTTGGCCGGCTACAATTGGTCTCATAGGCGGATCTATTAAGGACTTATGGACCTTAGGTAACCCCTGGATACATGGTATCACAGGGTTAGTGACTTTAAAGTAATCGTATAATTCTTTATTAATATCAGAGGACATCAATAGATCATCTAATGTATAGTAAATACTAAACACCTTATCTATCAGGGTCAAAGTATCTATCTTCGTATAAAACTTGGTGTCCTCTAGCATGGATTCCATCTTAGTATTATAATAGGCTATATCCAAAAGCACTATCGGGCCACCTTTGTCCGCTGGTCTAACTATCAGGTCCTTATCATCCTTTAGTTCCTTCAGAGCTCTTCTTTGTTGGTAATTCAGATTATATTTGTATTTGTGTCTATCCTTCTTATCAATTTGTATCTGTGAGTATATATCATTCTCAACAACATTACTAAATACTTCTAAGGTAGAACTCAATTGTGGGGTATAAGTACTAACCTGTCTGAATCTACTACTACTCCTCTCTTGAGAATTATTTCCAAACTCTAAAGCTAATTGTATTTTCCTAGTAAAGAGCTTAGTATCCAGAACCAAATCAACAATATCAGTCTTTCTGGATGGAATGAAACCTAGCCCTTTATTTAACACTTGTTCTTCATAAATCGTTAGGGGCCTACTGGATAAGTTAACTACTAGTGTGTTACTCGTTCCCACATCTTCTTGATAGTAGGTCCTTGTTGTTCCTCCATTGACCACTTCCTTTTTTGTCTGCCCCTGCTTGCAGACCTCCTTCTCCCCAAAAAATTGTCTTGGGCAATGGGAAAAGGTACATTCACCTTACTTCCATTGTTAGTTTTACTATTATATTTAATTGCAATTTCTTTAGGTCTAACAACTTGTGAATGAGTAATGGTAGTTGCTGTCCCTGGTGAAGTTCCCTCTCCTTCTATATCATCCCTACCATTATCCCCATCTCCTATAATGGTATTAAACTCATTACTTGGGTTGGGGTGAACATCTACCATGACTGTCCGTTTATGGCTGTCTAAGGTCTCATTGGAGTCTTTAGAGTGCTGTAATTCTGAGGATTCAGTTTCAATGAGCGGCGGTGTTACCTCATTTTGGGTAGAACCATTATGATTCATCGCCCTACTGACTGCCCTGTTCACCTGTCTGCTGTTACTTGGTTGCATATTACTGTTATAAATCGAAGTATTATTCCTATCATTAGGCCTACTTCTGGGCTGATAAGGATCTCCATGTGATGTAACAGGTATGGAGCTACCAAAGTTTTCCCTAGGCCACATGAAGACATGATTGCTAGAGAAATCTCGTAGGTCTCTAGTGATCTTGTGTCTTTTCTGATCAAGCTGACGTTTCTCTAAAAGGGATACATCATCTAAAACCTTTTCTAATCTCATAACATACACATTGTCATTATATTTAGTTAAAAAACTATAATACATTTCTTTAACCATTTCTCTCAGTCTATTTTCTTCAGGTGCGTGAAAGTCTATGAGTAGCCGCATGTAGCTGTAACTCAATTCTAAATTGAGTTGTTGCCATCGGTAAAGCAGTTCTGGAATCTGGTTACCAGACGTGGGCATTTTTAAGATTCTGAGCCCACGAGGTACTATCTTCTTATTTATACAAGTCTCAAAGTATTGTCTTTGTACCTGGAGTTTCTTTAACTTGATGAAAACTATAGAATGCCTTGTGGTTGTCTTTAAAATCTGCAGCAATTTTGCTTTCATATCTAGTTTTAGAGGATTTGATGAGGGATATCAGTTTTTTGCTGAGGCTAACAAAGGAGTTTTTCCAGTCTTGGGACTTCACCCTTTTCTGCAACAGTTTTTTCCTTCTGTTGTAGAGTTTGTTTGTGGTGGGGGACCACCAGATTGGCTTCCTTTTTTTGGAGGAGAGCGTCTTGGTTCTGTTTGGTATGGCCCGTTACTATGGACTTGTGTATGTGCTCATACAGTGCATTGGTGTATGATTCAGCAGTCATGCACCTATTTTCCATTTGCATGGGTGTCATGAAGTTAGCCACCTCTGTTATTAGAAGCCCAAAATTGGCTTTGGAGAAGTTTTTTACAGTGTTTTCCTTTAGGAGGGTAAGGGTGGGATGTGGATATCCATGGTGATTAGCTTGTAGTCAGTCAGATCTGACCAGGGAGGAGCTGATTATTGGTGTGGAGCAATAGTCACCCATGTTAGTAATGACCAGGTCAAGGATGTTTTTACCCCTGGTGGGGGTAAGAATGAGTTGGTCCAGGGCATTGGAATTAATGAATTCCAGAAAATGTTGAGCAAGTGTGTTGATACATGAGTGATTTTCCCAGTTAATGGAGATGTAGTTAAAGTCTCCCAGTATAAGGGTATTAGGTTGTACCCTAATATTTTCCAGTGTGTTTAGGAATGTGGAGTGGAAGTCTTGGGACATAGTGGGGGATCTATAGCAGGGTACAACCTGGATTGTAGTTTTATCCAGTGTTAGTTGTGCCTGAAGTATCTCTGAAGTGTTATGTTGGGCTACTAGTCTGGTGGTGTGCATATCCTTTATAAATATGGAGACACCACCACCTTTATTGCTTCAGTCCAGGTTTAGGGGCCAAAGGTTGTGGTATGAATTATAGCCTGGTAGTGCTGGGGCACTCTCAGGAGCCTTGAGCCAGGTCTCGGTCACTGCAAAGATGTCAATGTTCTCCATTTTAAGGAGTGCTTCGAGTGAGTGCATTTTGAGATTTAGACTTCTAGCATTGAGTAGCATAACCCTCAGATTTCATTTGCTTGTAGCTGGTATTGTGGTAATTTTGTCTTTAGGACATTGCCTAAAATAGGCACTATAGGGATGGCAGGAATCTTGGCCAGTATCCGGAATCCCAGGGGTGACAGGTGCAGGCCATCTCTGGCGAAGCATCGAGGTCTGTCAGTAATGTCATCCCATGCAGACAGATACCGGATCCCCTTTGAATGACACTAGAAACTTAGCCAATTGTTGAAGTCAATCATTTTCTGCTTGTACTGTGATATAATTCTGGGTGATGGTAGGATGCTACTCAGAGCTAGTGTCATACCTGCCTGGGCTACAAGATCAGAGAGCTCCTCTATGTCTCTTTTCATGTAGTCCAGGGAAGTACGTCTCAGGTCATTCACACCAACATGGACAATGACAGAGTCATATTTGTACCTGTTGTGGAGTGACCTAAGTGCGTGCATTATGTGGCGGATCCTGGCACCCGACATGCAGCTGACCGTAACTTTCTCATTATTCATCCTAGTGAGTGGGGCATCAGTGTGCCGTACTATTGAATCACCTATGACTAGTGTATTGGGTAAGTTGTTTTGCCTTGTGGGCTTTGGTTGAGTGGCACACTGTTTATGTGAGCTATGTGCCTCATGGTTTGTGCTGGGACGTGGTGGTTGTTTGCATTTCTGCCTTGGAGGTCTCTGTTGTTTGGGCATATTTTTATTGAGAACCTCCACAAAAGTAGGTGTGTGTTTTGTGTTACTATGTGAGGGTTGTGGTGGTGTATGTTCTGGAGGGCTATCTGTTGAATGTGGTGTGGTACAGGTGTTATCCTTCTCCTCTTGACTGGCTAATCTAGTCTTGGCTGGGAGTGCTTGGCTTCCAATTTGGCTATATATGTGCATCTCTCACAAGTCATAGTGTTGGGAGGTAAGAGGAGAGGGTTGTCTGTGTATATGAGGCAGTTGCTACACTGCCTCAGGACGCACAAGTTCACCAGGTTGACTGGAGAAAGCACATGGAACTGACATTTAGACATGCATGGATATGAGTTCACTATATTAAGTACTGAAGCCTTTTACAGGAAAAATGTCAATCAAAGTGTCTGAGTCTGTACAGAGCACTGCCAAACACTCGAGGGGAAACCAATACGTGGACCCTGAAAATTTAAGGATGAAGTATTTAGGCAGATATTCTGAAGTTAGGAAGAAATCAAGCAGTACTTACTGAAAATAAAGAATTAGCTTATCAAGAATGATGAAAAGAGGGGAGTCACATGAATGGCTACTGCCTGGCTACTACTAATGCTGGTCTCAGCACAGCTTCATTCTGTTGGGATACAATACTCCTTTGCTTCTTGTCTCATCAGAAGAAAACTGTTAGCACCAATCCCAAGAAGAGAAGAAGGCCATAGCCTGCTTGGTGATCCACAGTCTTGTCCTAGATGATGCAAGGGGTCTGCAGGCTTGTTGCCTTTTTCAGGTAGATGCCTCAAATAGGAACCAGACAAATCAGGTAAGATAAGCACAGACACTCACTCTGCAACCAGAAACAGTCAGGAATCAATGCACTCTGCTCCTCCTCTCACCAGGTTCAGAATATAAGCACAGAATCCAAACTGTCACCTATAAAGCAGTTATTAAGCTTTCTGGTTAGCAGTAGTCTCCAGGAAATAATGTAACTACACTCCTTCTCTCACCAGGAGAAAATAGAAGCACTAATCCCAAGATGACTATTGAGAGGCAGAATGTGGGCTCTCCAATAACTGGTGGTCTTGCAATAGATACTTAAAGGTAAGATGAAAAAAAATGGTTTATCCTAAAACTGCAGTGTGCACTAGAGGAGTTAGATGTGAAAGTAGGTAACTTAAGTTTACCTGTCTAAAAAGTTAAGTTTTAGTGGAGTATCACTGTTTTTAAAACAGCAAGATTGAAAGGGGGTGGTCACTTTTTTATTCTGGTACTATGGAATACAGTAGGATGGCCAATAAATTTAAATAGTTGAAGGGGAGTGATTTCACAAAGTGATAATGTTGTGCTTACTCACACCAACCAGTAAAAGCAGAAAGGAAATGAGATATATGGTCAAATTAACATAAGGGGCAAGCAACTAGAAAGACGGTGTTTAAGAACACAACAGTATCCGGGTGGGAGGATGGAAAAAAATTCTGTCTGACTCACAAGAGACAGAGCTGTGGTGTCTCTTCAAGTTTTAATATGCAGTTAAAAGCAGAATACAAGTAAAACAGTGTAAAGAAAACAAATCACAGTATACGAAATAGGAAAAGGTAATAAAATAATACAGAATACAACAAATAAAAAGCAAACTAACCTTTCCCTCACAGCAAACTGTAGCAGAGTCTGGGTGAGCCTTTCCAGTAAAGCTCTGAAATGTTTTATTTTACCCCTTAAATAGAAGGTGTAGTTCCTAGCTCCACCCCCTCAGTTCACAGATGATTAACCTTAACTGACCTCTTCTAACTTATGTGTGACTCCTTAATTAACCTGTTCTAATTTCTGTCTGACTCACAAGAGACAGAGCTGTGGTGTCCTTTCAAGTTTTAATATGCAGTTAAAAGCAGAATACAAGTAAAACACAGTGTAAATAAATCAAATCACAGTATAAAAAATAGAAAAAGGTAATAAAGTAATACAGAATACAATAAATAAAAAGCAAACTAACCTTTCCCTCACAGCAAACTGTAGCAGAGTATGAGTGAGCCTTTCCAATATCCAGTATCGCCTTGTGAGCAAAAGAGGTTATAACCCCTCTACACTCATCAGAAATTCAGCCCATAATTCAATATAATGCCCTATTCAGCATGTACCATAAAAAGCACCTGCAGCAACTGGAGAGACCTTGGAGGTTTCTAACAAATAATATCAAGGGGCTCCAGCATGTGCCTTACACAGACTGACTAAAGTTCCTGTCACTGTACTCCGTATCATATAGACTTCTTAGGGGAGACATATGCCTGCCCTGCAGAGCAATTCAAGACCCAAACCTAATGAACTTGCTGCATATCAGTAAATCAAACAGGACTATGGCTCCCCAGTCCAGGGACCTAAATATGGCCTGCCACTTAAATAAGACATGCTGGAGGGACATATTTATCTCCCAGTGACTGCAGTGTCTTTGGAACAGGCTATCAATTAATGTGAAGCAGAGCACCTCTGTGACACTGTTCAAGAGGAAACTGGATGATTTGATGGGGCACCATAAATTCTTACAGGGGATAGCACCCACAACCCTCCTGGACATGGACAGTCATCACTAAAAACAATCTTGGGTATTAAGTATCATTTCCATGGTATTATATTGGGATGAAATGGCTAGGCTGAAAATGACCTCTGGGTCGATAGCCTAGTAATCTCGTATGATCCTTTGGGCCACTGGGCTGCAAAGCATTCTGCATTAAAGAAAGCACCAATACAGTGCACACCAGCTGCATCAGTAAATCATCTCAGCTCCTCTTGTGATATCCAATCACTCTGCCAAAATGACACACCATTAATGCCATGGAGAAACGATGCCCACAATTTCAAGTTTGTTTTACCAACTTTGTTATATGAATCCAGTGATGCTTACTCTTACCACCCTTTAATAGGCAGGCAATTGACTTACAAAACATCCTTCCTGGACTGATTGCTCACTTAAGTAACCCTAGTACTTCCATCACCTCTCTAATCCTTACCTTACCCCTGGATTGGAACTGACCATTTTTTTCCCACAACTTCAACAACTTATCATATGGTAAACAAAATACATCACGCTATGTGTCTAACATCGAGCCCAGAAATTTCAAACCTCTACTAGGGCCCTCTTGCTTACCCAGTGCTAACAAAACCACTAGCTCATCACACATGGATGTAAAACCCCACAATGTGGGTCCCTTCCTTACCTTCCCCAGTTAACAGAACATTGTCAAAATAATGAACTGCCTTCTGATCCCCAACGAACTTATGCCATATTCATTGCAACAAGTAGGTAAACTTCTGAAATACCACACACACCATGGCACAACCCATTAGCATGGACTAACCAAAGTAAAATTTGCCATTCACAAACATGCCTGTCAGCCAGTCCTCTGACTGCACTGGCAGTAAATGAAAAGCAGCCTCAATGTCCAACTTAAACAACTATGGGTCTTCAAATTCTCTAATAAAACTAACAGCATCATCAAGTGAAGAATATAGTACCTCTGTGTCCCTCTTAGTAATGTAATCATTAACAGAATCCCCTCTCGGGAAAGGCAAATGATGCATCAGTCGACACTTCCCTTGCCTTCTCTTGAGTACCAAGCCCAAATGAGATACTCTGAAAGACTCAAATGGATGGTTGTCAAATGGACCTAAAAATCCTCCCTGTCCTGACTTCCTTATCAGTCAAGGCTTCTAATATGTCTGTTTTCCCTTGAGTGGATTGTAAATTCTTACATGCCATGTTATTCTAATCTATGAACCTATTCCCCACAACCCTAGATTTAATGGAAAACCCATACTGGAAACCCAACATGATCTCATTCGACATGTCCAGTATTCAAATAGTGTCTTAACACCAGCACCCTAATAGAGGTGTGAAAACATTGCTCTCTAAACGAACCTTCAAAAAAAATGGTGAATCCCTTTGGCCCTGACAAATTACCCCTACCCCTAAAATTCTGATAGCGCAGACTTGACTGTCCACTTACCTCTTGAGTGAATCCACTAGAATGGATCCCTCCACTGTCCTGTTTCTGTGTGGCATGTGTTCCCCCACATGTAGAATATACATGCACAAACCAGCACATCAGCCATGCACACTTACCCCAATTGAAGGACCAACATGTCCCTGCCTTGTCTACTGTATACTTCCCAAATCGTGGCTGACCACCACCGGTATCTAGCATTGTTGCTAGCCAAATGTCAGCATGCCTGACCTCCCAATGCAGGGTCTTATTTTCTGCCTTTTTCTTCCAAAAACAGTCATACCACAGCCATGCATTGCTTGACTGCAGCCGTTGTGCCCCTTATTTGTCAAAAAATAAATCATTATCCATTATGTTCTTCTGCAACATAACTGCCATGCAGTACACAAAGCCCAGGGTCCAGTTTTCTCATGTCTGTGCCTTGAACTACCTTTTCCTGCCTAAAGCTACCAACACTGTCATTAAGTCCTTTGTCCGTGAGGGTGTCTGCACCCCCTATCCTTTGCACTCCATTAGCATCAATCAGCATGAACACATCAACATAATCACCTCTCCAAATCTTTTCTTTTACTGCAGTAGTGATATGGGGGGTTATGAAAACCCCCAGAGAGCCTGCCAGAAAGGACCACGTGGCAAGCCATTCTCCTGGCCCCGACCATAACTCCTAATTTATCACCCGTGTTTACAGCATCTGGCGCCTAAACTCAACACATTCTGGTTCTAACTCAATACCTTCTGATACTTCCATTAACCCTACCTGGCACTTGACCTCCCATACATAATGTTCAAAACTCATGAAATCTTCCCAACCCTATATAGTTACTCCCTGCCTTTCAACAGCTTACATACCCTCTCTAACCCCACATCATCATTCAGCTCAACTTGCTATCATTACCTCTTTGGTGTCTGGTAATCTGTAGGTTGGGCTTCTTCTGGGACTGGAGCTTGTCTCTGCTTGGTCCATTTCCTTCCACCTGCTTTTGCCTGGTGTTCTACCACCTTCCATTTTCTCCACTTTCTGGTCATGCAGCTCCCATCACCTGTCGGGATTGCAGCCTCTGCTGTGGACAAGCCTTCAGCATCCTTGAACAGCTCCTCTGCCTGAGCTACGATTCTGGCTCATTGATCAGTCACTGACATCATCGTCATCTGAAACATAAATACGACCATTAGTGAGGAACGTTCAGAGCAACCGTCCCACATCTCCCCAGCCCCTGAAATTGTACATGCCTCCCAAAGCCCACCTTTCCTTCTTTTTCTTCTTGGATTTATTTATATACATACATACGTGTATGTATATATATATATATATATATATATATATATATATCTGGATCTACTTTGAAACATCGAGTCCCGTTTTACCTAACATCATATTCCCAAAATGGAAATCATGAAAACGGTTAAGTTAACAGTTGCCCAAACTTACACAAAACATGAACCAAGGGAAGTAAAACCCACGTAGGTGGGGGGGCTACATCCCCCCTCAACTATATATACCAACTCCGGGATCTCACAACAGTTGAGAAAAGGGAACATTTTGACATTTGGCATTTCCATTTTTGCGATTTTCATCTTGGTATAATGACGTTCGGTAAACTGGGGACTCGATGTTTCAAATTAGATCCATATATATTGTGAAGATACTTGAAGGCTGCCAGCCTAGCTAGATAGAATTTTGTAGATAATTCTGTCATTTGTAAATATTAATATAAGCCACAGGCTTGTTCTCTTAAATGGAAGAAAATGCTGTTAGATGTGGAACTGCAAAAATGTAACCACAATGAATTCTGCTGTAAGAAAGTTGATAAGTCAAGCATTGTGAAATTCTTTGATCTAAAATTCGGAGCCAAAATGTGTAGAGAGAGGCATTCTGCCTATTGTTTTGAGGCCAGAGTTAATGGCTAGAATTTACATGTATAATTTCTTTTGTTGCTCTGGCTTTCTGACCAGCTGCAAGATCAAAAGGGCTATTGACCTCTGAGTTTCTGTTAGCCTGGGAACCAGAAAGAAATTATGCAATCTGAAATGAATCAGAGGTACTGTGTTATCAATTTATGGACAGAAAGAATGAGAGCATTTGAGCATTTGTCTTGAGAGCATCCAACTCCCCAACCCTCTGCCTGTGTTCTGTATGTAAGTAGGGTCTTAGACTTCAGTGTTTCTCTTAGATATAGCTAGGAAATAGGAAGATTAAACTAGTTTGTTTTTCTTTCATGTCAGAACTTTTCTACTGTATTATTTTAAACATTTCTCTGTGATCTTTGAACTCTTGACTAGCACTGTGTAGTAAGAAGTATTGGCTTATGTTTTTATTATTTATTATTAAATATTTTTAAACCTTTCAACTGTGGCTGTTTTGTGTAGAGATAATTTAAGGTCTAAAGTACATTGTATATATATATATATATATATATATATATATATATATATATATATATATATATATATATATAATAAGCCTTGACCGTTCAGTTGCACTTACCCTTTGGATAATAATATTGCATAGTATAATTGGACACCCTTTCATAAGGGCCTTTTGGTAGCTGATAAATATTAGTGAGTGGTGGCAAGTGGTACTACATTATAGTCTGAGTAAAAGGGGCACAGCTGGAGAACCTGTGCCAGCCTTCCCAGGAGTGTCTGTGTGATTGTATATAACTCATCTCAAAGTGTGTGTGTGTCAGCTACTTGGGCAGGGACATGAAGCACTGGTTGGACAGAGAGGGTGTTGGAGGTTTTAGCTTCCCCACTAGGCTGAGAAATGGACCCTATAGCTCTGCCATTGGGGAGTCTTATTGGGGACCTGGAGAGAAAGGGAGAAACCAGCCCCAGACTGACTGTGATCTCTGTGTGCTCTTAAGGGAAATTGTACCTTACTGTGTGTGTATTTATGTATTTATTATCCTTTCCCTATATGGACGCCCCTCACTGGTGTTAGTGGTGAGGATTGAGGCTCCTTGATTGCTGGGCCATATATATATATATATCTATATATATATATATATATATATATATATATGTGTGTGTTTAAGGATAACTAAAGCATTGAATGGAGACTCGCAGGTGTGTCCTTGTTGTGTGGACCATTTCCTAGACAAGCCTGCCCAGCTGGATCCCTCTCACTTGTTTATGTTATCCTTAATAGTTTTTGCCAGAGTTTTCATCTTGAGACAGTTGCCTGGGCCTATCCTAACAGCCCCCCCCCCCAGCTAGTGTTATAGTTGCACCCACACACACAAACACACACACAAACATTCTTCTTGCATTATATGGTCTTCACCACTTCAAAGGACTGCAGTAAAGAAGACTGGAGGAAGTCCAGTGTCACCTCTCAACCCTGAAAATACTTGACCTCATTAAAATGTTTTTACTGAGTAAATTTTAATAAGCACCCATATGCATCCTAACTCACAAATGTCATAACCTACCTGAAAATAGTTGTGACATTGAGGAGTTCTGGTGTACTCACAAAATGTAATGCAACAATCTGTAAAATTATTGTTGCTCACCGTACAGCTGACCTTAATTCTGGTTCTTTAAAGACTTAACAACACGTTCAGAGCAATCTGTATTTGCCTGGCCTGCTCATGTCTCCCTTGTGTTCCTTGCATACCTGTCAGCTCTCACTGATTTTCAGAGATGTCCCTGATTTTGACTCAAATTTCCGGTCTGTCCCTCTTAATCCGCCATACTGGTGACTGCTCTAAAAGGTGGTAAATTACACTTAATAAGTAATGATAGTAATTAGAGCTATAAACTTCTTTTGGTTCAGAAATGCCTATTAATCTTTTAACATGTCCCTTATTGAACAGCCCTCCACAATGCACCTGCATGACCCACCACCAAAATGGAATATTACAGCATTCAGAAAGGTGATCCCCCCTTCCATCAGTCCATGCCCTATCTATAATTCTCAAGCAAAACAGCCAAAAGGGACCATAAGCATGAGCTCATCCCCCAGTCAGAGGCACATACCAACTGCCAAAAGACAAAAACAAACCATCATCCTGTTTCCTCTGCAGCTGATCAACTTTAGATGGAAAGCCACAGAAATGCACCTACATTACTACCTAAAACTACGGCAAGACACAAACCTCAAGCTGTCTACAACTCCAGCACTAGAAAACTACCATTTTCCCAAGCTTCTCGCCTCCCAGCATCACCACTAACCAGGACATAGGGCCTCCATCCTCTGCAAATTAACCAGACATAAACAGTGTGATCAGAAGCCCAGCCATGGGGTCCTGCATGACAGGGAGGTACTGCAGCCCCCCACAGCCCTGAAAGCATCTGCTTCCATTGCAGTAGCCACACACACATCCTCAACACCCTCCCCCATTCTCCAGCCTTGCAACTCAGCCTCCTCACAATGGAACTCCCTCTGTGCTGCCATCCAACTGTGCAATGAAAAAAAAAGATATGAATGCTTACCTCCTAACAACCAAAAACAAAAAAAAAATGAACACTTACCTCCTAACAACCTTCTACACTCTTCCTACTCTCATAAAAATTACTTGGACTGTCAACTGTTGATCGCTTAAGCATGAGGGATCTAAAATAACTAAAATCCCATACCAAAAAGACTGAATTAGACCCACACTCAAACATTTACCACACTTAGCTCCTCCCTACTGATCTCACTTCCTTCCAGCCTGTTCCATAACTTTAACCCTTACTCAGCTTGCTTCACCTACTCCTTATCTCTTATCATTAAACCCCCCCCCCCAAAATTACTCCTTTACTTCCTCAAAGTCATTTGAACAAATAGGTCCTTCATTTATTTAATGTTGTTTTACTTGTTTGTTAATTTATGTGGCATATGGTAGACTCTGTTAATGCAAAGAAAACATTTCAGTCACATTCCAGAACAGAGCCTGGAGTGAGTGATAGAGCTTGGATTCAGGAATCCATGGAAGCTCCCTTACTCTAACCAATAGCAGGAGAACATGAGTCAGGGGAATGCTAAATTTAGGGCAATTACAGATGTACAGATGAGACTGAAGAAGATGTCTGGAGCAGGAGGATTGAAACACAGCAGTGAATACATTTTTTTCTTTTGAATTGTGTCTGAAAATGTGTTAAGTATTTCTGTGTTTGGCAATCAGGAAGGACAATTTCAAGGTATCAAAGAAAAGTAATTACCTGGAGTTGTGACTTCATCATCAGCTAGCTTTATCTCACTTTTGTATGAGGTAAAGCTGTCATGCCAACTGGTGTTACCTCTGTTCAGAACCACTCTCCTACCTTCTTCAAGTCATTCCCAACTCACTTCTTTTCTCATTCAATCCATCCATCTCTTGGCTGGATGCCCTTGTCTCCTCCTGCCTTCTTCCTGTCTCTCCCAAATCTCCTTAATCAAACTGTGCTCTCCTTTCTTGCATATATGATCAAACCACAGGAATCTGTTCACTTTGATCTTTTCTGAAATTAGAGGCAGTCCCCAGGTTAAGGACGAGATCCGTGTTTTAGTCTGTCCTCAAGTCAAATTTGTATGTAAGTCGAAACATGTACATAGAACGTTCTACTGTACTGCAGTACAGTACAGTAGAAAGTTCTATACAAAAATATATGTTAAACTTACCTCTTTTTAAGCTTCAGTTCACATTTCTGTACTACAGGCATCACCCATGAATGTTTTCCACTCTTTCCTGAACTTTCAGACCTCTGACGGACCTCCTATTGTCACCTAGATCCCAGTGAGCTGCAATGTTATTTGCCCATTCTACTGTACAGTACATTAACTGCTTCAGTACTGTGTACTGTACAAGCCAGCAGTCTTGACCAATCAGATCGCCAACACAGCGATCTCTTAACCAATCGGATCGCTTGTTCTCTGTGAAGTCAGAAGTAACTGCTCTAACAAGACGTGCTAGCAGCTTCATGAATGGGGAAACTGGGGAAAAGGAATGTACAACAGAATTTTTCATTTTAAGGTAAGATTTGGGCAACCTAAAAGATTTTTATTTATTTTCACATTATTTCTGACATTGCAGCAGCCTGTTCTTATCTATGGGTCATCCGCAAGTTGGATGTCTGTAACTCGTGGACTGCCTGTATTACTACTTCAGTGAGATCTGATGTCCTAATATCTTTGTCTGTCACACAGTGTGCATCCTACTGCCCATCTCAGGCACTTCATCTCTGTCACATCAAACTTCCTTACTTACTGTGCTATCACTGACCAGAAGTTTTTTTGCCATACAGAATCACTGGTCATACCACAGTTTTGTACACCTTATAACACTTTTCCATCTACATGAAAACTTAAATTAAAAAAAAAAACGCAGCAGGATTCTCATACTGCAAATTTAGGAAATTCCAAAGAATGAACAGAAGCAGGTGTAAATTAAGTAATGTCTGAAAATAATAGCAATCAGACAACTATTTACAGTAAATAGTTTTAACAAATGCTAAACTACTTAAAGTAGCTGATCAATTTAAAAGCAAAGCGGTTTTTTTTTCAGCAGAATGAACTATCACTGCTACTCAGGAACAGAGGTTGATACTGTCAGAGAGTTTTGACACCACAAAGTACAAAGTTAGCCAGAGAGAAACAAATCACACAAATCATATTTTGTATAGTACATTCAAGGAAACTGATGATTCTTTGGAAAACAAGATGTCAGAAATGTCAAAATTAATGCTTAAACTGAAACTTGGAATATGGATTGTTGGCTGATGTCAGAAGTTCTGTAGAATAGTTTGGACACAACAGTATTCCACCCTGGTATTGTAATGATAAATCTGGACCAGATTTTGGGAGAAGATATTTATACAGTTTACATTATAGAGATGGGCTGTGAAGAAATTGTATTCTAATCTGCAGCTAGTAGTACATGACATGGGGGTCAGTAATTAATAAAGAGTATATGGAGCACAGAGGTACTCTGTGACCTAGAGTCAAGAAAATAGCCTCCCTGCCTCAGGAAGTTCTGGTATTGCCAAATTTCACCAACCTAACACCGATAGTGTATTACCACTCCCTAGGGGCTTGTTTTTTTAATAGTAAAATAATTAATTTTGTATAGTGTTGGATAGCATAGTCATGCAGATGTACAAGTTGTGGGATACATATGTAGCACCTGCACATACTTCGTGTATTTTTATTTTGAATGCAGGTAACCATCTGTAAGCCCCAAATGTCGTCTTTTAAATTTTTTTTTGCCAAATATAGTGTAATTAATGCTCTGTTCTGCTGTCTAGGAGAATATATTTGATGTATACTGCTACAGGTTTGTGTAAAAACAGATTTATTTAAAATTGTTCCCTATCTATTTTGGTCTGTGTAGCGAAAGGCATCAAGGCAGCCTTCCTTTTCCATTTGGTTCACAGAATCAGGACTGAGAGTTTTTAACTGACAAAGTTAGTTCCTTGAATGTCAAAAATAATTCTTTGTTGTAAAATCCTTGGCCAGCTGAGATGTGATATTCAGTCTGATGTAAAGCCTACATAGTATGAAAATTACATTTGTGGAGAAGCTTGCAGAAACTCAGTATAAATGCACATATGTTTCAGTAATCTGCTGACAGAGCATCTAAACTTTAAATAGATGGGGTCATTGACTGCCTCATTAGCCAACGAGGTTTCTATTCAACTTTGGTGAGCTGACTGATTTCTCCATTCATAGATCTACCCAAATGTAAATAGCGCATTAAACTAATCATATTATCGCTATTCTTTCCCTATATTGCATTCGCTTCTGCTGTAGTTTTACATAGAAGTTAATATAGTAAATCATGGCAGAGTATGAGTTACAAGGGTAATTCTATATTTTTGTTATACTGTTTATTGATATAGCTGATTGCACAACTTTATTAGCCACAAAAAATGGGATAACATGCAGTCTGCATTCTTGTGTTGACATTTTTTATTAATATTTTAAAAGCAAGTAGCCTTTTACCTTAGTTTAACAAATGGCTAAGAACTCTGTAGGAACTTGAGTTTAATTTCAAGTCTTTTATAAAGACAAGCAGTTAGCAGGAAAGAAAATACTTCTACATTTGTTTGTTTTCTCATCATCATTCTTGTTGTCTCCCTTTTTCCCATTTTTTGCAAGGCTTGGAGTGTCCCAGCTGTTACCACGTTTACTTTCTTCAGCAGTTCCAGCCACCTGTTTCAAGTCTTCTCTCATGTAGTCTCTTCACTGAATGGCCTCATTTCCTTTTACCTTCTTCAGCAGCTCCAGCCACCTGTTTCAAGTCTTCTCTCATGCAGTCTGTTGACTGAATGTCCTCATTTCCTTTTACCTTCTTCAGTAGTTCCAGCCACCTGTTTCAAGTCTTCTGTCATGCAGTCTCTTCACTGAATGGTCTCATTTCCTTTTACCTTCTTCAGCAGCTCCAGCCACCTGTTTCAAGTCTTCTCTCATGCAATCTCTTCACTGAATGTCCTCATTTCCTTTTACCTTCTTCAGTAGTTCCAGCCACCTGTTTCAAATCTTCTGTCATGCTGTCTCTTCACTGAATGGCCTCATTTCCTTTTACCTTCTTCAGCAGCTCCAGCCACCTGTTTCAAGTCTTCTCTCATGCAGTCTCTTCACTGAATGGCCTCATTTCCTTTTACCTTCTTCAGCAGCTCCAGCCACCTGTTTCAAGTCTTCTCTCATGCAATCTCTTCACTGAATGGCCTCATTTCCTTTTACCTTCTTCAGCAGCTCCAGCCACCTGTTTCAAGTCTTCTCTCATGCAATCTCTTCACTGAATGGCCTCATTTCCTTTTACCTTCTTCAGCAGCTCGTGCAGTCTCTTCACTGAATGGTCTTTTGTCATGCAGTCTGTTGACTGAATGGCCTCATTTCCTTTTACCTTCTTCAGCAGCTCCAGCCACCTGTTTCAAGTCTTCTCTCATGCAGTCTCTTCACTGAATGACCTCATTTCCTTTTACCTTCTTCAGCAGCTCCAGCCACCTGTTTCAAGTCTTCTCTCATGCAATCTCTTCACTGAATGGCCTCATTTCCTTTTACCTTCTTCAGCAGCTCCAGCCACCTGTTTCAAGTCTTCTCTCATGCAATCTCTTCACTGAATGGCCTCATTTCCTTTTACCTTCTTCAGCAGCTCCAGCCACCTGTTTCAAGTCTTCTCTCATGCAATCTCTTCACTGAATGCCCTCATTTCCTTTTACCTTCTTCAGCAGCTCCAGCCATCTGTTTCAAGTCTTCTGTCATGCAGTCTGTTGACTGAATGGCCTCATTTCCTTTTACCTTCTTCAGTAGTTCCAGCCACCTGTTTCAAGTCTTCTGTCATGCAGTCTCTTCACTAATGGCCTCATTTCCTTTTACCTTCTTCAGCAGCTCCAGCCACCTGTTTCAAGTCTTCTCTCATGCAATCTCTTCACTGAATGTCCTCATTTTCTTTTACCTTCTTCAGTAGTTCCAGCCACCTATTTCAAGTCTTCTGTCATGCAGTCTCTTCACTGAATGGCCTCATTTCCTTTTACCTTCTTCAGCAGCTCCAGCCACCTGTTTCAAGTCTTCTCTCGTGCAGTCTCTTCACTGAATGGCCTCATTTCCTTTTACCTTCTTCAGCAGCTCCAGCCACCTGTTTCAAGTCTTCTCTCATGCAATCTCTTCACTGAATGGCCTCATTTCCTTTTACCTTCTTCAGCAGCTCCAGCCACCTGTTTCAAGTCTTCTCTCATGCAATCTCTTCACTGAATGACCTCATTTCCTTTTACCTTCTTCAGCAGCTCCAGCCACCTGTTTCAAGTCTTCTCTCATGCAATCTCTTCACTGAATGGCCTCATTTCCTTTTACCTTCTTCAGCAGCTCCAGCCATCTGTTTCACGTCTTCTGTCATGCAGTCTGTTGACCGAATGGTCTCATTTCCTTTTACCTTCTTCAGCAGCTCCAGCCACCTGTTTCAAGTCTTCTGTCATGCAGTCTCTTGACTGAATGCCCTAATTTCCTTTACCTTCTTCCTCTCTCTCTCCCAAGTATGCTTTACTCCAAATTGTCTTCTGCTTTTCTGCATATGTAATCAAACCACCTTAATCTGTTCTTGTTGACTTTTTCTAAAATTGGAAACTCTTTCAAGTCAGCTTTAATGCCATCATTTATTCATCTATCCCACAAGTTGCATCCTACAAGCCATTTTGGGCACTTCATCTCCATCAACTCTAGCTTCCACTGCTGGTTTGCCTTCACTTGCAAGGTTTCCATGATGTACATAAGTACTGTTTTCACCACTGTTTGTACAACTTACTTTTCCACTGTTTTGTCATTCTTCTGTCACACATCACTGCTGAAATTTTGTCCCAGCTGGCTGCAGCACCTCTGATTTCAAGCTTTTATCTCCTCATTTAGACTTCTCTTTTCCTCAGCCAAGCCTCCTAGATACTTGAAGCTGTTAACCTGTTCCACTGCAACCCCTTAAGGTTAAGCTACTTCTTATTTCTCCCATTTGCTGCTGTGACTACTGCCTTATCTGTACTTGGTTTCATACCATATGCCTACAGTTTTCTGTTCAACTTTTTTGGGGGAGGGTGAGACACCCATGCCCTGGCCCAGCAATCAAAGAGCCTCAATCCTCACCACTGGCACCAAAGAGGGTGACTCCTCGAAGAAGAAAGGATAACTAATACACACAGTAAAGTACAATTTCCCTTAATTGCACACAGAGATCACAGTCAGTCTGGGGCTGGTTGCTCCCTTGCTTACCAGGTCCCCAATAAGACTCCCCACTGGCATAGCTATATGGTTCAGATCTCAGCCTAGTTGGCAAGCTAACCTCCAGTACCCTCTCTGTCCAACCAGTGCTTCGTGTCCCTGCCCAGGTAGCTGACACACACCCACACTTTGAGATAAGTATTTATACAATTTCACAGACACTCCTGGGAAGGGCTGACACAGATTCTCCAGCTGTGCCCCTTTACCCAGACTATACGATAGTAATTACTGCCACCACCAGCTTAATATAATTATCAGCTACTAAAAGGCCCTTAAAAGGGTGTCCAATTATTACTTTGCAATATTATAATCCACTGGTAGTATGACTAGGCAGTCAAAGATTAATTTGGAGTGACATAGACAGTAAAATCTGTAAATATGTAATGTACTTTAGAGGTTAAATTATCTCTACATAAATCAGCCACAGGTGAAGGTTTTAAAATATTTAATAATAAATAATTAAAACACAAGACAATACTACTACTACACCACAGAGGTATCCTGTTTTATCTCTGTTACAATATACATTACTTCAAGTATAGTGGGTTAAGACTTTGATTTCCATTTTTCTAGTAATTGTTTTTTTGGCAGCCACCAGAATTAAACTTAACAAGGCCTAACTATGTCTAGACAATTCAGATCCTGTATCCCAGCTGAAAAAAACAATTTCCTTAGATACACTCATTTGCTCACACAGTATTCCTAACGGCGGACTCTGTAAGAGAATTTTTAAAGTCTGCAAACTCATTACACTCCCAAGACATATGTTCCCAATTACCTCCAACACTTGCCATCTAAGTGAGGAAAAATTATTTGGAGTTTGCTTGGGGTATAAAAGTATCTATGCAAACACTTCCAGACAAACATCCTAAGTCCTCTAGACTTTGTTGCTTGTTTGGGAGCCATACATATCTAATCTAACTCCCCAATCTTTTTCTTGAATCTTCTGATTGATTCCTATAGTTATCATGCAATATTTTATATACCCTACTAATTATCATTTTTTAAGAGCAGCTTCTGTTCTACATTCAATTAAAAACTCAGGTCTTTCATTTAAGATTCCCTTTTCTCTTTGTCTGTACTCTGATATCAATCCACGATAGGGAAGGCAATCACTAGTCTACAGTCCAAATGTCTTCTTGCCCTCTTCCCATTCTGTTACCTTTCCATCTCTAATTATTTGTGTAGAATAACTTGGTTCTTTGCCATCTTCCTCATGTAAGCTCTGGTTCCACGTCTGTTGTCTGTACTCTTAATTGCAGTCATCTCTGTTGGCAGGCTCCCCTTTCTCCATTCCTGTGTTGGCTTAGTTCTTAGTGTACCTTCTGATACTTTATGAATATAATATACAATTGTTATTCTCTTTAAGGATCTCTGTCCAAAATATCATTCTTTCCTTATTACTTGAATTAGTACCCTGTTTCATCATCATCCCTTTCCACTCTGAATTGTAGCTTTCTGCTTATATTATGTGTAAGAGCCTTGACTGTGTAGCTCTAAAATATCCCATGAAATCAGGTAATCCTAAACCTCATTGTTCTGTTGGGAGGATCATCTTATCCCACTTTGACTCTTGCCCTCACCCCCTCCAAAATAAAATCTTTCAACTCTTTATTAATTACTGTCCACATCTTCTCCTCTGGTTGATAAATATATATGCCTGACCTGTGTATAAAACTGAAGGAATTAAATACATTTTTACTTCTTGTATCTTGCTATCCATATCCATAGGCAAGAGCTTCCAATTTCTCAGTGTTTGTATTATCTTTTGTTTAGTCTCTTCTTCCCACATATCCTTAGCTGCCATAACTGAATCCATTTTAATCCATACTATTAAGTACTTCACTTTATGATGTCCCCATAAATATGAGTATTGCTGGACCAATTCATGTGTGGGTACATAGTTTGCAGCTTTAGACTTTGTTTTATCTTCATTAATTTTATATCCTGAAAAAAATGAAACTGCCCCAGAATATCCCACAACACTGAGGTGTCCTTTACTGATTCCACCAAATACAAAATAATATCTGCAAATAAAACCATTTTTTCTTGAACACCATACCAGTTGTGTCCTTGAATTTCTGAGTCTCTTATTTTCTTTAACAGTGGTTCTAAATGTGACACAAATAACAAAGGGGAAGAGTACAACTTTTCCTGTTTCTTCTGTTCAGACACAACTTATCAGAGAGGAGCCCTGGCACTTTGATTTTTGCCTCCAATCCCTCATATATCCTTCTTATTAACCTTATTATTGTATAAGGAAATGCAAATGCTTCAACTTCCGTACCCGTAAAATCTCAGCTTACTCTGTCAAATGCTTTCTCTGCATCAAGACCCACCAATAATAGTGATAATTTCTTATATTCTACTTCCCTCTGGGTCATCATTGTTCTGTTATGGTTGTCAAATGTTTGACTGCCCTCCACAAAATCACATTGGTCCATATCTATCAATTTTGGCATCACATTTGCCATCACTTTATAATCGTGGTTTAGAATTGAAATGGGCCTATTTGAAGCTGCATTACATGGGTCTTTACCATATTTAGTTATTACAATTGTCACAGTATTTTCCAGCATGTTGGTGCCTCCTCTCCTTTTAAAATACTGTTAAACAAAACCTTCCAGATCTTTATCAATTTTTGCCCTCTTAGCTTCCAAACTTCCACAGGAATACCATCTATCCCTGAGTCTTTCCTGTAGATTGGTTATACATCACCATTTTTATCTTACCTCTTCCTATCCTCATTGTTAATAATTGAGCCTCACATACCTCTAAACATGGCATATTTAAGTCTTCCTTAAATATTTGTATTTGTGCTTTTTCTTGATTTTTCCCACTTCTCTTCTTTATGCAAATTTTTATAAAATTTCTGAAATATCTCTAGTACCTCTACAGGATCTCTGGTTATTTTTCTTGTTATAGTGTGTTTGGTAACAACCCTTTTTACTTTCTGTTGCCTAAGTCCTTGTGTCAAAAGTTTTTCTGCTCAGAAATCATTATCAAAAAACAGTTGCTTAACAGCAATCTTTTTAAACCCATGCATACTATCCAGGTATTCCCCTATTTTCTCTGAAGCACTCTGGAATTGTACCTCCTCTTGTTCTGTGAGATTCCTCTTATTTTGTAATACTTTAACTTTTGTCAGCCCCTCTAAATAATTCTAATTATTTCTTACCCAGATCTTTTTTTTTTCTTTTATTTCTACCCTACTTTTAAACTCCACTTTCATTTATCCCACTTTCTAGATATAACTTCCGGAGTATGTTGTATCTTCCTTAGTAACTCCTGGATAATTTCCACTACCCGTTCCGTAAATTCCAGGTAGGTGAGAAGTGCCAGTGTCTCATCTCTACTTCAAATCCTGCATTATTTTTACCTTAGTATTTAATGGCACATGATCTGAAATAGTTATCAGATGTGTATCAAAGGTCTCAGTGTAATGGATATGTTCCTGTGAAATATAATTTTTGTCAATCTAGCCCAATTATTGTACTTTGGAGAATAATATACAAATTTGAAGAATCCGCTGCTCTCTCTTTTATTGCCCTTTTATCAGCTTCCCTCCATGGAACAATAAGAGAAAAAAATGTAGTCCACTGTTGCAGGGTGGAAGACAAGCTGAAACATTTATTGCTAATGGAAATCATTTCATTATATTCAGTGTTCATAGGTAGGTACTAGGCTATTGACCCTAGGGCCTATATAAGCCTAGCCAAAAAGGTACCCTGGCTTTCGCCACCCAAGAAAATTATTTTCCTGTGCCCTTGTCAAGCAGAGCCACAGAAGTGATCCCCGGGGTGAATTTCTTATTTCCCATCCAGTCATCAAAATTTTTCTTGAAGAGTGCTAATGAGTTCTGTTTGATATAGGTAGTCTGTTCTAGAGTATGGGAAGTCTGTGGGACAGAAAAATATCCCTCCAGCATGTTCTGTTTATTGTGGTGACGAGGTTTAGGTCCCTAGAGCATGTAGCTCAGAGGGATTTGGATTTTTTTAAGTGGAGCATGTCCAACAGCTGTGGGTTTGACATAACTTTGTATGTTAGGCAGAGATCACCTCTGAGTAGGTGATATGCGACGGAGTAAAGCTGGATTTTTTTGAGACGGTCTGCATAGGGCATCTGTTTGAGGCCAGTAATCCTCTTTGTGAGGTATTTCTGCGGCCTTTCCAGTTGTTGTAGATGTCTTGTGAGGTACATACCAAAAGAGGCGTTGTACTCTATAATGGGTCTAATGAGTGATGAGTAGAGGGGAACAATGACCTCTTTTTTTCTGGATGAGAAACCTGTTGTGATGAGGTGTGCCATGTAGAAGGATTTCCTGACCACTATGGTGATGTGATTATCAAAGGAGAGACTACTGTCTACCTGTGTCCCAAGGTCTCTTATCACATTTTCAGTGTTAAGTAGACTACCGCTTATGTGGTAGTTGATGGGTACAGAGTTTTTACCAAAGGGGATGACAATGCCCTTTTTGGCATTGAGCTTGACGCCATGGCTTGACACCAGGCATTTGTCTCAGTAAGGCTCTTTTGTAGGATGTCCACATCGTTAGGAAGTTTTGATTATGGCTCCTAGTTTGCAGTCATCTGCAAAATTAGTTGGCCAAAGACCCTCTGTGTTAGCCTGTACTTCAGAGAAGTAGATACCAAACAGGAGAGGACCCAGGACTGAACCCTGTGGTACTCCACTTGTCACTGGTCTGAAGTCGGATTTGGAGTCTGCTACTTTCACAGTGTGGGTTCTGTCAGTTAGCCAGTTGGCAACCCATCTTGTGACATAGGGATTTATACCTAATTTAGTGAGTTTATCTATAATTCCAGAATGGGGAATGGTATCAAAAGCCTTAGAGAGATCTAGATAGGCTGTGTGAACCACTTTACCCTCATCTATGGCTTTGGCGACTGCTTCAAAGAAGTCTATCAGGTTTAGGAGACATAATCTGCCTTTTACAAACCCGAACTGTGTGGGGTCCAGAGTTTGGAAATGAACAATGTCTTTGTTTATGAGTTCCATGGTGATACGTTCCATGGCCTTGCAGACCAGGCTTGTCAGGCTAATGGGGCGGTAGTTCCAGGGGTCTGTCATGGCTCCCCCTTTGTGGAGTGGGATAACCATCAGAGTGTGCCATTCAATGGGCACAAAGCCTGAGGTGAGGCTATGACTGAACATGGTACTTAGGTGGGGTGCCAATTCATTCTGTAGTTCGTGTAGAATGCAGCCTGGGATGTTGTCAGGTCCCATGGATGCTGTGTTCATGGCTTTGGCAAATGCTTTAATCCAGACATTCACCTACGCAAACGTAAGAGAAAACATATTAGTTCTACATATGTTATGATCTGTGTACTTTTATACCCCATCTCCCACCTCAACAATTCAAGTTTGCAGTTTATTAACTTAAACATGGTTTTGTCTAGCTTTTCTTTCTTTTTGCACTGTAATGTCTACATTTATGAATACCAAAAAAGGAGAAACAATATTGTGAAAACTTTCATAGAAATACTGTTCACTTCTTCCTTCCTCCTCCCCTCAGAGTCCATCCAAACATTAATGACATTAAGTAAGGCAAATGCCTTTCAGTTTCTCACAAGTTTAACAAAGTCAACAAAAGTCTGTTTCCACTTATTCTTCTATAACCATATTTCACAAATGTGATTGATGCTTTTCAGCCTCACATTTACTTACTAATTTCTGTATTTCTGCTGTTCTTCCTGATCATCTCCATCTCCCAGCTCTAGATTCTGGTTCAGTTCCATGGTGCTGTCAGCTCTTCTGGTCAGCTTCTGACGTTTTCTCTGTCTCAAGCATTTTCCTTTGGAACAACAGAAAATATTTCACTGTCAAAGTCTGTCTTTGTGCTTTACTCTTAGAAGAATGTGAAGCAGAGTCCTTTTCTGTTTGATAGCTCATTTTTTTGTTGGACAAACTTTTGCATTTCCTCTTCAGCCTGTTCAGCATCAAAAATGACTAATGTTTCAGGAAAACAATATTCTGAAGACAGTTAACTACAGCACCTTGAATCTCACACCTGCATCTAGACATTCCCTAATTACTAGAATACGTTTATTTCTCCTCTGCCTGGTGTACTGTTAATAAGCATTTTCCACAAACACTCTGTTGTCCCCAGCTTTTTGTACTTTGCCACAGTTTTGTCAGAATCAACTCTTTCTGCTTTTAGGTTTGCATCTTTACTAATAAAAGTCTTGGTTGCTTTCTCATGGCCAGATTTGGAGCATACACACTGTGTATCTTCAATTAACAGTTCCTGTTGTGAAATACCAGTCCAGTTACTTACTTGTATCTTAATAAAATTAATACAGTCTGCTCCTTCTAATTTCGATGGTATAGCAGAAAATATCTACATGATCTGTCCTCTAATTCTCTCGTTTTTTTTTTTTTTTAAACATTTGTTCTTGAGCAGTGTTATACTCGGCCAACCTTTTCTTATTTTTGACTTCTGATTTGTGCAGTTTTATCAACTCATCTGAATATCTGTTTAAAGCTTCTTCCATTTTTTCTAACCTTTTGTTATTTGAGCTGATGCACTCCTTCAGTGTTTTGTTTATTTTAATCAGCTCTGAGCACATTTGGCTTATTTTTTCCTCTAGATTACTGGACGTCATGTCTTGTACCAAAGCCGGAGCTTGAACTGCTTTTGGATGAACAGCTGCAGGATTCTTCCAGTCAGTGTTTTCTCTTCACCTTTTCTAGTTGATTTTCTTTCAGGCTCTCTTAGTTTCTTCTTTTCCAGCATCCAGGCAGTGTACATACCAGTAACTGAATTTTACTTAAGTTGACAATACCTCTGGCTGCAATTTCTCAGATTCTTTTTTTTCACACTGGCAGAGCTGAAGTTAAGGCATTGGTCAGTGTGCAACTGCAACCATCCCAGAAGTCTCAAAGCCTGATTTGTTGCTTCATGCCACACAGTAGCTTATAGAAGAACACTCTTAGACATCTATTTTTGCAGCACATTTTCAGTGCAAACATAAACCTCTTTTAAGGCTGTGTAACATTTTATGAAGAAGGCTGGGTTATGTAACTGTTTGAGAGTCCGGTTTGCAGAAACACTGTCAGTTTTGAGTTACTTCCTCTTTCTTAATTATTGTATAACCTGACAACTGCTGCAGGTCACGAGGGGGTTTATAGAGCAAGCACACTTGTGAGCATCCACAAATATTTTGTTGTGCAAGTGGTTTGTACCCATGAGACATGGGAGTCAAAAAGATGGACTCTTAAAATTGTAGCTTCTTTTCAACCTTAAGTGCATTTTAAGGTTATAATGAGGGAGAACAGTGGTACATGCTAAGCAAGATAGGCTTAAAGCATTCAGAACTATAAGTAAAATAATTCTAAAGTGTTAGGTAACAGCAGTTCTTGTATTTTTGTGCAGCAGTTTTATTGGAAGGGGAGTTGTCCAGAAAAAATCACCATGGTCCGTGGTACTCAACACATTGGCTTGATGACTGTTGCAGATGGTGAGAAACTTAGCAGCAGCATACTCCATATTTGACAAAGGAAACAAATCTACAAGTAACATCTGTTACATGCCACTCAGAGACAAGCTAGCCCGCCAAAGTGTTTATTCTGATATGATTAATCTTGCTAACAATGCAGAATCAATATGCAAAATGTCTACAACATTTAAAAATTAAAAGCAGTAATACAGATGCTGAAGTTAACTAAAAGGATGCTCTTAGAAGAATAGATTTAGTAGTAGAAAGGAAAAGAGTGTAAATACGTTTTTCTTATTATTAGATGAACTTTTAGATTAACTGGAAGAAAGAATGGAATTAATATTATCAGGTATGAGTGATTTAGCAGATAGTGAGGGGCATGAAAACTCCAAAAGCAAGAGCAGTGCAGTCATAGACAAAACAAGCATTCAGCAAAAGGAAATGGACAATCAGCCATCAGATATTAATCCTGTAGGGTAGTAAGATTAAACTCCCAGATAGACTATGATCATGTGCAATGCCTAACAAGGATGAAAAACACAAAGGATAGGGTGTGTGTGTGTGTGTGTGTGTGTGTGTGTGTGTGTGTATGTGTACACACGTGTGTGCGTGCGTGCATAAAAACAGCAGACAACAAAAGAAATTAAAATGGAGCACATGGTAAAAGGGTCATCATGGCATGGAACTTCAGATAACGATAAACAAGCTCTTACAATAGTGAAGGCATACCAAGAGCAGATTAGGGAAAATGAGAATTAAGGGTGTGAAAGGGCAGCTCACTTACCTATGGTCAAGCTAGTGACACAATCTGAAATTAAATTTCATTAGTGTAGGGGGTTTAGGGATGTGCAATAGAAAGTATGCCTTAAGGCAATGTTAACAGGAAGTAACTGCATGCATTGAGAGGAGAATGTAGTATATGAAGAGAGAGATAATATTGATGTATATTAAAGTGGCAATGTTGAGGAGACAAAGTAGCATGTGCTTTTTAGGAACCAATCACCAGGGAGAAATCAAGGGAAAAGACAGGAAGCATTTTTAGAACTGAATTGCTGATAGGAGACTCTTTGAGTAAAGATTTGGTCTGTCACCCTCACATACAAGAAATATGCTTTTGGGACAGAAACTGCTTTGCATGTATTGTAATCAGGAGCCTTTATCATGAACTTCAAATAGTGTTTGAACAGCAGAAGAACATCACTTGCAGTGCATTACAAGTAGGTGTACCTCAGTTTTCCGCAATTTTGTGGGTTATCCCTATTTTCGGGTCATATTTTTGCTTCAAACCTCCTAAGTTCTAAGTACCACTGGTATCTAAAAATTTTCCATAATTATTATTTTTGTTGTTGATTTGTTCCTAATTCTGGACATAAAAGGTTGAGAGCTAGGCATATGTGGATTCTGTAAATAAATGGGAAGGTAGCTCAAAGAAAGCATACATTTTTATTTACTTATATAGAATCTGTGCAGCCAAATAGTCCATATGCATAGTACTTTTTAGCACAGACATGAGAAGAAAATCTATACCCAAAATACAAACACACGTGATTATTTTACATGCATATGATTACAACCCTGCAGTCTAGTAAGAGGCAGGTTTAAAATCATATGTATATTAGGGAAAAAAAAATTAAAGAAACATCCAGTTTGATAACTATATACCTCAAGTAATAGAATAAAGCAGTTGACAAGTTTTGCATAAATACTAATGTAGTTTTATTTAACATTTGTTTACGGGTAAAGTTCGACTGGGACAGAGCCCGTTTTTAGAGGAGGCCCAGGGAAAAACACTCCAGACGCTTGTCTTTTGAATGTGGGAGGAAACTGGAGCACCTGGAAGAAACTCATGTGAATGTAAGGAGAACATGCAAACTCTGCATACAAGGCACGCCAGCTGAGAATCGAACTGGAGAAACTTTCTGTGAGGCGACAACTCTAACTGCTGCACCACTGTGGCGCTCGACAGGCAAGTCTTCTGTATAATGCACTATACACACAGTGCATAACATTTTCCATCATATTACAAAAAAATCATTGACACTGTGTTCTGACCTGTATCTAACTGTGTGCACAGTAGATTTAACTTCTGTTGGCATTAGGTGTGCTTGATGTACAGGAGGCATAGCTTTTCCATACATGAATTAAAAAACTGACCAAGTGATATAATCTAATGTATGTTAGGAAAACATATACAAAGATATTGATTAATTCTTCTAAAGCAGCCAGTTGAGTTATGTCGTATTAGAACAATTTGGGCAAAGAGCTGAGTTAAGAGGTTAACAGGGTGTATAGTATAGGAAGATGAAAAAAAGTCTTGAGGTTTTAAGGGGAGGGTAAGGGATGAAGGGGTGAAGTGAGTGAGTATAGTAAAAGTATTGATGTTTGAGGCTGAATGAGCATAAGTGAGGAGTATAGAAAGGAAGACATGAGGCTTGACAAGAGTATTAGGAAGATGTTAGGAGGAGAGTTTTATGTTTTGTTAGTGTGTGGAGGATGGCAAATGGAGACCAGGCTTGGCAGAAGAGTGGTTAGGAAAAATTAGCAAAAGAGTTTTGTTTTTAATGGGAGTGCAAAAAATTTAGCATGTTTTACAACTGCTCAGTGTAAAAGAAGAGGAAGGTGTGATATAAAAGACAGTGACTCCAGTGTTTATTAATTTGACGAAGAGCGCAGACAGATAGGCCTGGTATCTACCAATATTTAATTGGTTTTGAATTTGTTACATGTTTGACGTTTTTCTACAGTCTGTGGGATATTCCATAGTTAGCTCCAGAGTAAAATGTGTCTCTGTGGTGACTGAATGATTTTGTGCTAGAGTTAAATTTTAATCTGTCAATCTCATTTCTCTTGTTAGTGTGAATCACTGTAGATAAATAATAATATTGTGACATATTTTATGTAGGGTTGTTTGTGCTACATTGAGATGGCAGTAAATTAGCATGTTTTATAGTTTTAGGCAAACTGATTTGTTTAGAGCTGTAGCTGGTGTGTTTTGTTAGAGAGATTAGCAGCAAATTTGGCAGTTTTGTTATAGATTTATTCTGATTTGGATAGTTGATTTAACTGGGAGTTGGTTAATATAGAAAGACAGATTGGATAGCAGAAAGGTATAAGCAATGGTTATCTTAGCACAATCAGGGAATTAAGGCTTCTTTCTGTAAAGAAGCCTTATTTTTTTATTTCTTTTATGCACGGCATAGTTGATGCTGTGGTCACATTTCAGGTTGCGATATAGCTTTACCTCTACTAATTTAGTGTAGGTATAGATTCTTTGATGGCTTTGTTTAATGAAACAATATTGATGTTACTTGAGCTGGCTTGGGAAGAAGTAGGCACAAACAGAATTAACTTAGTTTTATTATCAAATAAGAATAATTGTAATTTTATTTTCCAGTTTTTAATGGAAGTGATGGACTCTTGAGTGACAGTCTGAAGTTGTAACATGTCAAATGCTGAGCATATTATTTTATGGTTGTTGGCTTACTGAACTGTTTTAACATCTTTGTAGGTAATATGTAGCTAACCGATAAAGATGTTGAAAAGAAGTGGTCCAAGGATGGACCCTTACAGAATGCTGACAGTGATTATTGGATAGACAGAGTGAGCTTCCAACTATTAGACATATTGTACCACTAAGATAACTACTGAACCAAATTATTATATTACTGTTCAATTTTAGGTCTTAAAGTCTAAAAACATCTGGTAAGATATAGTAGTGAATGCCTTAGATCGAACTCATAATAAGAATGCTACAGCATCTATATTACCCGATCAAACGTTTAGGTTAGTGAATATCTGAACATCAAACTGGTGATGTTGAAAAATTAAAACATCGAACGGCCGATTTAATATAGGGAATGAATTCCCTTGGCTGCAAAAACAATTTAAATGATACTGAAGTGGGGGGGGGGGACTTCACCCCCACACCCCACGATGTGGGGGGCTGTGCCCCCCCACACCCCTAACTAAATATACCAACTCCGGGATTGCTCTACAGTGGGGAAAGGGGCAAAAATCCGCATAACGGCCAAGGGAATTCTTTCCCTGCATTAAATCAGCCGTTCGTGTTTTTTTGCTTTCACTATTACCAGATCAATATTTAGGTATTCGCTAACCTAAATGTTCGATCAGGTAATAGGAACCCAATGCTACAACTATGCTTTTGCTTTATTGTATATACGAAGGATGGCTTTGCTATTTCTGTGATGTGCCCTGTTTAAACTCATGTTGAGTTACTGAGACCAGACCATTGGTGAGGAGCTGTCGGATTTGGTGGTATGTGCATTCTTCTAAATTTTAGAGACAGGGGAAGAATGGATGTGGATTTGTTATTTGGGAGATAGAGGAAGGTACCTCCCTTACAAAGAACGATGGTATCAGATTGCTTCAGTGGAATGGGAACATAAGATTTTTCGATAGAGTGATTGACCATTATTGATACAGGGTAAGCTGTGGTGTTAGATGCTTTTATAAAGAAATAACACAGGAATAACAATGTCATGAGTACTACTTGGTTTGCACATAAGTGATGTTTTTTCTCCCTGTTGCCTTTTGTCTGTCAAGATTGCCATTGTTCATTGACAACTGGCCCTTCTTCTCCCTGATGGTGAAAACTGATCATACATGCTGTCATACACATGACAATGACACATGACAATTGGAGTTTTCTGTTGAATGACACTAACCCTGCCCCAGGTCACTGCTCTGGGTACCTGTGTCACTGTGGGGGCAAGCTGTTGTAATTGACTTGGCATCACCAAGCCCTTGTCCCTAGGTCCTACTGCAGTTGAGAAATGTGCAACCCTATGCTTGTTTTGGAGCAGTCAGCCTACTGGGACCACTGTCTCCTCTCCCTAGGGTGGGTCTGCTAGTGTATAACACTTATCTCACCTTGCCCTTCCCAGTTTGTCCTGATCCATGCTGCTTATCCGTCTTGGATTTTCCTTGTCATAATCAGGGCTTTATCCTTTTATGTGACAAAGACCGTCTTGTATTTATGTAACATTTGGCATAGGCATTATGGAAACATGCAATTACTAGATAACATTAATAAAAAAACAGCATTATTGTACACAACACATGAAGTATTTAATTGTAATGAATGTAAGATTTCTGGTTACGAATGTAAAAAGACAAATGGCTGATACTACAATAAAAGCAGATTTTATTGCACAAGCAACCCGTGGAGGCAGAGCTCCTAAAATGGCAATTCAGGTTATCTGTACCAGTGTTTGCATTTTTTCAAAAGGCAAGAATGAGAACTGCAAATGCAGATATACTAATACATTTTGGAGAAGTAATGGAGACCTGGCATTAATGGGTCTGAATGGGAAGTTAAGACAGAAGATCGTAGAATACTTTTGACTTAAGAAAGGGCAGAATATGGCGTGGTAGTCTATGTAACAAAGGGTGGTGTAGTAACAGATGTTGAAGTACTAAGTACAGGTAGCTTAAAAAACAACCATTGTTTAATGTCAGTATTAACTGAAGGTAATGAAATTAGAATTCTCTTACTGTACAAACTTGCATGTGATTTATTGGAAGAACTGACTGTTGTATCTTACTTTCTCCAATCATTCAGAAGATATTCACATTACCTGGATAACTTTATTCTCCCTAATTTTGAAAGAGTAAATGCAGGATGCTTTATTGCCATAAAAATATATCCATATAATCTAAATTAGGCTAGGTAATGTTCTTTTAAGATGCAGTGATTTCACGCTGCAGATTTTCAGTAAAAAGCTGAGATTATCACAGCAAAAGTAGACATTGATCATGTGCCATTGGGAGTTCAGATGTCATTTAATAGTGGGAGAGACAGAGGAATAGGAATAAGCTGGGTGTGGAAAAGTTGAAAACTAAATTTGGAAAAAGTAGAAAAGAATTTGGCATGTCTAACCAACACCTTGAATTGAATTAGCTTTTTTGTAGAAAAACTATGATGTTAATGAAATGATGTGAAACAAAACAACAACGGGAAAAAGGAAATAAGGGAAAATAAGAATGTAAGTAATTAGTCAAATAATCAGTTAAAATCACAAGGTTCTATGCATTGATTCTCGACTGGGTGCCTTCTGTGCAGAGTTTGCATGTCCTGCCTGTGTTCGTGTGGGTTTCCGCCGGGTGCTCCTGTTTTCTCCCACTTTCCAAAGACATGCATCTGGAACATTTCTCCCCAGGCCTCTGCTGAAAATAGGCTCTGTCCTAGTCAGACTTTCCCAGTCAACAAATGTTAAATAAATAAATAATGATAAAACAGAGAAGGTACAGAGAGATTACTACTGTAAATAAGGAGTACAAGAACTGTACATTATTAAACTTTACATTTTTTTTTATCTGAAGCATTTAAATGGAGCAGCTATTTTTTCAGTACTCCACAATCTCCATAGAACACTTCCTGCTGGTGTTTGGCATGCGCAGTACAGGTGTCGTTCTTCCAACGTTCGATATTATGGTATTTCGTTATTTTGTAAGAAACATGCCTGATTTTCCTTGTATTTGTTGTCGTCTCGCTAATTTGAAATTTAGTTATGTGAGCTTGCGATTTTATGAAGTAGATCCATATATACACACACGCGCGCAAATTCAGGGGTGTTGGAGCTTGATGCCCACACCAAGAATGCAGGGGTCTTTTTCCCCCTGTAAAAAAAAAAAAAAAAATTTAAAGGAGAGCAACATTTGGCATTCACTGTTCTCCTATAATTTAGGACATTTTTTTGTAGTACAGGGCTTGCACTTACAAATCTTGGAGTTATATTAGGGAGCCATACCATTGTCTCCTCAGGTAAGAGCAAGGCAGAACTTAGAAAGAATGCAGCAGTGGATGTGATTCATTGCTTGTTAAACGAGTCCCATGAACATGGATATAGTATGCTTTGTTATCATAGGAAAACAACTGAGCAATAATCCACAACTGGGGTGTGGTAAATCCAGGAATGGATCATTGCTATTATATAATGACATTATTTAAGAAAGAAATTGATTACCTTTCTTAAATAATGTCTTTGTACAACGGCACTGTAGTGTTCGTCTGCATTTTGCCCTGTTTACTGATGTACTGCACATGTGTATGGGACATAATGTTACCATGCTTAGTGTTCTTCCTTGTTTCCTAATGTACTATGCATGTGTATGGGACACAAGGTTCCCATGCTTGCATAGTACATTGGTACAGTGAATCTCTGTTGCTGTTTTTTGTATTTTTTAACTGCCAAGATTTTCCAAGGGACAGTGCGGAAATACAAGGAAAATCAGGCACATTTTTGTTTCTGTTTTTTTTTTTTTTTTTTTTTTGTTCTGTCCCTCAGCATATACTAATAGAAAGTCTGGCCACTCAGCGGTGGTACTTCAGCGGCTGGACTTTTTTCTGCTGGTTTATGCTCAATTTAAAATGGTCACATCACACTGGTTGGGCTGCCCACTCAGCGTGCTCGCTTTTTAATAGTAATGAGCAGTTGTTGTGTAATGTGGTTTTAATGCATACTTAGTAGATGGGCAGAAAATATTACAGCAATCAGCGAGTAAAGGTATAGGAATAATCCCTACTAGGTAAAGTGGATGTAGAGGTCAATTGTTTAAGAAGATATATAAACTGTGGTGTGTATTTTACATCTCAAGATGCAAATGTATTGGTCCATAAAAAATCACAACATGGAGGGACACACTGGTCACAGACAGAAAAAAATATAAGGACTGAAACAATTCAAAGAGGATAATGATGAAATGCTTGACTCATTGGAGAAATTGAGACAGATAATTCTGAGTTATAAAGCCTTTCAAGAGAGAAAACTGTTCAGAAAACTAGAAGATAAAGCACTTCAGAATAAGACTCTCAGAGATCAGTAAACAGGCTGCAAAAGGGAGTAAAAGGAATGAATTTAGTGAGAAGTTAAACAGATGATAGCTCTTTACTTCTGAATTCAGGGTTTTATTAATTTAGTCTTATTTAAGAGAAGGGTACACAGCTTTCTATAGAAGAAAAATATTTATATAAACTAATATATAAACTTACAGCGTAACTTAACTTCCAGCTTGACTTGAATGAATGAATAAATGAAATTCAAAAAGAATAGTGCATCTCCAACAGAGTACAAACAGCAACTAGGAAATGGCAAAATAAGACAGTGAACCTTAAGTAAAATAATTTATTATTTAAATTAAGCTATCAAGGGTCAAAGAAAAGTAAAAAAATAAAAAAAGAAAGAAATTATTCATATGGAAAACAAATCTGAAGCATTGCCACAGGACAAACAAATAAAAGACTTCTTATAATGAAAAGGAGATTTTGCCTCAACCATGAGTAAAACTAAAAAGGCCCTAAAATTTGAATCACTGCTAGTCCACAAATAGAGACCACACAAGTTGTTATTGTATATAACTAGTGCACAAATAGAGACCACACAAGGTATTGTATATAACTAGTGCACAAATAGAGACCACACAAGTTATTGTATATAACTAGTCCACAAATAGAGACCACACAAGTTGTTATTGTATATAACTAGTCCACAAATAGAGACCACACAAGTTGTTATTGTATATAATTAGTGCACAAATAGAGACCACACAAGTTGTTATTGTATATAACTAGTCCACAAATAGAGACCACACAAGTTATTTTATATAACTAGTGCACAAGTAGAGACCACACAAGTTGTTATTGTATATAACTAGTGCACAGATAGAGACCACACGAGTTGTTATTGTATATAACTAGTGCACAGATAGAGACCACATGAGTTGTTATTGTATATAACTAGTGCACAAATAGAGACCACACAAGTTGTTGTATATAATTAGTGCACAAGTAGAGACCACACAAGTTGTTATTGTATATAACTAGTCCACAAATAGAGACCACACAAGTTGTTATTGTATATAACTAGTCCACAAATAGAGACCACACAAGTTGTTATTGTATATAACTAGTCTGCAAATAGAGACCGCACACGTTGTTATTGTATATAACTAGTGCACAAGTAGAGACCACACAAGTTGTTATTGTATATAACTAGTGCACAGATAGAGACCACACGAGTTGTTATTGTATATAACTAGTGCACAGATAGAGACCACACGAGTTGTTATTGTATATAACTAGAGCACAAATAGAGACCACACAAATTGTTGTATATAACTAGTGCACACATAGAAACCACACAAGTTGTTGTATATAACTAGTGCACACAGAAACCACACAAGTTGTTATTGTATTTAACTAGTGCATACATAGAGACCACACAAGTTATTATTGTATATAACTAGTGCACAGATAGAGACCACATGAGTTGTTATTGTATATAACTAGTACTCAGATAGACCACACAAGTTGTTATTGTATGTAACTAGTGCACACATAGAGACCACACAAGTTGTTATTGTATATAACTAGTGCACAGATAGAGACCACACGAGTTGTTATTGTATATAACTAGTGCACAGATAGACCACACAAGTTGTTATTGTATATAACTAGTGCACAAATAGAGACCACACAAGTTGTTGTATATAACTAGTGCACACAGAGACCACACAAGTTATTGTATTTAACTAGTGCATACATAGAGACCACACAAGTTGTTATTGTATATAACTAGTGCACAGATAGAGACCACACGAGTTGTTATTGTATATAACTAGTACACAGATAGACCACACAAGTTGTTATTGTATATAACTAGTGCACAAATAGAGACCACACAAGTTGTTATTGTATTTAACTAGTGCATACATAGAGACCACACAAGTTGTTATTGTATATAAACAGTGATCAGGGAGTTCCAGATTAAGGCTTACAGCTCAACAACCTTAAATGTGTTCAACTTATTTATTTATTGCATTTTTTTCCTTTTACCAGGGTAGTCTGACTGGGTCAAACAAGACCCCTTTTCAGCTGAGGACCAGGGAGAATATCTTCATCATGCAGTAAAAAGTGACGGAACAAAGGCATAATAAATTAAAAGTTTAAATGACATAAATAACATAGATTAGTTAGGATTATATAGTAGATACGTGTCATTTTTTAACAGAGATCTTTGTATTTTAAGCATATATACAGTAGACTGAATGTCATACAAATGTATCGATACTCCTTATCAAGAAAATTCATATGTGCCAGATTGTTATATGTAAATGGTTAACATTATATAGTCCGAAGGGAGTTCAGATGTTACAGTGTAGGGGACAAGTGAGATTACTAGGATGAACTGAAAGGCCGAGTTAGTACAGATTATGACCAAGTTGTCTAGAGAGGGGGAAAAAGGGCTGTAACTGGTGTTTAGCCTGGTGTTGAACATGCACAGAACCATGTTGTGCGTAGGTATTGTTTAAGTTGTGTTTTGAAAGTTGTGATTTTATCTACTGTTTTAACTTACTAACACCTATGGGGTTTTGAAAGTTGCACATCTTACAGTCTACGCACACACATATAGACTTGCATTCCAGAGCATTTTCTGAAAAATCTATCTAAAAAAGCATTATATAATCAAGACTTTGCTACTCTGGGACATCCTAGATTAGCTGACTCATTGTCATTTTATTAATAATTACTTGCCCTTTCTAATCCTGCCTATTATAAGCTGACAAGTCACTTAGTTAAAGAAGGCAGACCCAGACAAGTTGTGGACTCCAAAAAGCACTATGGCTGATAACTGGAAGTATACAAAAAGCCGCTATAGGCTTTAATGTGCCAGTTCAAAGTAGAGCCCAATAGAAGAAAGCTCTACAATACTTACAGCAAATGTGCAAAATGTGTAAATAGGATGTAGTCCAATATATAAATAAGTAAGTATATGCCAGTTGCAAATTACTTCAGACATTAATATCATGAGTCAAATAAAATATGTAATGCAATGTATACAAACATGAAAAAAAAAGAAATAAGTGGGGCATGATACATTAATTTTTGGTTAGTGACCAGTAATATATATAAGAAGAATATAGTTGAAAGAACTGAGAGTTAGAGAGTTAGAGTGTAATAGAGATGAAATGAGTGTGAATGGGAAAAGAGGTCATGAATGGATGGATCCAAAATATTAGGGGATGCAAACAGAGCAGTTACAAGCCCATTTAGAAATTTAATGGATTTTCTTGAAGGAAATGTGAGCAATTGTTCTAGTGCACTTATAGGCATCACAATACGGACAGTGAAATGACCATAGCCATTATTTGAATACAGAGGATTATAAGAGGTGGAGTGATTTATATCTTATGATAAAGGTCCTCTAAAGCATTTTAGCAGAGTCTTGACAGATGGGCACATACCAGACTTGTAAAGGATAGGATAGGTCTTGTTGAGTTGCTTGGTAGATACTCATAGTTTCACTTCAGAATAATAAAACAGAGTTGAGATAGCTGATACTGATCACTAACTTAACTCTATGGAGTACGACTGGCAAGTGCTTTTGAATACCTCTGTGTTTCCTGGTATTCATAATTACATTATGTTTAAAGTGGTGTTAAGGAAAAGCTGGCTAAGACACTCATTTATTCTTTTTTTAACCACATAACTTTGAGTCATATGTTTTGGTATGCTATTAAGTCCTTTTCATTTATATTTCAACCAATCAGGGACACCTAAAATATTTCTACTATTAACTTGGGACATTGAGAGAATAAAAAAATGTGAATTAATATACATTTTCTGAAGTGAAAAAACTCTATAGCTCTAATTATTGTCATTTACCCACTTTTCTCCAAAAGTCATGATATTATAAAGATGGAATTCATATTGCTCGTTCCATATAAAGTGGATTCCTTTTCCTTGAACATATCCTAGTCTGTGTATCTTTGTTAAATACCTGATAAAGGTCAAGCACATCTATGTGATGGTCTCAATGGAAGCACCATTTCATAGGTTCATAAGTGTGTACTAGGCTAGTAGCCCTGGAGCCTTTACAAGCCTAGCCCATAGGATTACCTGGCATCGTGCCACCCGACCTTAGTTCCCAGTACCTCTGTCGAGTAGAGCCACTGGAGTGATCACCAGGGTGAATTTTCCCATTCACTCAAGATTTCTCTTGAAGAGGGCCAGTGAGGTGTTCCGCTTGACATGTGTGGGAAGCCTATCCCATAGTGTGGGCAGTCTCTGGGTTATGAATCTGTCCCTCCAGCTTGTTCTGTTGATTGTGGTAATGAGGTTGAGGTCTCTGGAGCTTGTGGTGCTTAGGGATTGGAATTTCTTTAGATGTAGCATTTCTAACAGAGCTGGGTCAGACATGGCTTTGTAAGTCAAGCAGAGATCGCCTTTAAGTAGGACATATGACAGAGAATAGTTGGAGTTTTTTGAGTCTGACCATATAGGACAAATGTTTAAGGCCTAGGATCCTCTTTGTGAGGTACTTTTGCAGCCTCTCCAGTTGTTGCATGTGTCTAGTGAGGTACATGCAAAATGGGGCATTGTACTCAGTGATTGGCCTAATGAGGGAAGAGTAGAGGGAGACAATGACCTCTTTTTTCCTGTATGCAAAACCCTTAGTAATGAGATGTGCCACAAAGAAGAACTTTCTGACCACAGAGGCAATGTGGTGGCCAAAAGAGAGGTTGCTGTCAACCCATGTTCCCAGATCTCTTATAACACCTTCTGTGTTCAATGGACTACTGTGGTAATTCATGGGAACCGGGTTTTTCCCAATGGGGATGACAACACATTTTTGGCACTGAGCTTAAGGCCATGGTTCCGACATCAGTTGTTGGTCTCAGTGCGGCCTTACTCTAGGATGCCAGCATCACTTGTGGAGTTAATAATAGCTCCCAACCTGCAATCTTCTGTGAACTTTGTCAGCCAGAATCCCTTTGTGTTGGCCTGGACTTCAGAGACGTAGATACAAAACAGGAGAGGACCTAGAGCCAAGCCCTGTTGGACTCCACTCATGACTGGTGGGCAGTCTGACTTGGAGTCAGCTACTTTCACACTGTGGGTTCTATCTGTGAGCCAGTTTGCAACCCACCTAGTGATATAGGGGCTAATGCCTAGCTTAGTGAGTTTTTCTATGATTCCTGAGTGGGGATTAGTATCAAAAGCCTTGGCCAGATCAAGGGAGGCTGTATGAACTACCCTGCCTTCATCCACAGCTGTGGTGACTGACTCAATGAAGTCGATCAGGTTATGCAGGCATGATCTACCTTTCACAAAACCAAACTATGTGGGATCCAGAGCTTGGAGATTCCCTATATCCTTGTTTATTAGGTCCATGATGATGCGTTCCATAGTTGTGCATGTCAGACTCATCAGGCTAATGGGGCAATAGTTCTCAGGGTCTGTAGTCATTCCTGTTTTGTGGAGAGAGAGATGACTGTAGCAGTGCACCATTCGGTAGAGACAAAGCCTGAGGTGAGGCTGTGATTGAACAGGGCACACAGGTGAGGTGCCAGTTCACTCTGTCGTTCATGTAGAACACAGCCAGGGATTTTGTCAGGTTCCATAGAAGCTGTATTCTTGGCCTTGGACAGTGCTGTTTTAATCTGTGCAGCAATAATACTGGGTGCCTGGCAATCTACTGGTATCATGGTTGGTCTTTTGGTGGGGGAGAGAGGGGTAAAGTTGGCACTGAATCTGCTGGCTAATATATTGGCAATGTCTGTTGGCTCAGTATAGGAGGTACCATTGTGCAGTAGCTGAGAGCAAATCTGGGTATTGCCATGGAGATTCTTGGCATACTATAGAAGGCCTTGTGGTTGTCTTTACTATCTGCTGCAATTCTGTTTTCATAGCTAGCTTTATAGGATTTGATGAGGAATTACAACTTTTTGTTGAGGCTCATAAGGGAGATTTTCCATTCTTGAGACTTCACATTATTCTGCATCAGTTTCCTCCTTCTGTTGTAGAGTTTGTTTATGACAGGGGACCACCTTTGGAGTAGAGCATCTTGGTTCTAGTAGGTATGGCGAGATCCATGTATTTCTGTACATGTTCGTACAGTGCATTGGTGTATGATTCGGCGGTCATGCAACTATGCTCCATTTGCATGGGTGCCATGAAGTTGGCCACCTCTGTTTTTAGGAGCCCAAAGTTAGCTTTGGAGAAGTTTTTCATGGTGGTTACCTTTGCCGGGGGATGGGAGGGATGTGGATTTCCAAGGTGATTTGTTTCTGGTCGGATCTATCCAGGGAGGAGTTGACTATTGGTGTAGAGCAACAGTCGCCCATGTTAGTAATGACCAGGTCAAGGATGTTGCTACCTTTAGTGGGGGTAAGAATGAGCTGGTGCAAGGACTGGAATTAATGAATTCCAGGAAATGTTGGGCAAGTGTATTGGTACATGAGTAGTTTTTCCAGTTAATGGAGGGGTAGTTGAAGTTGCCCAGTATGAGAATGTTAGGCTGGGCCCTAATATTCTCCAGGGTGCTTAGGAACATGGAGTGTGAGTCTTGGGACATGTTTGGGGACCTATAGCAAGACTATGACCTGAATCACTGTCTTGCCCAATGTTACCAGTACCTGAAGTATCTCTGATGCATTATGTTGGGCTACCAGTCTGGAGGTGTGCACATCATTTATGAATATGGAAACACTACTGCCTTTGGAGCTTCGGTCCAAGTTCTGGGGCCGAAAGGTGTGGAATGAGTTATAGCTTGATAGTGCAAGGGTGCTTTCTGCTGCCTTGAACCAGGTCTCTGTTACAGCACAAATGTTGATGTTCTCCATTTTAAGGAGTGCTTTGAGCAAGTGCATTTTGAGATTTAGACTTCTAGCATTGAGCAGCATGACCCTCAGATTGCATTTGTTTGTAGCTGTTATGGTGGTAATTTGGTCTTTGGAACACCATCTAAAAAGGCACTATATGGGTGGCAAGAGCCTTGGTGAGTATCCAGAAGCCCAGGGGTGACAGATGCAGGCCATCTCTGGCAAAGCATCAAGGTCTGTCAGTCATGTCATCCTAGGCAGACAGATACTGAATCCCCTTAGAATGACACCAGAAACTTAGCCAATTGTTGAAATCAATCATTTTCTGCTTGAATTGTGGTAGCCTTCTGGGTGATGGTAGGAGGCTGCTCGGGGCTAGGGTCATACCCGCCTGGGCTACATAATCTGATAGCTCCTCTAGGTCTCTTTTCATGTAGTCCAGGAAGGTACATCTCAGGTCATTCACACCCACATGTACAATGACAGATATTTGTACATGTTGTTGAGGGACCTGAGTGCATGCATTATGTGGCAGATCCTGGCACCTGCCAGGCAGCTCACTGCTACTTTCTCCTTATTCAACCTAGTGAGTGGGACATCAGTGTGCCTCACTATCGAGCCACCTATGACTAGTGTGTTGGGCATGCTGTTTAGCCTTAGGGGCTTTGGTTGAGTGGCACACTGTTTAGTAGATTTATTTGTCTCATGATTAGTGTTATGTTGTGGTGGTCCAGTGTGTTTCTGCCTTGGAGGTCTCTGCTTTTTGCGTAGATTTTTATTGAGAGCCTCCGTGAAGGTGGGTGTGTGGTTTGTGTTTTTATGTGAAGGCAATGCTGGTGTGTACTCTGGAGAGCTATGTGTTCCATGTGGTGTGGTGCAAGTGTTGACCTTCTCCTCTTGATCAGCTATTCCAGTCTTGGCTGGAGAGTGCATGGCTTCCAGTTTGGATATATAAGTGCATCTCTTGCAAGTTTCAGTGTTAGGAGGTAAGAGAAGAGGGTTGTTAGTGTACATGAGGCAGTTGCTAAATTGCCTCAGGATGCCCAAGTTCACCAGGTTAATAGGAGAAAGCACAGGGAACTGACCTTTAGACATGCCTGGAGGGGTGGGCATTAATAATAAGTAGTGGAGCTGTTTCCTTGTAGAATGTTTAGTGCTGGTAGCACTTTTGTGTGCTACAATAATTGCTAGAAGAAGTCTGGTAAAGTGCTAGACTAATAAGCTAGTAAAAGTGCAGGAGAGGAGAGAACTAGCAGATCAAGGGGAAAAACTGAAGAGCAGACTTTTCGGTAGAAGCTTAAAAAACAGTCCTGGCTACAGCAAATCTGTAGGCTAGATAGGCTACCTAGTGCTTACCACTACCCTCATAAGCTAGAAGGCTTCCCTGTGACACAGAAAGGCTTAGAAACAGTCTTGGATACAGCAAATCTGTATCTGGACTTGACTAGTTATAGGAAAGGCAGGAAACAAGTGCAAACATGGGCTTTTAAACCAGAAAGTTGAAAGAGATGGAAAAAAAACTGACCAGACGGCCAATGAACTACAATTTTTGGGGCAGAAACCACTCCTCTTGTGGTAGATAGGCTACCTATTGTTTACCAGTCCCACTGATAAGCTAGAAGGCTTCCCTCCAACACAGAATGGCTTGGGGGGCTGAGAAGCTTACAAACAGTCCTGGATACAGCAAATCTGTATCTGGACTAGACTAGTTACAGGAAAGTCAGGAAACAAGCTTAGAACTTTTTTTTTTTTTTTTTTTACAGAAAGCAGTAAAAACAATTCAAATGCAATGCAAGGTAGCACACTTGAATTTGTAGCAATATTAAAGCAAATACAGTTTAAATAAATGGAATTAAATTAAAAAAATGACTAAAAACAAGTGCAGAAAGCAGTTAATTTGGAAAAAATTAAAAGGGAAGTACTAAGAGTATCAGAAAACAATGCCAGCAAATATATAAATAATTCAGTCATGCAACAATTAAGACAGTGCAGAAATCTGAACAGTTAAAAAAGTGCCAAAAATATACTTACCAGTTCTATAGTTCCAGATTGTTTGAGAAGCACACACAGTCAGAACACAAGGAGATTCTAGGAGTGGTATGCAGGACTTTATGGAGAGAAGGTTTTGTTAAGGGTTTGACCACAAGAGTGTAGACCACAAGAACCTTCTTAAATGTAAACTAACTTGTCTGAAGCACAAGGGCTAAGACCAAACCTTAAAATGCTTAGAATAACAGATACATTTAATTAGGCTACTAACAAGCAGTATTAAATGCAACAGAATAAAAGCACCTGAACACTTAAGAGAACACAGCAAAAATAGGGTAATAAAGTATGAAGAACACAATTACAGTAAAAGCAGCTGAATAAAGCCCTCTCCTCCTACCACCCAACACTACAACCTGTGAGAGATGCACTTATATAGCCAAACTGGAAGCAAAGCTCTCTTCACCTAGGACTGGACTAGACAATCAAGAGGAGAAGGTAAACTCTTGCACCACACCACACTCATCACATAGTCCCTCAAAACCTACACCACCAAAACACACACATAGAAGCACAAAACACACACCTACATTCGCGGAGGCTCTCAATAAAAACCTGCCCAAGCATCAGGGACCTCCAAAGCAGAAATGCAAGCAAACTCCACCTCCCAACACAACCCAAATGACACATAGCCCACAAACTCAGTGTGCCACTCAAACAAAGCCCATAAGGCATAACAACGTACCCAGTTCTCTAGTCATAGGTGACTCTACAGTCAGGCACATTGATGTTCCACTCACCAGGCTAAACAAAGAGAAAGTTACTGTCAGCTGCCTGTCAGGTGCCAGGATCCGCCACATAATGCACGCACTCAGGTCACTCCACAACAAGAACAAATATGACACTGTCATTGTCCATGTTGGTGTGAATGACCTGAACCGTACCTCCCCGGACTATATGAAAAGAGACATGGAGGAGCTCTCCGATCTTGTAGCCCAGGCAGGTATGACCCTAGCCCTGAGTAGCATCCTGCCATCACCCAGAATGATACCACAGTACAAGGACAAAAAGATTGACTTCAACAATTGGCTAAGCTTCTGGTGTCATTCTAAGGGGATCCAGTGTTTTTCTGCCTGGGACGACATGATCGACAAACCACGATGCTTTGCCAGAGATGGCCTGCATCTGTCGCCCTTGGGATTCCGGATACTGGCTAAAGCTCTTGTCACCCCTATAGTGCCTTTTTTAGGCAAGGTTTAAATGACAGATTCACCACCGTAAGAGGTACAAGCAAGCAAAATCTGAGGGTAATGCTACTCAATGCTAGAAGTCTAAACCTCAAAATGCACTCACTCGAGGCCCTCCTTAAAATGGAAAACATCGACATCTGTGCAGTGACAGAGACCTGGTTCAAAGCTCCAGAGAGCACCCCTGCATTACCAGCCTATAATTCATACCACACCTTTCGGCCACCTAACCCAGAACGAAGCATTAAAGGTGGAGGCGTGTCCATATTCATTAAGGATATCCACACCTTCAGGCTAGTTGCACAGCATAATGCATCCGAGATTATCCAACTGCAACTAACTCTGGGTAAGACTGCAATCCAAATTGTAGCTTGCTACAGACCCCCCACCATGCCCCAGGATTCTCACTCCTCATTTTCTTGATACACTGGAAAGTATTAGGGTACAACCCAACATCCTAATAATGGGCGTTTTCAATTACTGCACCATTAACTGGGAAAACTGCTCATGTACCAACTCTTTGCTCAACGTTTCCTGGAATTCATAAATTCCAACGCCTTGGATCAACTTATTCACACCCCCACCAGGGGCAGCAATATCCTAGACCTGGTCATTACCAACATGGGCAAATGGTGTTCCACACCAGAGGTCAATTCCTTGTTGGTCAGATCCGACCACAAGCTAATCACCCTAGACATCCACATTCCACCCCCACCCCCAATTAGGGAAACCACCATAAAAAACTTCTCCAAAGCCAACTTCACACTTCTTAAGACAGAAGTGGCAAACTTCATGACATCCATGCAGATGGACAGTAGAGGTATGACTGCTGAGTCCTACACAAATGCACTTTATAAGCACTTACATGAGTGCATGGATCATGCTAACCCTAATAGAACCAAGATGCTATCCTCCAAAAAAAAAGGAAGCCAATCTGGTGGTCATCTGCCATAAACAAACTCTACAATAGAAGAAAGAAACTGTTGCAAAAAAGAGTAAAATCCCATGACTGGAGGAACTCCCTGGTCAACCTCAGTAAGAAGCTGAGATCCCTCATAAAATCCTCCAAAGATAGTTACGAAAACAAAATTGCCAGTGACTCTAAAGACAACCGCAAAGCATTCTATAGCGATGTTAAGAATCTCAATGGCAACACTCAGATCTGCTCTGAGTTACAGCACAATGACACTAAATATACAGAAACAGCTGATATTGCCAACATCCTGGCAGATAGGTTCAGTGCTAACTTTACCCCCCCCCCCACCCCCTAGAGGGCCCATCTCTATACTGGAAGAATGCAAGGTTCCTGTAATCACGGCTGCACAGGTAAAAAACACACTCTCCAAAGTTAAGAACACAGTCTCCATGGGACCTGACAAAATCCCAGGCTGCGTTCTACATGAACTACAGAATGAACTGGCACCCTACCTAAGTACCATGTTCAATCATAGCCTCACCTCAGGCTTTGTGTGCACTGAATGGCGCACTGTGATGGTTATCCCACTCCACAAAGGGGGAGCCACGACAGACCCCTGCAACTACCGCCCCATTAGCCTGATGAGCCTGGTCTGCAAGGCCATGGAACGTATCATCATGGAACTCATAAACAAAGACATTGGTAATCTCCAAACTCTGGACCCTACCCAGTTCAGATTTGTAAAAGGCAGATCATGTCTCCTAAACCTTATTGACTTCTTTGAAGCAGTCACCAAAGCCATAGATGAGGGTAAGGTGGTTCACACAGCTTATCTAAATCTTGCCAAGGCTTTTGACACCATCCCCCACTTTGGAATTATAGATAAGCTCACTAAACTAGGTATAAATCCCTATGTCACAAGATGGGTTGCCAACTGGCTCATGGACAGTACCCACACTGTGAAAGTAGCAGACTCCAAATCCGACTTCAAGACCAGTGACAAGTGGAGTACCACAGGGTTCAATCCTGGGTCCTCTCCTGTTTGGTATCTACTTCTCTGAAGTATAGGCTAACACAGAAGGTCTTTGGCTAACAAAGTTTGCAGATGACTGCAAACTAGGAGCCATAATCAAAACTCCTAACGATGTGGACATACTACAAAAGGGCCTCACTGAGACAGATGTCTGGTGTCAAAGCCATGGCCTGAAGCTCAATGCCAAAAAAGTGTATAGTCATCCCCTTTGGTAAAAACTCTGTACCCATGAACTACCACATAGCTGGTAGTCTACTTAACGCCGAAAATGTGATGAGACCTTGGGACACTGGTGGACAGTAGTCTCTCCTTTGATAATCACATCACCACAGCAGTCAGGAAGTCCATCTATGTGGCTCACCTCATCACAAAAGGTTTCTCATCCAGAAAAAAGGTCATTGTTCCCCTCTACTCATCACTCATTAGACCCATTAAAGAGTACAGTGCCTCTTTTGGCATGTAC
>NC_056742.1:466624355-466694355 GCF_019279795.1 Protopterus annectens | reverse complement strand
ACCGGACATATGAGAAGGTACGCCATCACTGCAGTGATTTAATTAGACATGTCCAGTGGCGTGCATCTGATATCCATAGGCAACAGCTTGCCACAGGTGGTGGGGCGGTCATACATCCCCCCTCACCAGAGTGGAGGAGCTGCTCCTAAGCATGGTGGCTCCTGGCCTACAGCAGCAACAGTGTCACACATCTGTCATCATGGAGGTCGGAGCCACCCAGCAGGATGACATGGAGCGTGCAGGTAATATGCCCTAGCTGTAGACTACCGTTACCTGTATTGTTAGAATATGCATATGTGAGATGTGTACTGTGTGTTTAGCAGTTGTGCTGCCTAACTTGTGCAATACTGATATTTGGAATAGTATCCGTACACCTGTGACTGTTGACTGTTGTTCCACTGTCGTTTAGCACACTCACAGTAGCAATGCCACAGTTGTGGCCACTGACAAACTGTGTCATATTCTTCTAGGTCCCTCTGCTGTGACAGCAGGGCAGACAATACATGCTGGTGAGTGTGTTAACACTTTAATATTGGTAATGAAATGTGCATGTCATAGGTGAGGTGTAGGCCATGTACACGTAACACACCTATGCATAATGCATGCTGTGCATGTTTGCTGTGAGTCATCAATCATCTCAGTAAAGTCAGTAGCTGCCTCAATCACATGCAATGCACAGTGCAACAGACAGAATTGTGGCAACACTGTACTGCACATTGGATATGCATAGTTGCTACAGCTGTACACAACAGAACACGTTTATCATATGCAGTACACGAAAACATGCTACATTTGGCATTACCACACACCCGCTGTAAGGTCACACTTCAGTATCCCACATGTCATGCACACACACAAGATGTACCTCAGGGGTAGAGACCTATCATGGAGCTGTGCAACACTCTGCAACACATAACACAGTCATGTTAGGCAATGCTCCCTATTGGGCACCTCACACACCCATGTATAAGGTGGCTGTGTAATTGTGAACGTAGCCATGGCACTACAGTTCAGGTACAGCATGCTAGGCGGTGGTCTTGCACACATTAGTAGCTGTGAGTGACCACAAGATGCATGTTGATGATGGCACAGGGTACTACATCCCATCCAGTTACAGTGACCATAGTACTACTCATAGCAGTCATTGCTTTGCACCTCAGTGTTGTGTGTGTGCAAACATATGCACCTATACACAATATGCATAGCATGTTGTCTGTGTGCTTACATATGCCAGTATACACAATATGCACAGCAGTCACTATCCACACAAAGTGTCACATATATGTCCTGGAATGCTAGTGGGTGTATAGGTCACTTGACACACATTGGGTATGTGTGGTGTTTAATGTTGCAGTAGTGTAGCATGCCATGCCATGTCTGGCACCCACATATCTGCAATATGTCCCACACTCACCACAACCACTGTACACTGGCCATGTCGAGCATTGGGATTCCTTCATGTCCACATGCACCACACATCCCGTGTGTGTACATAGCATGCATGTGCTACACCTGTGCCCACTATTATCTGCTATGGACACAGACACTGCACTCAGACATGGACATCTATGTGTCACACAGGTAACACGTGCAGCCATGGCATGTATACTTGTGAGTGATGGTGCACAGGGCATTGCAGAGCTGATAATACCTGCACAGCAATGTTGTGTCCATGTACACATTATGTTCCAGGGTGTAGCCAATCACTGAACAACTACACAGTTGCATCAAAGCCATGTATACTGCCATTTAAAAGGGGCGTCTACACTTGCACTGCATGGTCTTGTGCAACACATATTCTGCATGCTGACACATGTGTGGTGACTGTCTACCTTGTGATACTGACACCCACCTTCACCCACTATAGAGTATGTGTTGGATTGCTGGTATGTGTGTGTGTGTGCTGTAGTGAGGTGTGTATTAGTGTTCATGTGTGCATGTGTGCATGTGTGCATGTGTTCATGTGTGCATGTGTCCATGTGTGCATGTGAGCATGTGTGCATGTGTTCATGTGTGCATGTGTGCATGTGTGCATGTGTTCATGTGTTCATGTGTGCATGTGTGCATGTGTTCATGTGTGCATGTGTCCATGTGTTCATGTGTGCATGTGTGCATGTGTTCATGTGTGCATGTGTGCATGTGCGCATGTGTGCATGTGTTCATGTGTGCATGTGTGCATGTGTTCATGTGTTCATGCATGCATGTGTGCATGTGCAGACCGTAAAGTGTGTTTCCTGTCTTCCTCTCACAGGTGCTGAGTTAGGGGTTGGAGAAAGCAGCAGGCAACCTGAAGCCACTGCCACGAATAGTGGTGATGGTGACACATGTATACTGGCACAGGAAGATTTGACAGGGTGTGTCGTTGGTCCGCCAATTGACAGTACACAACGTTCAACACCATCTATGCGCACACTCATACTGTCAATACATCCTTCACCACCAATGGCCATAGGCGAGGGACAACATACAGTTGGCATTGACCAGGAGAGTGTGGTACTCATGGCACTTGCATCCCCTCACAGCAGCCATAGCCATAGACCTGGAATGGTACCACATAGGCGGAGGTCCAGGGGTTCTCGGGGGAACACCACTGGTCATATTGCCCCTGGCAGGCGTGCCCTCACAGGTCTTACGATGACCAGTATGTTCCAGGCTTTAATGCAGGCTCAGGCACGTATGGAATGGTACACCAGGCAGGGACTTAGGGCGCAGAGGGCACATTACACCGCTATCAATGACAGCATCTGTGACCTTGCCGGTGCCATCCTGACTTACACCGAGGTCATTGATAGACATTGGGGGGAGACATTAGATGCCCTCCACAACATGTCTTCCATGAGCCAGGACCATGCGGGATGGTTGCGACGTCAATGCAGACGCATGCCAGCAACAGCAACAGCTGGCAGTGGTCACGGACGGCACACAGTTTACAGCCACTCCTGTAGTGGCAGTACCAGCCCCAGCAATGATGGGGCTGGCCTGTCCATTGACCGTCCCAGTAGACCACGTGCACGTGGCTCTGGCCAGTCCCAGCAGGGACATGGGTCCAGTCATCATACCTCTGCCTCTGATGACAGTACCCAGTCAGGGATGGTACCCGATACTGTCCGTAGCATCCCTGCCAGGCACAGGTACTGTGTCCGTGGCCGGAGACAGTGATCTGTACAGCCTAGCAGGTACAGTCTGTGGCTGTCCCACAAACTACCGTATATGGCAGCCACATGGTCGAGCTGTGTGCATGCAGACACACACTCGTTAACCAAATAACTAGGGCTCACACATACACACACACATTACTTCAACATTGGCCCACGCTGTACTGTTGTCCCTCACACACACACACACACACACACACACACACACACACACACACACACACACACACACACACACACACACACACACAGACATGTCGATTGGATGGGTCAGTGTCAGGCTCTGGCAAACAACATAATGCCCTGTGCATATGATGATACCTGTGTCACCTCCTGTCATCTGCATCATTGATGGAGGGACAGGCTAACATGGTGCTGATGCACAGGGTGACACTATAGCAGTGTAGCAATAATAGAAAGTTGTCAACAAGGAAGTGTAACCACATCCTTGTAGGTATATCTGAGCAGACATTATGCATCAAAGCTCTGATTGTCAATGTAGCATTGTTTACACCACTGTTAGGTCTGAGTATGTATTGTCCACCCATGTCCCACTTGGCTGAAGTGTAATGTGTTGCCAGCATGTGTTAGTTAGTGGACAGTACGTGTGTGATGTGTGCAGTACAGATTAGCAAGTGTACATCTGTGAACATGGTGGGTGTGCACTGTCTGCATGTACATGCATAGTGGACATGTGGGACGTGTGGCATACCCTGTCGTACACATTGTTAACATTTCATAGTATCTTTCAATGGCCAGTATGCATTCTACTACTGTTATGTACTAACATGGGTAGATGTGTGTATGACATGGGTTGACACTATGCTGTGGGTGATACCGTTAATATCTGTCAATGATTTGCGGTCTGGTAGTATACACAACCTCAACAGCATGACTATAAGCAATCATTGGATGATGTCCTGACAAATGACACACAGTAGTAGGGAACCTAGTAACAATTGGATCCTTCCGGTGCTACACTATAACACTAACCAGTGGTAATGACCGCCACCCATTCCTGTGACCACACCTGTTTGGCATATAGCCCCCTTAGGTACATGCAGACACACTAGGGATATGTCCATCCAAATCTGGAAATGCATGGATTGGCCTACAGTGCATTCCCTGGATGGGACGCATATCCTACACAAGGGTATCATACAGACAGATACCTGTTGTCTGATACATGCTGTATAGCAGTAAGCCGACTATGGCATAGTCATCCTCATGTACTATACATACTATCCCATCAGTACCACACAGGTGGTAGCCCTCAACATGTATGTTGGGTACCAATGTATACATACAGCCTCATGTTATGTCATGTGTCCCTTGGTATCCACATATCCATAGGTACTGTGGAGTCCCAAGGTGTATCTGATAAGACATTAGAGGCCTGAATGCATATCCACAAGGCAATCGTACACCTATAAAGACTGTCCGTTTTTGGCAGTCTTTGTTGTGTATGACCATGTCTGACATATACCCCAGGCATATACCCTCACTCACACTACTCTTAAGTAACTGTCATGGGTGTGTGTGCCACAGATGACCTTGGCCACAGAACACGACAGTGGACGGCCTTGTCACATACATACATATGTGACCTACGATCTGAGAAGCAGCGGCACAACCTGTCAATGGAAACAAATGTATTCATGTAGTATGCAGGCTTCACACCAATGTACTGATTGAGGGGACATGTACACATATATATTTGCCATGCAGATACCTGATGTGTGCAATGCACTTACTGTTGTAATCATACTATGTCATACCATAGTAAAAGCAAAACACACACCGCATTGACCAACAGTGACACACACACAGTCAGCATTTGTAGGATTCAAACCCCTACCTAGCTATGTTATGATACTAGAGAGCGATGCATTAACATGGTGTGCTATGTGCTTTACTGGGTGATTTTCCTTCTCCGGCTGTATTTGTAGGATGGTGACATCATCAGTCTTTCCAAAGAGGAATGTACCTCTTTTAATGTGTTTTCCCAGTCTCCAAAAAGGGCACTCCTTTCAAAGACAATTGCACACATACACACACCCCCCACACACACACACTGACTGTTTGCAGGATTCAAGCCCCTACCTAACTACGTTATGATAGTAGAGAGAGACGCATTAACACGGCACGCTATTTGCTTTACTGGCTGGTTTTCTTTCTCCTGCTGTATTTGTAGGATGGTGACATCATCAGACTTTCCAAAGAGGAATTCTTTTAGTGAGTTTTCCCAGTCTCCAAAAAGGGGACACCTCTCAAAGGAAACTGCACACATACACACACCCCCACACACTGACTGTTTGCAAGATTCAAACCCCTACCTAACTATGTTATGATACTAGAGAGAGACGCATTAACATGGCACGCTATTTGCTTTACTGGCTGGTTTCCCTTCTCCTGCTGTATTTATAGGATGGTGACATCATCAGACTGGACATGGTGATGTGTGTACACTTTGTTTTATGCCATTCCAGGAATGGTCCATGTGGGTCAGCAGGTGTCAACAGCTTGAACAAGACCTCAGAATCCTTACCTTGTGTGATCTATCTGTGGACACATTGACATTCCGTCATATGTCAACACATATTTATGCACAGCTTGTTGGTTTTGTGGATACTACATGTGTCTGAGATGTTGATAAAGGGCTATTCAAAGTCTATGTGACACATGTGTAAATGTGTTCATTGATGTATGTCCTGGGTGGCTGCCTTGCAAACAGTCTAGCATGTTTGGGAACCATGATCCGCACATGAACATACCACAGTTGGTAGGGTTGTGAGTATGTCAGCTTCCAATAGCTCTGTTTATGACTGCAACCATGATGGACTCCATGACCTTGCAGATCAGACTTCATAGGCGTACTGGACTTGACTTCCCATGGTGTGTTGTGCACCAACACTTGTGGGGAGTGCCATATGTAGCTGTGACACATTCAACGGTTCCACATCCTGTGTAGGGGGTGAGGCTCAGCTGACTGTTCAGCTGCATGATCTGTTTGTTCTGTAGTTTGTGCATGACACATATTGGGAATCAATGTATTCCACTTGCTGCCATGCTTTTGGCAGTGGGGGTAGCTGCTCATCCATTCTACATGTGATATCTCCTGGTATGATGATATGGACTATTGTCAGTGGGAGGTGGGTATGTACATATGGGCCTGTCTGTCATGATGTCGGCATTGTCACTCAGGTACAGTTGGCCCTAACTCAGGACATATATGGGTGTACATTGCTATTTATGGCATAGCTGAAGGAGGTGTCATGATTCAGTCTGGACTCCTTCTCAGCTACTCTTTACAAAACACCAACAAACATGAGCACTAATCCCTGTTATACTCTTTTACATGCTTAACACCCTACTGATCCTTTGTGATCAGGCTACAGAGTATGTCATGATAATATCCTGGCATGTCCAGGGGTCGGTTTCGTGTGTACTCTCCAGTCCAGCTGGTGGATATTGTGATATTGACACAATGTCACATCTGCCTCATGTACACAGACAACCCTCTCCTCCTCCCAACAAATGCAGATATATGTGTGAGATGCACCTATACAGACATACAGGGAGCTGAAGTCTCTCAACCCATGACTGGCACAATGTATCAGGTGGTGAAGGTAACCACACACACCACATATCAGTCTCACATATCCTCTAGCAACAGCACTCAATCCACATTATCACACATAGACATACTAAGATGCTGTAAATGTACTCTACCTAAGCAGCAGAGACCTCCAAAGCAGACACACACACACACCTGCTACCCCACTACAATACCCACATATCACATAGTTCACAATGTCAGTGTGCCACACAGTCACTGCCCTTCAGGCTAAACAACACACCTAATACACTTGTAATAGGTGACACTTATTGTCAGACACACTGACGTACCACTCACCAGCCCTAACAAGGGAATAGTCACTTTGGGCTGTCTGTTGGGTGCCAGGATCTGCCGCATAACACAGGTGGTCAGGTCACTCCAAAGCAAGTACAGGACTGGCACCATCATTGTCCATGCTGGTGTGTATAACCTCAAACGTTACTCCCTGGACCACATGACATGATACATGGAGGAACACTCTGATCATGTAGCCCAGGCCAGTATGACCCTGACCTTGTCTAGCATCTTACACCCACCAATTATGATGTCACAGTATACGGACACACATATCACATTTAACAGTTGCCTAACAAATTTGTTTAATTCATAGGGGATACAGTGTCTGTCAGCCTATGGTGACATGCTCAACATGCCACGTAGCTTCACTATGGACAGCTTGCACCTGTCACCCTTGGACTTTGGAATGCTGGCTAAGGCTCTTGCTACCACCATAGTGCCTTTTTTAAGCAGGGCTCAGAAGACAACCCCACCTCCATAGATATTACAGGTTAAATGAAACTAAGGGTAATGCTGCTCAACAACAGTTGTGTTAACCTCATATTGCGGCCACTCAGGACTCTCCTCAGTATGGAGGATAGCGATATCTGTGCACTGACAGACGCCTGGTTCAGGCTCACTTATGCACACCAGCACTACCAGGTTATGTTTCATACCATGCTGTCTGACAACAAGACTTGGAACAGACAACACAACTAGGGGGAGTAGCCATATACATCACAGATACACACACCTCCGGGTTAGTATCACTGCACAAAGTATCACAGACCATACATATACAATTACCATTGTGCAATACTGCCTTTCAGTTTGTTGCCTGCTACAGAACACACTCCAAAACTCAGGAACCACACTCGGCTTTCGTGGGAACTATGAAGACTATGAAAGTCTCCACAAACACCATTATATTGTGTGACTTCATATACACAAATATTGACTGGGGATACTAACACAAACAGTCAGCACAGCCACAAGGGGGAATACATATTGGACCTGATCATCACCAACATGGGGACTCTATGTTTCACACCAGCGATATACCCCTCATTGGTAAGGTCAGAACATACATGTATCTCACTGGACATACATATACCCTCCACACACCCATCCTGGGTAATCTTGGTGAACTTCTCATGAGTCAATGTCTCACTTCACCGCAGCAAGGTGGTATCCTTCAGAGACCCTGAGACAGTGGCAAATACAGCTCACACTGCTGCATCCTTTACATACACATTCTATGGACACCTAGTGGACTGCATGGATTGTGCTATCCCAAATAACAACAGGACTCACTACTCCAATGGCAGGGGACCTGTCTGGTAGACCCCAGCCATTAATAAGCTGTACAATGTCAGGAGGAAGCTACTACATGATAGAGCACAATCCCAGACTGGGAAGGCATCTGTGATCTGTACTAGCAGACAGCTACGATCACTCATGAACTTTTCTAAGGGCCGCTTCTACCGGACAATTGCAACAGACACGTAGTACTATCACATGGCCTTCTTCAGTTATGTCAGAAACCTGGGTGGACATTCACTGATATGCTGTGAGTTACTGCATACTGACTAAACCTATCCTGAACCCACTGGCATTGCCAACATCCTGGCAAACAGGTTCAGTGCAGATGTCTCTCACGCATCCCCCCTAAGGAGCAACTATCCATCCCAACAGAGTATAACCTCCCTGACATCACACAGTAACAGGTGAGTGCTGCCCTCCCCAAAGCGTACATCACAGTATCAATGTGACCAGACGGTGTCCCAGCCTGCATCTTACATGAGCATCATGACAGACGTAACCCTCACATTACATCACTGTACAATATCGGAGTTACCACAGGATATGTACCCAAGGAATGGCGTACAGTGACAGTGGTCCCACTCCACAGAGTTGGTGCCACAATGGACCACAGACAATATTGCCCTATAAGCCTAAGTAGCCTGTTCTGCAAAGCTATGGAGTGTATTGTCATGGGACTCATACACATAGACATCGGGAACCTACGGACAGTGTGTCCTACACATTTCAGCGTTGTTGTGGGCAGATCTTGCCTCTTGAACCTGTTTGTATTCTTTAAACGGCTAACAGGTCCATCGACATAGGGAAGGCTGTCCACACAGCCTACCTGAACCTTGCAAAACCCTTCAACACAATAACCCACTGGGCCATTATGCATAGGCTCACTAGCGTCGATATGGACACATATCTCACACGATGGATTGATACCTGGATCAGGGATAGCACCCACATGGTCAGAATTGCAGGTGCCATGTCTGACTATACACCAGTTACACGTGGCATCCCACACGGCTCGGTCCTGGGACCTCTCTTGTTCAGTATATATTTGTCTGACATACAGGCTACCACAGGGGGAATATGGCTGAACATGTTTGCACTTGACTGTAAACTGGGTGCCATGATCAACTCTCCAGCTACCACATGCATACTCAAACAGGGTCTCACAGAGATGGATGACTGGTGCCTGAGCCATGGCCTACAGCTAAATGCCATTAGTTGCATAGTCATCCCCTTTGGGAATAACAACATGCCCACATATTACCACATAGGTAGTACTCCATTACATACGGTAGGAATTGTTAGGGGTTTGGGGACATGACTTGTTCGTACTGTTGCCTTTGACATTCACGTTGCCAAAGTGGTTGTACACACCTTCTATGTGGGCCACCTTATCCCATATGGTTTCACATCTAGATCGAGTGAGGTCATTGTGCCCCTATACTCATCACATCCATGCTTGGTTACAATGCCACATTTGGGGTGTACCTTACCCGACACCTGCAGCAACTGTACTGGCCATGGAAGTTCCTCACCAAGCAGATCTAGGGACTCACACAGATGCTCTGCACAGTTCAGATGCAGTAACTCCAGCTCTACTCAGTCACTTACCACCTACTCAGATATGATGTGTGCCTGTTGTTTACAGATATACCCAACCCAGAATTACTGGACATGCTCCACCTCCGGATATCCAACTCCCTTGGAGTTACACACTCCAGGGACGTATAACTCAGCACAGATGTTAATAGGACATTGTGGAGGGACAGATTCTTATCCCAGAGGCTCCACTCACTCCAGAATGTAATCCCAGTTTCACATAGGCAGAGCCACCCACTGACCACCTACTGGAGACGTCTTGACGACTGTATGGGTGATCGTATGTTTACCCCTGGGATATCTTCTGTGTCCCTGCTAGACAGAGGCACACTAGCCTAAACATACATGGGCTATCTTGTGTGACCTACTATTCACACACACAGTGTAGTAATCTGACAGGGTTGCGAATGCCAAACACACTCTGGCTAGGCTTGTACATGCCCTAGGGCAGATAGCCTATTATCGACCTCTGAACCTATGCTAATGTTCAAGATGCACAATGTTTATTGCTGATACTGTTTGCAGGTCTTTATCATCTTTGCTTTACCAGTTTCTATGAACAACTTCGGTATCTGCAGAACATATTTGATTATGACAGGGTTCCACTATATTATAGATGTGTCTGTTGTCATATAACTGTGTGCACAGGGCAGATTGCTGTATAGTGACAGGTTCCTGGGTTAACACATGCAACTGCCAGATATGCGTGGCCCACTGCTGTACTCAGACATGGCCTAAGTGTGTGAGCATGCCTAGCTCTGCCATTCCGTGTTTTGTTGCCTGACATTTGTTTCATTTATTCAAGTGTGTGAGCATGCCCAGTGTGACCTTTCAGTATGTTGCTATCTGAGGTCCACTACATTTGTTGATGTGTGCGAACATAACCGATATTAACATTTATACTGTGTGTGTTGGAAGTCAGGTTCTGTTCTCACTGCAGGACTCACCTTTGTGTCATAACTCAACATGGATTATGCTGTGCCTGCAGGGTTTCCATGAAATACTTAGCTTAGACTTATCAACATTCCTTCATACAGGCTGACCACTGCAATACTGTCATGGTTTAGTGGTTCAGTACTTTGGCTGTAGTGCACAGTATCCTGGGTTTGAGGCCCATCACTGCTTTATATTTTCATACTGAGCAGACAAGACTGCTGAAGGGCCAGTTAAGCAAATTTGAGCATGTTGGCTTTTGTTCAGCTATGCCCTACTTAGACCAGGCTTGTCCGATATTGCTCAATATTCACCAACATTGCTGGACTTTGCCCAATATTACTGAGCATTGACCACAGTTGTGCTAGTTGGTGTGTGCGATTTTGTTTGCATATACTACATGGTGGTAAATGCTGTTTAGCACTGCTTTATATTGCTTAACACATGGCAATCATGCCTTAGGTGGTGCTGCAGGGCTGCCTATGTCAGATGCACATACTACACTCCCTGTACATGTTTGAAAGCAGGTAGTGTCAACTTAGGCATCCCTTTTACTATATGTGCGAGTTGGAGAGAGGTATCATTTCCAGAGTTCCTACTGAGCCAGTGTATGTGCTATGTGTTGCCTCTTTACCAAGGCCAAAGCATACTGGGCATGCATTCCTTCTGCCTACTGGGGCAGGCTCAGGTTGTTCCTCCTCCGAGTCATGCTCTGCCTGTGATGGCCTTGGCAATGGTGGGAGGCTGTTTGGCCCAGGCCTATGCTGGTCCTGCTGCAGCTGTTTTCGCAGGATCATATTATGTAGCATAGCACATACCATGACAATTTGGGTACATGTAGTTGGTGAGTGCTACAAGGCTCCACCAGATGTGTCCAGGCACCGGAACCGTGACTTCAGCAGCCCAAACACACACTCTATTACATTACGTGTTTGTACGTGTGCCTCATTATGGCGTTCCTGTTCAGGTGTGTGTGCGTTTCTGATGGGTGTCATCAGCCACGGCTCCAGTGCATAGCCAGCATCCACCACTAGTTGACCATGTGGGATGTTCCCATTGGCAAATGTCTGGTACAGCTGCATCAGATGCCAGATATGGGAATCATGGTAGCTTCCAGGGCAGCCTGCACACACATTCAGTATTATGCCCTGGGCATCACACACGACCTGGCAGTTGATCGAGGGGAAGCCCTTGCGGTTGAAGTAGACCCTACCCCACTTGCCGGCTGGTTCTTTGATGCATATGTGCGTGCAGTCTATTGCACCCACTACCTCAGGATATTCTGCTATTTGCTGGAAGAGACGCATATTGCTGGCCAATACCTCACGGGAATTGGGGAAATATACATGATCACCGACATGTGCTGACATGGCATCCAGGAACTGGTGTAGTACCCTGGATGCTGATGCCTGTGATATCCCCATCATATCACCAGTTGGTCTCTGGAAGGTACCTGTTGCTAATATTCTTAGGCCAACACATACCTTGGTTTCCACTGGGATGGGTTCCCCTCTGTTGGTTCTGTGTGTGAGGCGTGGCCTGCACAGCTCAACAATTTGCTGCAGGAGGTCTCTGTCCACTCTATAGCGCTCCACTAATTCCAGCTCATGTAGCCCCTGGTAGGTTACCCTGGGCCTGTACACTCTTCTCTGTCTCCTCACTGTGGGTTGTCCAGCAGCATTTCCATTGTCACCACCCTCAGTATGTTGCATATGTCGCCTTATAACAGCAATGGCAGCCCCTAACATTTCTTTGTCTCAGTAAAGCTTTTTCAGTTTTCACTTCTATTAGCTTACTGCAGTGTCTGTTGTGAGAAACATAATGGACTGTTGTTTGCAGAGTTTTAAGTGCTAGGCTGGGCTGGGCTAGTGTACTGCATGTGTAATTGCCTGATTCTGATTGTTTTCACCTGCTAGCTCTGCTAGCACTCCCTGGTAGCTTCCTACTATTTGTTGTGCTTCCTTTTTCCTTTCTGTTTCCTCAGGGGGGGGAGCGCCGTGCACACAAGCGCAAATATGCTCACAGCAGCTAACACTTGCGCACACATGCTTACACGAACTAAAACTTGCTTATTCAGGTTAAAACGTGCTCACACCAGCGCAAACGCGCTTACAACTCTTATACATGCTTACTCCGGCTTAAACGCATGCACTCATGCTTACACGCGCGCACTCCGTTTTACTCGGGTTTACACGCACGCACACACGTGCATACCCGCTCAGCAAGAAACTTCGGTGTTATCCACGGCATACACATTCCATTTCTTGCCTTTCCCTAGCCTACCTGTTGACACACGTCTTTCCAGGATGTGTAAATGACAGCTGACACATGCCAATCTGCTTCAGTGAGCTTCACTTCTTTCGCACATACCCCCTCGTGATGTCACCTATCTTCTACTGTGTTACTCCCCATATTCTACTCCTACACTCCACTGACTGTGCTCATTTGCTATGTAAACTTGTGATTCACTATCCTAATGCTCATTTACATAGGATTGCCTACTAATGCTTGGTTACATGTCTTAGACTGAGCTTTCCCCCTTAGCAACCTCTACTCGGTGGCCATGTTGTCTTCAGCCTGCCATTCCCTTGCATTGCACATTAACAATTTCAATAAAATCCACATTTGTGGGTTTTAATTTTTAGTATTCTGGGTTTTAGAGTGCAGCCTGTTTGTGTGGCACTGTGCTATGCTTAAACATTGGAAATTGGCGAAAAAAAAAATATTTTTATTTTCATATTGCATCAGGAAACATTTCACATGGCAGTATATTTGGCCATTGGCATGCTTCCTGCACTGGATGCAACTTTTATTTGGAGCTGTCATGGCTCCATTTTACTATTTGCAGAACGGTACTCAGTTGTCAACTGAGTACATTTCTGCAAATAACACTGCTCTTACTCGGACAGGTTCGGGTTTCCTGAATTGCAAATCTACCTCATTTGCATGCCTTTTGCCTGCAATTGAGGTAATTTGCATATCCCAGCCCTGTCCGTGTAAGAGTCATTTTAGGAGCTCTCTTACATGCCCCTACAGGCTGTTCCTGGATCGCTCGTCTGACATGATGGCTGCATGGAGTCTTACTCTACTCTAAGACTCTGTGCAAGCCTTCATGTATCCGGCCCATAGTCTCCTCAATCTAGGTATAAATAATTAAATAATTTTAGTTTTTAAATGTTGCAGTAGCTAATTCTTTGATTGGCAATAGGTTAGCAGAAGGTTGAGTGTATAGATAATCTAGATATCAGACAATAGATTAGGAACTCTTGCATCCATGGACTGCAAAATTGTAAATATTATGGAATTTATTTATGTGGGAATTTTATTATTAATTGTTAGTACATTTAATAGGATATTTTAGAAAATATTTAGCTTTATCTTTTGTTAACACTGATGTATCATTTACTTTAAGATTGTTTTAGTCTTTTTTATTTTTATTTTTTGTTGCAGCTTGGTTCAGTTTGTTTTGGGGCTTTAGAAGTAATACAATGTTTTATATAATAAAGTTGCAGTTGCACTAGGAAAAAAAATGATAAAATGCATAGCTGTGCAATGCCTCTCCCAAAATTACATATGCTAGCCAAAAGAAATAAATGATTGAATGGGAAAATGCAAATAAATAATATATTTAATCCAAAGAACAATAATATTTCATTAGATATAAGAGAAATGCTTTCCATTTTTAAAAGATTTTATGAGGAATTAAATAGCAATATAAACATGTCTATGAATGGAAATATTTTAAATAATTATTTAAAACATGTTACAATCCAATTAAATGAAAATTAAGTAAAAAATTGCAAGAAAAATCCTTAAAGAAGTTAATGATGGTATTAAGAATAAAGTCCAAAACAACAAATAAAAACCTCCTCACTGAAGTTTATTCTGCCAGGCATGTTTCTAATAATGAAGGTCATTATTTTACATTTAAGGCCATCTGGAATATAAGAAAGGGACACAGAGGTGGGGACATAGTGAATGAGTTGGAAGAAACCAGATGGATAGTGGAACTGATAGCACATAGGTATTCAGGATTAAATGAGGTAGTCCCTTTAAAACCCACCCTTAAGAAAAGGTGGGTGTTGTACTAAGACATGATTGGTTGCCACTCTATTTTTAAATCACAGTGTCATACAACAGTTTTATCTGAAGTAGGCCACAGCCCAAAAACGCTTATCTTTTGTATATTTTGCTGCTACTTATTGCTTTTTTATTGGAATAAAACAAGAAATCCGAGTGGTGGTTGCTGCTATTTGTTTTGCTTTCAATGGTATTAAGAATAGTAAGGTTGGCAAAGCACCAGGTTTAGATGGATTATCAGCAGAAATGTATAAATTATTGCCAATATTATAAATTAATAATTTTATAATTAAATTACACGTAATTGAAATTCTAAAGTAATGTCTCCTTCATAGAAATTTACATTCCTTTTTCATACTATTAAACAGAGCAAAGATAAGAAACAGGTTTCTTGTTATAGACCAATTTCCTTATTAAACATCGACTACAACATTTTTATAACAATATTTTCCAGTAGACTAAGATTGTTGAAAAAAGATCAAACAGTTTTTATTATGAATAGATTATCATTTGATAATATTAGGATAATTATAATAGTATTATATCTAACCAAAGAAAGAAAGAAAGAAAAATTAGACCTGATTAGTTTGGCTATAGAAAAAGCATTTGATTCAGTGGATTGGAGATTGTATTTAAAACTCTAATTGCATTTGGATTTACAGAAAAAAATTGTTGAATTAATAAATAGTTTATGTGAGAGTGCTACTGATTTTTAAAAAATAGGTATGTTTGTTTCTCAAAGTTTAATAAAGGTACAAAATAGGGATGCCCATTGTCTCATTTGCTATTTGTATTAGTAATAGAATGATTTGCAAATTATATTAGATTAAAGTTGTAGAAGGTTTTAATATTAATAACAATTTCCAATAACATTTTTGATTATTTGCAGCTGATAGTTTATTTTTGTTAGGGGCATAAAATAATATATTCTGTGAAGTTTAATCATAATAAACATATATTTTGAAAAATCAAAAATTAAAAATATATTTTTAAAAATAAGTATAAATTTAATTGGAAGAAAAATGAAATTAAATATTTAGGTAACAAATATTCATCCTGGTATTGATCAGTTATTAACACTAATTTTTCCAAATTTGTAAATGAAACAATTATTTAACAAAAAATAGATTTATTCTTCTACTTATGAAGAAAGATTGATTGTTATGAAAATGATTATCTTGTTGAAAATACTTTTTGCATTACAATCAGTTAATTTATGTCCAAGTAAACTTCTGATTAGAAAATTATTGAAAATCTTAGTATTATTTTATGTTATCCAACAAGACAGACAAGTGCTTGTAGAAGTCATATAAGATTATGGGAATATGGTGGGATAAGTTTCCCATATTTAGTATCATACTCCTTGGCAGAGTTTTAAATATATCCTTGATGATTAGACCCATATTATTCAAGTAATTGGAAAAGTTTGCATGCACAAATAATATTACATTTTAATAAGTTTAATGGTTTGAATAAAAATGAAATTATAGATAATAATTGTTTATAGTTACTTAAAAGTTTCATAGAGGAAACCTCAGTAATAAAATTAGATTCAATATATATGGTGTTAATAGTGAATACTTTTAGAAACTATAAGTAAAAAAATGGAAATTTATATTTTTCCTACTCCATTTACACATGGTTATTTAGACAGTCAAAAGTAAACCAATATGATTACACTTAAAGCTAATAATTTATGGTTATGGTATGATTTTTTAAGATAAATGTCTACTATTATTTGTTGATTAAATTCTTAGGAAAATTGATTTGGATGACTCATAAAGATGATTAACTGCTTATTTAGATTATTTAAATTGCAATGGCAAACATAAATTTATGGATTCTTAAAATCTATTATTAGAGGCAATCTCGTCTGAGTTTGATGGAGGTGGCATGTCTGATTCCCAAATGCTTGCCTTGAGTAATGTATATGATTCACTAGCATTGATTCTTTGATTATTTATTTGTCAGCCACATAGAAGAGAGGTCAAAGCCACCTTTTCAGCCATGACCTGTAGTGAGTTATAAAATTTGATTGATGAGCAACTTCAATATACTTCAGAATTCTATGCTTTTTGTTTTGTTGTCTGGGCCTCCTTCTGCTGCTAGTACTAAAACTTCCAATATTTATCAGCCTTCTGTCACTGTATGTCTTCACCAACAGTACAAAATCTTATTCTTCTCTTCAGGAAGAGGTGTAGCTAGATGGAAAAACTTTGACAAAGTGACAGCTGTTATCTAGTAATCTTGTCAGACAACTACATGCTTCTTTAGATTTCCCCTTTTTAATGTTTTTTTAGAGCTTATACAACTTTGAAGCAATGCACATTTTTGCTGTTGTCCAAGAAAGTGTGAAAGGAAAGCTCCCTCCCCAAGGGTCATTATACTTTTTGGAATTTGTAAGTGAACTGTGCTGAGTATTTGTTGAGAAGGCAAAGACTTTTTAGGTTGAAAATAAGCACTTCCATTTCAAAACATAAAATACTTTTAATTCACATCTTGACTGAATTTGACCAGAGGAGTGCCAGGTGATCCTTGCAGGATTTTACTGTTTATTATCACCATTTGAATACAAAAAAGTGGTTACAGATTTACTTTAAGAATGTTTATCTGACTGAAATTGATATTCTAGCACATACTTGAAGAATGCATGTCTGGTTAAATCTTGAATACAGAAGATAAAAGACAGATATATATGACCTGTGGACTCAAAGATGGAAACAGGAGGTTGTGTTATTTGTGGAAAATGACATTTGATACATTTAGATAATCAGGTTTTTATTAATGCCTGCAGATGTTTTCTCATATATGCTGGCTAACTCATTTGGTGTTGCTTTGAGGAAGGCGTGCAACATTAAATTGGTGTGTGAAAAATTATATTATTTAAAATGTGGGCAGACAGTCCATTATAAGTTACATTGTGTTCAATGTGCTAGAGAGTGTGAACCTTCTAAACAACTGTGGTTTGGTTACTTGAAAAATATTCAGGGACTTGTGGAGGGTCTGTCAGGTTCCTCTGAGACTGTCTTCAGCATTATGAATTACTGGGTTTGCTTCCAATTGAAACAGAGCAGGTAGTGGTAAAGGGTGACTATCAGGCAGATCCTGTTGTTCTTGTCTTTTATTGCAAATTTCTTTACATTCTTCCAGACTGCAGATGAGATGAGACCACCTGTCTTCTTTGAGCTTCTGCATATGGAAAGTGGAAGGTGAAATTTCTGCTGGTGAGAAGTATGTATTAAAAGGGGAAAGAGAGTGTTAGAAGAAAAAAAATAATCACTAAACTCACTAGAAACAACGGGTGACCATGGAATGAAGATTCTCATATCAGATAGATCATATATGTTATAATAGAATAGCTATGGATAAAGCATATTGGAATTATTTAATACAAAATCATAGATGGATTGGTGAATCAGAAAGAGTGAGAATTCAGATCTATTTACATTGGAAGAAGCTTTGGTCACATGGGTGGCATAAGCCAGAGAACCTTGTTGGCTAGGCTTACTTTGGCCCTTGGGCCAACAGCCTAGTAATTATCTATGAACCTATGAACATATGGATCCAAATTATACAAAATAATTAATAATAATCTGGATAAGAAAGTTTGGAAATTTGTAGAAATAATAGGAGTAAATGATATATTAGAAAAAATAAAAGTTTACTATTAACTTCTGTTAGTTTAAAATTTTCAAGTTTGCTTTGGAAAATATTTACATGGAAATACATATATAGAAGTTTTATTACACCATTTAAATAACTTAAAAAAATCAGATAATACAATTTGTTGGAAATGTAATAAAACAATGAACTGGTTAATATTTTTATGGATTGTGAAGAAATAGAAAAATACTGGAAATGTAAATGATTTTTTGGACAGATAAATGTGATTGTTTAAAAGCGACAGTGGTAATAAGTAGTAACCAGTCTAGAATGTTATGGAGTCTTCTTGCAGTAGCTAGGAAAATTGGAAATCAGATGTGATTCTTTGTTTAAAGACTTTTTGGAATTAGCAATTATTAAACATGAAAAAAAATGATGAAAATAAGATATGTTAATAGTGTGATGGCAAGCTGTTAGAACAGGTTAGAGATTTGTAACTGATATGTGTTATATAATATTTGTAGTATATACCTTTCTGTTGTATATGTTGTATATACATTAAAACAATAAAATGTTTAAACAAAAAGTGAAAAGTATGTTTTTTTAAGAGAAAGAAAAAGAAGTTTAGAAAACACAGAGTTGGAACAATTTACTAGACTAATGTGAAAAGGTAGTATAATATGAATAAGATACTTTTGAGTTTTCTTCAGTATCTGAGCAACCAGAACTGTCTCAAAAGGACTATTAAAAGTCCAAAAATAATAGTCCTATTAAATATTTTAGATTTGGATAATCATTTTAGAGGCAAGCCACATATATGGATAATTCAAGAATTCATCAGAATAGTATGACTGAAAAGTGACATTTATTGAGCATTTATTGAATGTGAAAAAAATATGATGTAATGCAAAAAGTCATGGTAAATGTAGACTGAAAATCAATTTAAAATATTCATTATACATTAGTGTGTGTGTGTGTGTGTGTGTGTGTGTGTGTGTGTGTTCGCGCGCGCGAGCGTGTGTGTGTGTATGTGTGTGTGCGTGTGTGCTCACGCGCGTGTGTGTGTCCGTGCGTGCATGCATACATGCCTAGAGATAATTAACTTGGTTGAATTTCATTTGTGAAACTCAAGTTAGCTGCTGTCAGTTTTGACTGAAATGCTTTTTGGGTGAACTCTGTCTAGGGCAAGTTCCAGTTGATCTACAAAGGTAAGAGGAGGTTCTGGGAGTTTGTGTGAGAGTGTCTGTGTTTTAGTGTATAAGGTAAGGGTTAGGTAAAAGGATAAATTTAGTTTGTGATTTTGTGAATGTTGTGGAGTTATGGATAGCTAAGGAGTTAGATTTAGTGTGTGTGCAAGTGTGATTGTTATGGGATAGGTTTAGTGGTTGTGTATATGTGCATGCTGAGTGTCTAAGCTATCTTGTGTAGTAGTAGAATTATAGAAAGGGCTTTTTTTAATGTAAGCTACATTTTAATGTTAGGAAGTGGGTAGGGATAAGGACAGGCTTGGCGTGCATTACTAAGGTGGAGCAGAGGAACCTTTTCCGTAACACTACCCATATTTAGACAATTTTGAGCCGAATGTGTGGTCGGGATATGGGTAGTATATTGGAAAAGGAAATGATGAACTGTGTGTCATGCTTGTGTGTTGTCAATATAATGAGTGGGTGACCTATCTTGGCTGATGATTTTGTGGTCCTCATGGAATATTTCAACCAATTATCCATTTATTATATAACTGAGTGTATGTATATCTGTATGTGTGGAGGGTGGCTTAATGGTTAAGGTGTTTGCCTTGCAAACACAAGATGCAGGGTTTGAGTCTCACAAGGGATAATTGGCTAGGCTTAAAATGGCTCGCAAGGGCAGTTAGCTTAGTACTAATCTATGAACCTATGAACATATCTATATATATATATATATATATATATATATATATATATATATATATATATATATATATATATATATATATATATAGGGTGGCCATAGTGATGAAGTGGTTAGCATTGTTGCCTCACAGCAAGAGGTTCTCCAGTTCAATTCTCAGCTGGGGACCCTTCAGTGCGGAGTCTGCATGCCATCCCTGCATTTGCATGGGTTTCCTCCAGGCACTCCATAGGTTCATAGGTAGGTACTAGGCTACGAGGGCATTTATAAGCCTAGCCAGAGTGTGCCATTTTGGGCTAATTTCTATCTCTTTCATTTCCCTGCTGTAAAAAAAACACATTTGCATGGTTTTGCACGTCCAGGCAGTGCTGGTTAGCTAGGGCTAAATTTATCCCAGCTCCACCAAGTCTCCTCTTCAGTTTTTCCCTTGAAAGTAGTCTAACTCTCAACTAAGCACTTAAAAAGCATCCTACAGTCCAGCACTTGCTCAGACCTAATAGCAAGCACTAATATACCCCGACACTTGATTGCCCAGCAGGGCAAGGCTCATTATTCAGCCCTCACCAACCAAGCGACTAAGCAGCTCACCCTACTATTAAGGCATGACCAAAGGTCAATTTCAGGTATATTCTCCAGTCCAGCTGGTGAACCTGGGTATCCTGAGGCAATGTTACAACTGCCTCATGTACACAGACAACCCTCTTCTCCTACCACAAAACATTAACATATGCGAGAGATGCAATTATATAGCTAAATTGGAGGCTAAGCTCTCTCCACCCAAGACTGGAACAGGCAGTCATGAGGAGAAGGTTAACACTTGCACCACACCTCCAGCCTCACATAGACATAGTAAATCAGCACTGGCAAAAAATACACATAAATACACTAAATCAAACTCGGAGGCTCTAAATAAAAACCTGTAAAAGCATCATAGACCTCCAAAGCAGACACCCAAAAAACCTGCACCTCCTGTCACAAACCAGACAACACATAAAAAACAAAATCAGTGTGCCGCACAATCACAGCCCTTAAGGCAAAATAACATACCTAACACACTAGTAATAGGTGACTCTATAGTCAGGCACACTGACGTCCCACTCACTAGGCAGGACAAGGAGAAGGTTACTGTTAGCTGCCTGTCGGGAGCCAGAATCCGCCACGTAACACAAGCACTCAGGTCACTCTAGAACAAGTACAAATATGACTCTGTCATTGTTCATGTTGGTGTGAATGACCTGAGATGTATCTCCCTGTACTACATGAAAAGAGACATGGAAGAGCTCTCTGATCATGTAGCCCAAGTGGGTATGACCTTGACCCTGAGTAGCATCCTGCCTTTACCAAGAATGATACCGCAGTATAAAGAAAAAAAAGATCAATTTCAACAATTGGCTAAGCTTCTGGTGTCATTCAAAGGGGATCCAGTGTCTATCAGCCTGGGACGACATGCTCGACAGGCCTCGTTGCTTCACAAGAGATGGCTTGCACCTGTCACCCCTAGGCTTTCGAATACTGGCCAAGGCTCTTGCTGCCCCCATAGTGCCTTTTTTAGACAAAGCTCAAAAGTCAAATCCACCTCCATAAACAGCACAAATAAAAAAAATGAGGGTTATGCTACTCAACACCAGGAGTTTAAATATCAAAATGCATGCGCTCGAAGCACTCCTCAGTATGGAGAATGTTGGCATCTGTGCAGTAACTGAAACCTGGTTCAAGGCTCCACAGAGCACCCCAGCACTACCGGGCTACAACTCATACCACACATTTCGGACACAGAACATGGACCAAAACACAAAAGGAGGGGGTGTATCCATATTCATCAAGGATAACTACACCTCCAGGTTAGTGGTGCAGCATGATACCTCCGAGACCATCCATGTGCAACTAACATCAGGCAAATCTGCAATGCAAATTGTGGCCCACTACAGATCACCCTCCATGACCCAGGACCACCACTCCGCCTTTCTGGAGACACTGGAAAACATGAAGGTCCTACCGAACACCCTGATATTGGGTGATTTCAATTACCCAATTAAAGACATGCAGTAGTTGGATTGGGCACTCTAAATTGGTCATAGGTGCAAGTGCATGTGTGAGTGAGAGGTCCTTATGAACTACTGTGGCAGGACTAGTAGTGTAAACATTGGCTCGAGATGATTGTGACTGTTGAAGTTACACCCCAATCCCTTGTGCAAAATGAGAAAAAGGGTTGAGGATGGATGCGTGTATATATATATATATATGTATATATATTTATATATCTATATATATATATATATATATATATATATATATATATATATCAATATATGTAAAAATACCAATACTAAAGCTCTCAAAAGAAATGCATGTCATATGGTACAACTATTTTTAGAAGAGAGTGACATGAAATACTTCATGGTGGTTAGTTACATATCCAGGTCATCCAAATCTTTACTAGATAATGACTGATATTTATAGATAATTGTAGCATCCCTATACAGTGATCATTTTTGAAGTTGCTGCTGTAAGGAGAGCCACACAGCTAATCAGACATGTTTTAGCCATTGAATATTGCTGGCAGACTGAGCAAAAGCCCTCGTAATGAAAGAGAAGCAAGTATATCTACTGGGAGAAAAGACACTACTCTTCTCTATGACCAGAGTAGTACTACTTTAGGGCACAGAACTGATGTGACAAACATCACAATGAAGGCAGGATAGTGCATCTGAGTTAATGTGTGCTAATCAGTGGCGGCTGGTGATTTCAAATTAAAGGGGGGGGGGGCTGCAGGAGACAGCTGAATGGGTGGGGCCAATTGGAAGGGGTATGGCCGACTAGAAAGGGATGGAGCTATGCTCAAAACCACAACTGCAATTTTAAATATGCTGCCATGGGTGCCAAACCGTCATTACAAGAGTCCAATCAAGACAAAATGAAGTGTAGAAGAAAAATATATTTCAATGCATTGGCTACATGACAGCTTACTTAATATCTAGATGGAAACAAAAAGGTTGTGAGGCATGAAAAAATAAATTACTTTTTAAATACATTACTGGAATACCAGTCAAAATCAAGTATAAAAAAAAACAAGCTTCTCCTTGCACTACAGTTCTAATTATAATTTATATTCAACTTTCTAAAAGTACTAAATAACATGCTGAAAGTAGCAATCTCTGTGATACCCCCACTTGTAAAAATGTTTCTTATCCAAAAAAGACCTGCTGCCTGACAACAACTATCGACTTGTTTCATGGGGAAAACATGATCAAAGTAAAAAATGAACAGCAAACAAGAAACAAGCTCAAGATAAATTGCTTAAAGGATTACTGCACAGGTTATGGACCACACAAGATTGGCATTTTGTTTAGTTTACGGGTAAAGCCTGCAAAGATGACTGCAAATCTCCAACAAATGTAATGAGCTTCTGAAAATACTGTAATCCTGTCCTTTATTACAAATACTGTCATATGCATTTCAATACCCAAGGCTAATACATTATCTAGTTATGTAAATATTCTCTGCATGGCAACAACAAAAAGGCTTTCAGTGTTGGTAATTATTTAACAGTATGCTTATTAAAGGTTACTTGCATCTTACAATCTCAGACAAGCTTACCTGATGGTCATTAAAGCATTGCTACTTAAACAGAGCAACAGGGCACTGTGACAGCATGCATTTTCTGAATAATAAGAAGCATAAATCAACAGTATAAAAATATGACAGAAAACCAGAACATTCTGCAAAATCAAGGACAGATGAAAAGCCACTGTCGTAGTTGTGTCTACCTTGGATGGGGGGATACTCTGCACATTTACACTGCATAACTGCTCCTTGCTTGCTTGGACACATCCAGAGTCACTACATGGGGGAGTGGGGTGCAACAAGTATGTCACAATTTGAAATGTCTCTGGCTGACGGTGATGGCTCTGACAATCATACCTCTCAACCTCAGAGCAAGAAATCTGGACAAAGCCATACATAGAAGTGGGACAAAGTCCTAAAATAAGGACAATTTTTAAATATTGCTCTTATAAACTTCGAAATATAATAGAATAGTCGTAGGTCTTGCATTAGTATGAATTTTCTGAAGGGTATGAAATCTGAAACTCAAATGTCTGTCATTATTTTCTAATGTCAGTCTCTAATGATTTGCCACTAATTTGCCAGAAAACCACCATTTTATGAAAAACAGGCCAAATGTGATGCAAAAATATAAAATTGCCACATAATACAGCTGGGAACCTGTCAAAGAAGGGACACTTTTTTAATATTAGTACTGTTAACTTGAGCAGCTGACAAAATAAGAGAATCTACATGAATTTCTGAAATAAAAGTAATCCATAACCCACCAAGTTTTCTTCCAGAATTAGCATTTTGTGGAGGGATTATTAGGGGGAGAGCAACATTTTGAACCAAAATTGGGGACAGTTGAGAGGTCTGGATATTACTAATTCTATAAAGCGATTTCTTTGCATGTGCCTCTCAACCTTTTAATGCAGGAAATCTGGACAAGGCCAACTATATTGGGAGAACATACAAACAGTCTAAAAATTGCTCTTCTATAAACTTAAAAAAGTTGATAGAATAAAAGGTTTTGCTTTAGCATGCATTTTTCTGAAGGTTATGAAGGTTATGAAGTCTGCAATTCAGTGTCTGTCATTATTTAGTGACTTCATTCCTAAATGATTTTGCCAGAAAACCACAACTTTTATGAGGAACAAACCAAAAATAAGAAGCAAAAATCTATTCAGTCTGCAAAAATCTGTACAGTTGAGAGGTATAGTTTAGCCGGGGCTGTCTTTGAGTTTGCTACCATTCCCCCCTCATAAAATCATGGTCGAATGGAGCCTCCCCCCTGCAGTCATTCCAATGTCCCACTCCTTGGTTATTTCTCCCTATTTACCATAAACACTGTAATGTGCATACTGCTTTATTTCTGAAATGATCTGGATTTCATTTGAAAGTTTAATTTGCATTTTACAGCACAAACACTAATAGACATCTGGTAAACAAACCAATGCAGTCTCACAGTAAAAATAGACTTAGCATTAAAACATCTCTGCCCTTGAAACTCACATTCATTGAAACAGCATTGAAACCCACATCCAAAGAAAATACATTTTGCCATTTGCAGATAATGATTAACTTTGGGCTGTTTTCAAATCATAGACCCCTTGCACATGAAACATACATGTGCTCTTTGATAGACCTTCCTGATTGTATTAAATTATATTCCTTGTACAATACAGTACAGTTGTTAGAAGGCGTTTTAAATTTTTTGTTTTGAACATTTTTCCAGTAAACAATGAAGCAAAATTCATGCACCAATAATGACAAAACTGCCCATTTCAGAACATTTCCATCATAAAAGTCTACTCAAACTTCTACAGTCCACCAGTATCAGTAAATATGCACAATCTCTGAAGAAGTAAAAGTCATCTAAATAATTCCACATTAAAGAGATCTGTAACTAATGAAGAGGTTGCTGCTAGCAAACAACTTTATATTTCATTGTTTCATCTACAAATAAAGTGCCTGCTGCCCTTGAGGAATAAATTACCTATATTACATTTAAAAAATGATAAGCTAGTAATACTGCAATAGGGAATGTAATGGCAAACTGATAACAGGTTCATAGTTACTAGGTATCTTCACCAAAAACGACTGCAGCATCCACCTCCTTTACAACACAGTACAGTATCAGCAATGCATCTCCCTACTGTGGGAGTAGAACCCACAGCCTTCTGCATCAAAAGCAAGTATACTACTGGTTGTGCTATTAACAATGCCAGCAGATTTCACATAAGCATCACTAAACTTCTGTTCCCCGGCAGCTCTCGGCTCCTTGTAAAATCTACTTGACACTCAGCTGTATCTCTGAACTTTGCAGCACAAGAAATCTGGAAAAATCCAAAATTTATTGGGGGGGGGGGACAAAAGCCCAAAAACCATGGACACATTTTAAACATTGCTTGTATAATGTTGGAAAGTTGCTAGAATAAAATGCTGTGATACCACCATACATTTCACTGCTAAAACTTGAACCCAAGACCCTGTGCAAAACAGTCAAATCAACATACCACTATGCCAAATCAGCTGTTTTGTGAAAGAGAGGAAGACTGAAACATGAATGGCTACCATTTAGTGAATTCAGTTCTCACCATAGCTGTCACCCTCTTAGCACAAAACACTTGAACAAAGCCAGTAATGGGGGAATACAGCCCCCAAACATATTCACTGAATTCAGTTCTCACCATAGCTCTCAACTTTAGCACAAAAAACCTGGGCGAAGCCAATAATGGGGGAATACAGTCCCAAAAATAGGGACACATTTCAAATATCTATCTTATAAACTTAGAAAATTGCCAGAATAACATTTTTGTGTTACTATCTACTTTCTGAAGAATATGAAGTCTGATATTCAAATGCCTGTCATTTTTATTTATTTAACATTTGTTAACCAGAAAAGTCTGACTTGCAACAAAAGCCAGTTTTCAGCAGAGGGCCAGGGAGAAACAGTCCAGACATATGTCTTTGTAATATGGGAGGACACCAGAGCACCTAGAGGAAACCCACACAAACATAGGGAGGACATGCAGACTCCACACAGAAGGCACCCCAGCCAAGAATCAAACCAGAGAACCTGTAGCTGTCAGGCAACAATGCTACCACTGCACCATCAACTATGTAAGACAACGAAAATACAGAAACCACAGATTTTATGAGGAACAGAACACAACAAATATGAGGCAAAAATCTGCAAATTTTTAACAAATGGTGGTGGGTAGGGAATTCAGGCTGTTGTTACCTGCACTCAAGGTACAGGGTTCAAGCCTAACAACCCACCACTATGTACCCTGAGTTCTCTCTAGCCACCAGTATATAACAACTGGGGCATTTCACACACACGCATTGCAGATCTATGCTGGGCACCCTTTACAGAGCCTATTGTACATATTTTCATTGTAATGCCAATTAACACTTCATTTCACTGTTGGTACAACTCTTCTTTCAGAGTTTCAACAGTCACCCAGTCATATTGTTTTTTCCCCTTTACATACCTCTGTGCAATGTTAAGATGTAAACATATTAGCCTGCTCACAAACGGCAAAAAGAGCAGCGATGTTCAGGTTCAAGTCCCTATTTAAGCCATGATTTATTATTTTTCTTTTCTGTAAAGTACGCCACTTAAAACTGGCAAATGGACAATTCTCGTTGTTAGTATTTGGCTTACTAATACATGTGTCAGATTGACCATTATATTTCCACAGATGTTTAATAAGTAGAGAATATTCCCAAATGTTGACCTGTTAGAAGTTAATATGGTTATCCATACTCAGTCATGTACGTAGATATAAGAATAATGAACTGGGCATTGCTCACAGATATTATTTCATTCTTTACACAGCAAAAAAAAAATTCTTCAGCAATATTCAAAATATGTCATCTCCCGAATGAAAAAAAAGATAATTAAGAACTGTTTTCTGTGTAACATACACTACTTCCACACCTAGATAAATCATTTTCTTAGGAAATGGCTGCAGTCATTGTTACATGAGATTTTTTAGATGTTGTTTAATAACTATCCCTCTTCGTTGCCTTGTACTCTGAATAAAGCTATTCTTCTTGCCATGAATGTTAGAATATGCCTTTACGCTTGTTAATTCTCAGGAAACTGGAAGGCATGCATTTTATCTTTGGTAAATTCATTCATTCATTTAGTTGATAATTTCCAAGTATACCACAGTTGCCATGTGTACAAACTCTAATCCTAGGCCTGGCCTTGTCCCTAACCCTAAACTAACACCCTACCTTAAATAAACTTTTTCCATAACACTACTACCAAACAAGAAATGTTCAGACATTTACACATGCATCCACAATACTAGTCCTATCCCCTTAACTAACCCTTACACTAACCCTAATCCAAATACCTTCACACACACACACAGACACACACACACACACACACACACACACACACACACACACACACACACACACACACACACACACACACACACACACACACACACACACACACACAAACACACACTGAAAAACAGCTTTTGTTTCAGTTCCCTACTTGAAATGAGTCCATCTGTAGCAGAAGCTAGTTCCTGTTCCTGTAACAGTCCTGTGCAGCTAAATGTCTTCCTGGGGAAGGTTTCCCTGTGAGAGCAGGCTCCAGCCTGCGGACTTTGCAGTTCGGATGTCTTCCATTCTGTGCAGTCGTCACCGCATAGACTTCTGGGCTGCAGGGCGGAGATGGCCTTTTCTCCTACCTGAACTGCTGACAAAGCAGTCTGGAGTTCCCAATCTGTGCAATCACGCATACGCAAAGTTCCAGGACTCGAGAAATATTTATTTTTTGTTCCTTTTTTCACAATTTTTTCTATTTTTTATTTGTTTTTCCACAGCTGGGGGGTGCTGCAGTCCTGCAGTCATATAGCATGAGCCGCCCCTGGTAGAAGGCAGAACAGACTACACAGTAGACTATATGGCTAGTATTGCAAGTGGCTGTTACTCTAAAAGTTAACACCCTTCCTGTATCCGGATGATAAAACGCATTCGAAGTATCTACAAACTTGCAATAACTGCATAAATCTAAGGCTCTAGAATAACATAGTCTTCTCTTTAACGACTTTTGATTCTTAAAAACAAAAGTCGGTTTGTTGCCCACTATTGATTTAATTGCAGGGTTAGTCAATAAAACATTCCAATGCTTCATCAAAACACAATATTGCTGGAGTAAACCATTGGTACCTTCACAAGGGGTTTATCCATGTGTAGGGGCTCCTTACCCCAATGGATCTGCCAAAAAATAAGGTTTCCCTCTTTCTCTCTAGCTCTATATACCCCATCCATTATTGTATCCATTTCATTGACATAATATCCACGAAGCATAAACTTATCTTTTAAAAGATCCAATTCAGTACTAAAACCTTTATTGCTTGCATTCAACCTGGATGCATGTAATCCTTGACTTTTTAAGTTGTTCTTAAAAATATGGGGGGGATGCATGCTACTTCTATGTAAAAATGAGATTCTATAAGATGGCTTCCTATAAGTCTTAGTGTTTATTCTTCCTAGATCATCCTTCATTACACTAACATCTAAAAAATCTATATTATTGTAAGAAGTATCAATTATAAACTTTAGAAAGAGGTAGAATTATTCAAATAGGTGCAAAACGCTAAAAGTTCATTATCGTCGCCTCTCCATATTAAAAACAGATCATCCACAAATCTCTGGTAGAATATAATCTTTTCTTTGTAAGGGTCTCCAAGAACATGAATTTCTTCCCATGTGGCCATTACAGCATTGATGTAGCATAGCTATGTCATCTTTCTGTAGGTAAAATACCTGATTAATCAAAAACACACTTGTTTCAAGTACCATCTCCATAATAAACACAACAGATCTATAAACTTTGCATCATATATACTATACTTTTTCAAGAGCTCCTTTAACATGCCTAGCCCCATATCATTAGGAATCACACTGAATAAAGATTGAACATCAGAAGTCACAAATATACAATTCACCATGTCCATATAATTAATTTTAACTTGGTGTAGGTCATTCAAAAAGTCTTTTGTGTCCTTTAATATGTGAGTACTCTTATCTAATATACATCGTAGATGCTTTTCTACAAACACTGAAATGGAGTAAGTACACCAGCTCCTACCGGAGACAATAGGTCTAAATGGTGGTCATGAAGGGTTCTTATGTATTTTAGGAAGACCTTGTATAGTAAGTATCAGAGGGTCATTAATAAACAAATAATCATCTAATTCTAAATTGATATGTCTACTTAACAAACAGTCATGTAGTGTTTCATGCGTCCTGTTAACCAACCTATGCACGTGCTCCTCAGCTATTTTTTCATACATATTGCTGTCCTCTAATAATTGCTCCATAGACCTAAAATAAAACACACTGTCCATAATTACTATGGGCTCTCCCTTGTCAGCTGGTCTAATTACTATGGAGGGATCATTCTATAAAGTTACATAATCTCTCTTTCTAACTTACTGAAGTGATCAAAAGTGTTCCCACAGCTTAGTCCCAAGCATAGCTGTTATTTCATCTAAACATATTTTTTCAAATGCCTCTAATATAGGATGATTTTTCAGGAGTATATACACTAGGTTTATGAAATCTCATTTGCTCATCATTACGATTATTTTTATCTTAAAGTCATTTTTAAAAATTAGTTTCAACATAGTGTTACGAGTGAACTGTTTCAAGTCAATTATCACTTCAGACAAATCAGTTCTGCATGTGGGTGTAAATCCTGGACTTTTATTTAACAGTGAAATCTCACCTTCTGTTAAAGGTCTTGAAATATTCCAAATTAAGTACTGTTTTTTTTTCCACATTTTCTTCAGCAGCCTGCCGCTGTGTGGTTCCATTGATAATTTTCTCTTGATCCTTTATTTCTATTGATCCTTTATTTTTTAGCATATTTTTATATGTTGTTTTTATGCTTGGTCTTTATTCACAATTTTTTTTTATTGTTTTATGTATGAATTTCTTAGTATTGTAGCACTTTAAATACTGTCATGTGATGGTATAGAAGTATTTGATTGGTTGTTTTATGTTTTTAAAAAGAGGAAACATTGAATGTATTTATTGTCTGATGAAGCAGTAGTGATTACTGTGAAAGCGATTACAATAAACTTGAATTATTTTGAACACTTAGGACTGTTTTGTGCTGAATAGTTACGTATGCTTATAGCTGTTGCTGTGGTTTGGTTCACATTCCTACTTTTTGTTATAACTTTTTACACATTTGGATTCAGTGAACCATTTATCCAGTTTGCTGCTGTTTTTTGCTGCATTTATTTATGTATGCTTTGTTGACTGTGTTAGTTCCACTAAGCCTGCAGTCTCTTTTCATGGGAGTCAAAAAAAATGGCATCCATACTGACTAGGGGAAATTTGTTCAGGGTACCAGGGAAACTTTCCCTAGTACTTTTTGGTAAGTGCCGTGGGCTTTTTTATCCATCTGAGCTGCCACAAACTCAGGCAAATGGGACCTAGATTTAAAGTCTCACCTGAAAAATGATAAAAAAAAACTTTATCTTCCAAAACCTATAGCCAACTGAAGCAGTCATAACAGAAAGGCATAGAAAAATGCAGCATATTTAACAAACTTCTTAAATAAAGAAAATGTATCATCTTACATAATCTAAAAGCATACACAGACATTATAATTTGTAAAGATTATTGGAGTCTTTATGTAGGAACATATAGGTTGTGCAACTGTAATGAGACCGAATGGGTCTACTTTACTCTACCAATTTTTAACATAACCAAAAATCAAAAGATCAAGATGAGAAGAGCGAAATTGCACAACACCAAACCTTTACTTTGCCGAAATTTGCAACAATGAAACAGCAGCTGCCCATGTCACAACCACTCAGAGCTTCTGAATGGAGATCGCAGTACAAGAAAAGGCAGTACAAAAAAAAAAAAAACTGTAAGCCTGTTTCCTACCTTTCCTGTAATTAGTGTTCCAGATACAGATTTGCTGTATCCAGGACTGTATGTAAGCTTCTGAGCCCCCCAAGCCTTTCTGTGTTGGAGGGAAGCCTTCTAGCTTATCAGTGGGAGTGGTAAGCACTAGGTAACCTGTCTACCACATAAGGAGTGGTTCTGGTCCAGAAAATGTAGTTATTGGCCATTTGGGCAATGTCTTCCATCTCTCTCAACTGCATTTGCACTTGTTTCTGTCCTGTAACTCGTCTAGTGCAGATACAGATTCTTAGTTTTAGTACTTAAATTTGCTTATTCATGCTCAGCACTTGTTCAGAAATTGTAAGCACTAAATAAGCTACTAATTACTATAGCACTCAATCTTCCTCATTACCTAGAGGTAAACAGTGTTTGTACTTACTTTTCTCATTGGCGTTGAGAAAAACAGCTCTTGTACTCACTTTCCTCACTTATCTAGAGGAAAATAGTTTTTTATTCAGGGATGTCCAAGGGTCAGCTCCCAGTGTTCTCCCCTGTCTATCTGATGAATCTGGGCATCTTGAGGCAATGTAGAAATTGCCTCATGTACACAGACAACCCTCTCCTCCTACCACCCAACACTACAACCTGTGAGAGATGCACTTATCTAGACAAACTGGAGGTAAAGCTCTCACCAACCAAGACTGAACCTGACAGTCATGAGGAGAAGGTAAACATTTGCACCACACCACACTCATCAGATAGTCTCACTACATCTACACCACCAAAATCCACACATAGAAACTCAAAAACATTCGTGGAGGCTCTCAATAATAATCTGCCTAAGCAACAGAGACCTCCAAAGCAGAAACACAAGCAACCGCCATCCCCCAACACAACCCAAATGACACATAGCCCACAGATTCAGTGTGCTACTCAAACACAGCCAATAAGGCAAAACAACATACCCAACACACTAGTCATAGGTGACTCTATAGTCAGGCACACTGATGTCCCACTCACCAGGCTAAACAAGGAGAAGGTTACTGTCAGCTGCCTGTCAGGTGCCAGGATCTGCCACATAACCCACGCACTCAGGTCACTCCACAACAAGTACAAATATGACTCTGTCATTGTCTATGTTGGTGTGAATGACCTGAGACGTACCTCCCTGGACTACATGAAAAGAGACATGGAAGAGCTCTGCGATCTTGTAGCCCAGGCAGGTATGACCCTAGCCCTGAGTAGCATTCTGCCATCACCCAAAATGATACCACAGTACAAGGACAAAATGATTGATTTCAACAATTGGCTAAGCTTCTGGTGTCATTCAAAGGGGATCCAGTATCTGTCTGCTTGGGATGACATGGTCGGCAGACCACGATGCTTTGAAACAGATGGCCTGCACCTGTCGCCCCTAGGATTCCGGATACTGGCTAAGGCTTTTGCTGCCCCTATAGTGCCTTTTTTAGGCAGGGTTCAAGTAACAAATTCATCACCATAACAAGAACAGGTAAGCAAAAACTGAGGGTAATGCTACTCAATGCTAGAAGTCTAAATTTCAAAATGCACTCACTCGAGGCACTCCTTAAAATGGAGAACATCGATATCTGTGCAGTGACTGAGACCTGGTTCAAGGCTCCAGAGAGAGCACCCCTGCACTACCAGCCTATAACTCATACCACACTTTTCGGCCATCTAACCTGGACCGAAACACCAAAGGTGGGGGTGTGTCCATATTCATTAAGGATATCCACACCTCCAGGCTAGTTGCTCAGCATAATGCATCCGAGGTTATCCAAGTGCAACTAACTCTTGGCAAAACTGCAATCCAAATTGCAGCTTGCTACAGATCCCCCACAATGCCCCAGGATTCCCACTCCTCTTTTTTGATGTACTGGAAAATATTAGGGTTCAACCAAACACCCTAATAATGGGCGACTTCAACTACCCCACCATTAACTGGGAAAACTACTCATGTACTAACTCCTTAGTGCAACGCTTTCTGGAATTCATAAACTCCAATGCCGTAGATCAACTTATCCACACCCCCACCAGGGGCAACAATATCCTAGACCTAGTCATTACCAACATGAGTGACCGGTGTTCCACACCTGAAGTCAACTCCTTGTTGGTCCGATCCGACCATAAGCTAATCACTCTCGATATCCACATCCCACCCCCACCCCCATTAAGGAAACCACAGTAAGAAATTTCTCCAAAGCCAACTTCATGCTTCTTAAGACAGAAGTAGTGAACTTCATGACACCCATGCAGATGGACAATACAGCTACAACTGCTGAATCCTGCACAAATGTGCTCTATAAGCACCTACATGAGTGTATGGATTGTGCTATCCCAAACAGAACCAAGACGCTATCCTCCAAAAAAAGGAAGCCAATCTGGTGGTCCCCTGCCATAAACAAACTGTACAACAGAAGGAAGAAACTGTTGCAAAAGAGAGTAAAATCCCATGAGTGGAGGAGCTCCCTGGTCAGCCTCAGTAAGAAGCTGAGATCCCTTATAAGATCCTCCAAAGCTAGCTACAAAAATAAAATTGCCACTAATTCCAAGGACAACCACAAAGCATTCAATAGCTATGTCAAGAATCTCAATGGCAACACCCAGATCTGCTCTGAGTTACAGCACAAAGGCATGAAAATTACAGAACCAACTGATATTGCCAACATCCTGGCAGATAGGTTCAGTGCTAACTTTATCCCCCCTCACCCCCTAAAGGGCCCATATCTATACAGGAAGAATGCAGAGTCCCTGTAATCACAACTACGCAGGTGAAAGCTGCACTCAATAAAGCCAAAAACACAGCATCCATGTGACCGGACAACATCCCAGGCTGCGTTTTACACAAACTTCAGAATGAACTGGCTCCCCACTTAAGCACCATGTTCAATAATAGCCTCGCATCAGGCTTTGTGCCCACTGAATGGTGCACAGCAACAGTTATCCCACTCCACAAAGGGGGAGCCACCACTGATCCCGGGAACTATAGACCTATTAGCCTGATGAGCCTGGTCTGCAAAGCCATGGAACGTATCATCATGGAACTCATAAACAAAGACATTGGTAACCTCCAAACTCTGGATCCCATGCAGTTCGGGTTTGTGAAAGGCAGATCATGCCTCCTGAACCTGATCGACTTCTTTGAGGCAGTCACCAAAGCAGTTGATGAGGGTAAAGTGGTTCACACAGCCTATCTTGACCTCGCCAAGGCTTTTGACACCATCTCCCATTCTGGAATTATAGCTAAACTCAATAAACTAGGCATAAATCCCTACGTCACAAGATGGGTTGCCAACTGGCTCACTGACAGAACCCACACTGTAAAAGTTGCAGACTCCAAATCTGACCTCAAACCAGTGACAAGTGGAGTACCACAGGATTCCGTCCTGAGACCGCTCCTCTTTGGTATCTACTTCTCTGAAGTACAGGCTAACACAGAAGGCATCTGGCTAATGAAGTTCACAGATGACTGCAAACTAGGAGCCATAGTCAATTCCCCAAATGATGTGAACATCCTACAGAAGGGCCTCTCTGAGACAGATGCCTGGTGTCAGAGCCATGGCCTCAAGCTCAATGCCAAAAAGTGCAGTGTCATCCCCTTTGGCAAAAACTCTGTACCCATGAACTACCACATAGGCAGCAATCTACTTAACACCAAATGCGTGATAAGAGACCTTGGGACCCAGGTGGACAGTAGTCTCTCCTTTGATAGTCACATTGCCACAGTAGTCAGGAAGTCCTTCTACGTGGCACACCTCATCATAAAAGGGTTCTCGTCCAGGAAAAAAGAGGTCATCATTACCCTCTACTCATCACTCATTAGACCCATTATAGAGTACAATGCCCCTTTTGGAATGTACCTCACAAGACATCTGGAGCAGCTGGAAAGGCCACAGAAGTATCTCACAAAGAGGATTACTGGACTCGAACAAATGCCCTACACTGACCGCCTCAAAAAACTCCAGCTTTACTCCGTAGCATATCGCCTACTCAGAGGTGATCTCTGCCTAACATATACAGCTATGTCAAACCCAGAGCTGTTGGACATGCTACACCTAAAGAAATCCCAATCCCTCCGAGCTACACGCTCTAGGGACCTAAACCTTGTCACCACAATAAACAGGACATGCTGGAGAGATAGATTCCTATCCCAGAGACTTCCCATACTCTGGAACAGGCTACCCATCTATGTCAAGCAAAGTTCTTCATTAGCACTCTTCAAGAAAAATCTTGATGAGTGGATGGGAAATAGGAAATACACCCCAGGGATCACTTCTGTGTCTCTGCTCATCAGTGGCATAGGAAAATAACTTTCTTAGGTGGCGTAAGCCAGGGAATCTTGTTGGCTAGGCTTGCATAGGCCCTTAGGCCGATAGCCTAGTACCTACCTATGAACCTATGAACCTACGAGCCTATGATGTTGTGCAGTTTCACTCTTCTTGTCTCATTCTTTTGATTTTTGTTTATGTGAAAATTCGATAGGGTGAAGTAGGCCCATACAAACACATTACTGGGATTGCTAGTTTTCTGTATCCCCTTCATTTGGTTATTACAAATGTTCATTGGTTTACTGTAAAATGTTTATGTTTCTGAGGGAAAACATAAACACTGTTTCATATTTGGATTGAGAAACATGTATGCTATATTTATATATCTAAAAAACACAAGTGTCTTATTTAAGCACTTATGATGAAATGATAAACACGAATTTATGCTACAGATGCATGATTGTGTTTTAGCTATTGGGATATTTTGAATGTGAAAATCTGATTCTGTTTAAAGAATCAGAAAGGCAGATAAACCTAAATGACCACAAATGTCCATGGATTTGCATGGTTTAATGAAAACTTTTCCTTGGGGCTAAGGACATTAAAAAACAAAATATTTATAGTGTTTATATGTAAATTAGTTTAAACCTGTTTAGAATGTCTGTTTACTGTTCTGATACATCATTTTCTGTCATATGTTTTGGTGCATCTCTTATATATTCTCATTCATATATTTTGGTGTGATGAACCCTGTTCTTAAATATGAGCTTACTGCTTAAACTAAAAAAAAAAAATGGGTCTACTTTACATGGTCGACTTTTCAGCCTAGTTCCTCCAAGGAGGAAGCTGTAGTAAGAAGGAAAACTACTAATATAAAAAATATTGTAAATACTGACTGTCCTACCCCTTTCCCGATAGATCTGTTCACACAACGAGGCAGACAGAGGTCTGCAAGCAGGGGGAGACAGAAGCGGAAGGGGTCGGGAGGGGACTACTCAGGCCCCACTTTGAAAAAGATGTGGGAGAGAGTGGATCCTCACTAGTGGTGAATCTTTCCCAAAGAATTTTGAATAGTAATGAACTACAAGTACTCAATAAAGGGTTGAGTTTTATACCGAGTACAGGTAGTGATTTGACAGATGTTATTATCGATGTTAAAATGTATGTAAGGAAAGTGCAGTTACATTTAGAATTTGGTAGTATCAGTGACGTGAATAACGGTAATGGCCATACAGATTCATTCTGACTACCGAGTACTTTTACACCAATATTACATCCTTTATTGGATACTTTCTCTAGGCTAGTAGAAAATGATGTTCATGAATATTTCAATAATGGTAACAGGCGCAGGAGAAGACAAGTTAAACATAATTTATCATTTTTACAAAGGAAAGCATTACAGGATTTGTGCCAAGATAGAACGATCACAGTTAGACCTGCTGACAAAGGAGGCCCGATTGTGTTAATGGATCAAAGTAGCTACCTTGACAATATGAAGTTAATGTTAGAGGAAGGCAACTTCTACATTAAGATCAATATGCAAGAAGTGACCAATAAAGTATTTAGAGTCTATGATATGTTAGATGATCTGGTCAAAAGTCGTATTATTAACTTAGATTTGTTTAAATACCTTAGGGTTAATGATCCTTGTCTACCAATAATTCAAGGTTTACCTAAGATTCATAAATCAGCTACCAATCCACCCCTGCGGCCTATAGTGTCAGGTCAAGGTTGGCTTACAGAACCCTTTTCAATTTATATAGAGTACTATTTACGACCTATTGTCGATGCCAATAATGTGGTTCTTAAGGACAGTAAGCAGTTTTTACTAGATTTATATAGTTATACTAAAACTTTACGTGATAATGAATTTTATTTTATGGTAAGCTTGGATGTGGTTAGTCTCTTTACCGTTATTCCAAATGATTTAGGGGTAACTATGGTAAAGGCATATTTGAATAGGAAATCACTTCTGGGTGAAGAAATGGTTGACCTGTTGGCACTATTTTTGGAAACAGTTCTGTATAACAATGTATTTATTTTTAATGAGGATGTCTTCCTACAGGTTGATGGCGTAGCTATGGGCACTCCTTGTGCCAATAGCTACGCCAATATAGTGATGTCTGATTGGGAAGAAGAATTACTCTTTCCACTAGCCACTTTTCAACAACATGTAGGTTTCTATAGGCGTTTCGTGGATGACCTCTTCTTGATTTGGAGAGGTGATGAAAGTAGTCTATTAGACTTTGTGGCAAATATGAATAATTTGACTGAGTTTCTGAAGTTCACATTAAATTACTCAATTTCCAACATATCATTTCTTGATGTAAACATTATAAGACTTGAGGGTGGTCTACTAAATACCTCTGTCCATAGGAAAGCATGTTTTAGGAATAGTCTTCTTCATAGACATAGTATGCACCCTAGTTTTGTTTTCAACAATGTTATTAAGGGACAATTGATGAGAGCTTCCAGGTTGAATCCTTTGGATGAAGGCTATGAATGTGAGGTACTAGAATTAAGAAAAAGATTTAAGGAAATATGTTATAGGGAGATAGAAGTAGATAGAGCTATTTCTGTAATAAATGATTTAAGGACTTCAAGAGCCTGTCCCTATTTTTCTGAGAATGGGGAAATTGTATCTACTATACCCCCTAGAGAAGTAGGTGGACTGAAAGTACCATTATACTTCACAAATGACACAGATGATATCAGGAGCATTGTTATGAAGCACTGGGACATCCTATCGCTAAATGATGATATAAGTAATGTGGTGGGACGTCAACCCAAGTTCTTATATAAGAATAAGCTGAATCTAAAACGGAAGTTGTGTCATTATTCAGGTGGTGTAGGTACTACATATTTTATTCCCATATATAATACTGTTCCCTGTAATTCATGTAGACAATGTCAGTTTATAGATACTGACAATGTGTTTCAACATCCTATTACAGGTTATAATTATCATTTTAAAACTCAAACTAATTGTCGCAGTGAAAATGTAGTTTACCTTGCTAGATGTGTGGAATGCACTTCATTTTATATAGGGAAAACTAATCGTCAGTTACGTGAACGCATCAGGGAGCATGTTTACCATATTAGGATGGGTTCTGAAAACAATGCTTTAGCAAAACATTGCAAGCAATATGGTCCATTGCATAGTTTTAAATTCTTTGTCATGCAAAGCATAATACCCAGTGGTAGAGGGTAATTTAATCAACTATACAGAGGAATGTGAGGCACGTTGGATTATCCGCTGTAGAGCGGATAAACCACCAGGAATTAATGATAAAGTAGGCCTACATCCCTTTTTACGTAAAAGAAGACTTTTTAAACCAAAGCATAATGCTTTGGGTTAGTTTCTTTTAATTATATAATGATTTAGTTTTAGATATTTACCATTGTGTATATGTTTGTTATATGTTATTTATGAATAAGTGCTCTTTATGTATGTAAAACTTTTTATATATGTACATATACATTGTTTGAATATGCATTTCGCTTTAAATTCTCAATTGAGATTAATGACATCATGTACTTAATTGATTTATTGGTTTCACCATCTGCTTTATAAAGACAGGAAGTTCATGTTGTTTTATAGTCTGAAGAAGCCTTAGGGTGAAAGCGCTTACTACTGTTTGTTCGAATAAAAGGTGTTGTTTCTACGAACGGAAGTCTTTGAATTCGTTTTGACTTTTGGAATTGTCGTACCATTTTCATTCTGGTGGACTGCCTGTTGCTCCTGTATATGCTCTGGATTTTGCGTTATTTATATATTTGTTTTATTACTACAGGAGCAATTTTCCTGTTGTGGTTCTTGCTGGTTTTTAAAATATTTATAGTGTTTATATGTAAATTAGTTTAAACCTGTTTAGAATGTCTGTTTACTGTTCTGATACATCATTTTCTGTCATATGTTTTGGTGCATCTCTTATATATTCTCATTCATATATTTTGGTGTGATGAACCCTGTTCTTAAATATGAGCTTACTGCTTAAACTAAAAAAAAAAAATGGGTCTACTTTACATGGTCGACTTTTCACAAAGTCGACTTTCATATGGCCGAGACCATATGATCGACTTTTGGAAAGCCAAACATGTAAAATAAACACAAAAAAACACAACGAACACTTGCCTTAAAACTGTTAGTAGGGGGCAAGCCAGCCTGCACCTCCCACACCCTCTGTAACTTTACTATACCAACTCCGAGATCACACTATAGTGTGGAAGATGGAAATTTTCCCATTCTGCACTGTACGGAGATAGCGGTTCCCCATGGTCAGCTTTTCGAAAGTCGATCATATGATCTCGGCCATATGAAAGTCAACTTTGTGAAAAGTCAACCATGTGAAGGGGACCCAAAAAATATATCTCTGTTATTTTTAAAATGATTTACTGAATTAAAATCTATTTTTTTTGGAATGGGAAATCTTGATTATGGCAGAAATTTTCACTGACGTCAAAATAAAAGCTGCAATAAAAATGCAGAAAGTTGGATAATGTACTTAGATTAGAAATGTACTTATTTCATTTTGGTAACCAGATAGATCCTCTTGTTTTCAAAGACATTTCTTGTGTGAGGTCAGGAGCAAAATGGATACTCAATGGTTTAACATATGTTAACAAAATACAATGCACAGTACAAATATGTTAGAAGCCAGCTCTGTTGGTATAAAAAGATAAAGTCCTGACTATGACCCTGGTGACCGAAGTTTGCTTAGCAGTTCAGCCACTTATCTGAACTGAAAACATGGGAGGAGAATGAAGAGACCAAGTCTTTATGGCTGTGTTTGGGAGGAAGGGGCTAGTACATGTCCATGCATGCTTTCATGGTTTAATTCCTAATCAAGAACAGGGAATGATGACACTGAAGGTGCAGTTTACAGGGGCAAGACCATCTGATTATATTGCATGCAGAGTCATGGACTTTCATTACTATGCTCCACTGCATGCTAACATTTTGAAAGCTTTATTTATTTATTTGCATTTGGTTACTAGGAAGTTCTTTTCATCGGAGGCCTAGGGAGAAAAGCTCCAAAAATATATTTAGTGAGAGAAAAATGTACAAAGAGATTATAGGAGATTGTTTGTGGGTATGAAACAATATTGACATATAGTGATTACAGATTCAAAATAGATTAAGGGGTCTAGATAAATATGATAAGTACCAGTCGTCAAAGAAAGAAAAGCAATAAAAAAGGAGATTGCAGTAAAGGAAGTAGTTAGGGTTATAAAAGTTGCAAAAGAAGAAGAGTTCTATAAGAAGATAAGAAGATGAAGAATGTGATCTGTTGTGCAAGGAGCCTAATGCAGGTTGCACACGGCTTGAATGGTGACTCCCACTCCCAGCTCACTGGACTCTAGCCTTAGGGAACAAATGGACCAAACAGCTCTTGCCCAGGTGAAAAAATGGGTGATAGAACAGCTGGAAGGGAAGCGAGTGATTGTCTCTGTGGACATCAGACAAAAAAGTGTCTTTAACCAGTGAATTACTGATTATGACCTAAAGTATTTACATAAAGAAGTTGTTGGTTAGTGCAGCATTTGTAGTAATAAGCATCTTGTATCTGGGTAAAAGTGTTACATGAGTGTGGGCAAGGCATGTTTATGAACTAAGTCATAGGCTGCAGTATTATAAGTCAATCCAATTGCAGATAATGGACTGAAAATTCATGGTTTAAGTATGCAGCTGAAAAATCTGTTAATTTTGGAAGGGCAACACAGTACTCACTGGAATTAGGCTGATGATGACTAGTCAGCATTGGGTAATAGACTAACTGGTTACCCACCATCCTAAATCACTAGTTAAAGCACAAGGCAGGTAGGTGGACTGAGTGTCATCTTAGACTCATTATACACAATATATGGTTTGGCAGTATGAAGTGGAAATCCACTAAAAGGATAACACCTATACAAATGTATAACCACTCAAAAATACATTGTTAAGTGCTATTAAACAGATCACTCTGTAATTTGTTTTACCTACTGATAATTTGCAGTTGGATATAATTTATTGTGCTACAATATGTTTTTAAAACTTAATTCCATGAAGAATGAACCCTTCAGAAATTTTTAAAACCTAATTTCCTGAAGCGTGATCCATTGAGAAATCTATAGAGGTATTATAGGTTCTGTAACTGTGACATCAGTAGACAGAGATGTTTGCCATGGGACATGCATAGCTTTGTGGCATAGAGGGGTAAAATTCTTAACTACAAACCAAGAAGCCCAGGTTCAAATAGTGGTTTGGGCACTGGAAAAGTGGGGCAGTGGAAGCTTTACACTGAGTGGCTTATGGTAGCTCAACCGTCCTGTGAGGAGGATGTTGGTGGTCTCGGTCAGCTGACCCATTCCCATGTAAGTGGGAGAATGCATGCAAATAGTTGCCTTAGGATCAGGGAACTCTGACTTGCTGACAATCTATACAAGTAATGGGAAGTTAACAAATTCATGGTTAACAACAAATTTGTTGATAATTTATCAATGTATGAATTCTGTTAGGCAGATTATAACATAATGACTGGGGAATTAACCATTTGGGACTGGTTTGAGGCTAAGAAAAATAAGTCTATCTCAGATTGTTGGGATATATTTTATAAGTGTATATATTCTTTGATGGATTCCTATAGTCCACATGAAATGGGAAAAAAACATTATGAGAGAAAAGAAAAGCATAATGGAGTATGAAGCTGAAAAGATAAAATAACAGAAAGAAAACAACTTTGGAAGTTGTTTAAGATATCCCCTATTGTGTGTAATATGAATAATTACCAGAGTTTAGGGTAGTGCATTGCTGATTAGTGAAGGACACAAGGAATTAACGAGTTAAATTTGACTACTTACACTGTAGGAAATAGTAACGCTCATTTTAAACATATAAGAATATTTTTAGGAGAGCCTTCTTAGCGTAGATAATCGTCATTTGTACAAGGGTGATGTTGGCATGAGCTTGCCAGGACAATGAGTAATGCCACTGGTAGGCAGGACAGGCATCACTATAACAATCTGAGGTGGCATCACCCTGAAGTACTTAGCCACGGGGAAGTAGAGGCTAAGTACAGACAGCCGGAGTTGTAGTATAAGCAGTTTTCCCCTTTCTTATCACAGGTCTGGCACTGTACTATGTTCTTCCTACTTTGTCTTAGAGTGGCTAAGGAGTATTGAACTAACAGACAATGATAACCCAGAAAGCAAGACCACATCTCCTATCAGCATGCTGCATATACCATGTGCACTACTGTACTGTACAGCTTAATGCATACCCTCACTCTTTGCTTAATTTCTGTACAGCAGCTGCAGTAGTGGGAGAGGGGTGGTGGTGGGCTAACAGTGGTCTCGAGTCTTACCTCTCAGTAGAAAGATAAAAGACACCTTGGCAAAATGACCTGGAGAGCTCAGTGGTGACCACTGTGACCAATACTGAGGGCAGACGTGAAGGCTTTGCTTTTGATAGTGTACCAGAAGGATCTCTTAATGTCTCCTGTGGTGTAGGCTGATGTAATAAGAAGTGCACTAACAGCTGGAAGATCACCTCACAACTGCGGGGCACATCCTATCATGTTTGTCTGAGTCACATGACTGGCATGTCCTGACCATCAAGTCAACAAATGCACAGCCTACACATAGCCACGGAGGTGACTGACATCTGTGTGAGTTGACCTCTGGACCAGTCCTGCTTCCTCTTTGTACTCTTCCCTATTGTCCAGTCATGAGTCATGGTCACCTACCTCATTTGCTGTCTAATCCTCCACATCAGCAAGTTTTTACCCTTTGTCTGTCTGTGTCCATTGACTGTTGCTCCCACCTTTTCTGTCAATAGCACCCTTGTCTGTCTGTGTCCATGTTTATGATTTATGTTTGTGTTTGTTACTACTGCTTCTCTTTCTCCCTATATCCCTCCCAGAACCATTTCTTGCTACATTCACTAGCTACATTTCCTCTTGTTATATGAAAAATGAGAGTCTTTCACACAAGATATATGCCATTATCCCATGTATCTAATTTTATATGGCTACTGTTAAGTGCATTGCACCATTTGCTGGTCCCCTTTTTCCATATTTGCCATCTCTGCTCTCCTTTCCATTTATTTGGTGAACTGGGACGGCACTTTGATGTACTGCCCACCTTGGGCTGTCTGCCCCTGAACACATGGCAGTGATGTGATACTTCACTGTGCATGTGAGCGTGCATACTCTCCAGCACACCTATGCATGCTTGCCTACTTTTCCTGTGGCATCAGTCACAAAAATAAGGAGCATCTTGCTAGCATGACTCTTCCTCAATCCTGCCTTAATGCTATTTGTTTTTGTAATGAGGCTTGTCTAATTTACTTTGCACTTCTTTTTACAGAATACCAGCACAGTGCAAGCCAAGATACATATCTGAGCAGCTTCGGGCCATGTCACAGTAAAGGAGTCTTATAATTTAGTGCTGCTCAGACATGCTGTGCTTGTCTATGAAACCCAGCGAATGTCTTATTTCAGTTTGGTAAATTATGACAAACACTGGCTGTAGAATACAAGCTTTTAGTCATGATGCTGTAGCAGGTAACAGTTCCAGTCTCCTTTTGCTACACTGTTATACAGAGGTACATCTGGCCTCAGATACTAGTACGTCATGATGCTGTAGAATATAACATTTCCAGTCTCCTTTTGCTACAATGTTATTGCAGCATGTAACATTTCCAGTCTCCTTTTGCTGCAATGTTAACATAGCATGTAACATTTCTAGTCTCCCTTTGCTACAATGTTACCGTAGCATGTAACATTTCTAGTCTCCTTTTGCTGCAATATTATACAGGATAACAGCTGGCCTCAGATACTAGTACCACCTATTATCTACCACAATGGATTGAGTATGCAATTTCAGAACTTCTACAGCAGAAAATACAACCAGAATATATGAAGGTATCTGTTCATTCTTTTTTTTTTCCTTTCCTATTCAAACCTTACATCTTGAGGAGAGCTAGCTTGTCAAATTTCTGTGCCATTATTATTAATCCCCGAGAGCAGAGTTTGACATGGTCCTGGGACACTTCAGTCTCCTCATTGGCCCTAATTGGAGCAGGTCCAAGAGAGGCCAAGAGGGGTGGGTAGACCCATTGAGTGAAGATAAGCACTAGGGTCTGCTGATGATCAGCTGCATGGAAGAAAAAAATAGTCTGAAAAAAATCTGTAACATCTTTGTTGGGGGATTGTGTATTATTGAGTATGTCTGGTGTGCTCCCTTACACAGATACAACAAAAACAAGACTGCAGTTGCCTTTACCTCACTTTCAGCATGTATTAATTGCTGCAGTCACTAAAGTCATTATAATGTGATTACTTGTGAACATGAACACTTCAAACTATCATTAATTCATTTTTTTAAATGAAAGAAGCAGCAATCCAGACACTCTGCTTTTCTGAAAGTTGCACTGTCCTCAGAACAAAGGATGCACATACAGAACGACGTTACTAGGTCACCAGATGTGCCTTGCAGAAATAGATGCAAGAATGGACAACAACTGCATAGGCAAAGTAGATGATTTTGAAAGTTATTTTTTTGAAAGATAATTTAGGTGTCACAAACACCAGATGTTGACAGATCAAGTCATGTTTTTTTTTTACATTGAGATGAAAACAGCATGGCAAGGGTGAAGGCTGTTTCACCTCTTTGTATCTGATGTAGGAAGAGCAGGTTCTTAGTAGTACTGTGTGAGAAGCAAGCCACAGTGACAGTATCTGCAGTACTGGATGTGTGAGAAATGAGCTCCACTGACAGTATTTGCAGTACTGAATGTGTGAGAAATGAGCCACAGTGACAGTAACTGCAATACTGAATGTGTGTGAAATGAGAGCCACAGTGACAGTATCTGCAGTACTTAATGTGTGAGAAATGAGATACAGTGACAGTGACAGCATTTACAGTACTGGATATGTGAGAAAATGAGAGCCACAGTGACAGTGTCTACAGTATTGCATGTGTGAGAAACGAGCTGAAGTGACAGTATCTGCAGTACTGAATGTGTGAGAAAAGAGTCATAGTGGCAGTATTTGCAGTACTGAATGTGTGAGAAGCAAGCCACAGTGACACTATCTACAGTACTGAGTGTGTGAGAAGGAAGCCACGGTGACAATATCTGCAGTACTAAATGTTTGAGAAATGAGCCACAGTGGCAGCATTTGCAGTACTGAATGTGTGAGAAATGAGCGACAGTGACAGCATCTGTGCCCTATTTACTCTGTGTTATGCAGATGTCCTGAGTGCACTGCTCTATACTGGTGCTGATTACCCACTCTCACACGTCCAAGCTTATTTCCTAGGGGGGACCACCAATCAGAGTCCTATAACTGGCAGATCATAGTTCTTACTGGCAAAGTTGAATGCCACTAGAGACAACCTGTCTTTGTGCAATATTCTGTAGTGCACTTTGGTAGCAATACACTGAAACTAAAACATGCAGTGGTGCCTGCATTTGCCTGCATTCGCTCTGCATATTTAAAACAAATGAAAATAAACCCAAATACAATGTTTCATTGTAATTAAGCCTGTTTTCTCCATACATTCTCTTTATCATCATCATCAGCCCCCTTTTCCCATTTTCTACGTGAGGTTGGGGTGTCACTTCAACTGCCATCTTCTCTCTCGGTTCAGTACTGCTCTCCTCCCTTTTTCAGTATCATTCCTGACTGTCACAGATCTCTCACAAAATCCAAGCAGTCATTCTCATATCTGCCTAAATCATCACACCTAGGACTTGGGGAAGACAGCATTAGCATGTATTAACACACTGATACCTAATATGTTCATTTCAGGGCTGACATTTTATCTTCGTAAAACGCAAGCAGCCTTGTTCTCTTAGTTCATCTGACATCCCTTTTATGGGGAACTTGGGGATGGAGACACTTTGTTCCAACATTAGAGGAGACTCAGAACTGTGGAAAATGCAGCATGATGTTTAGCACTGTGTACATTACTGTACGCTGTGCTTCTTAGAAATATAGTACTTGTTGATACTTTCTAGCAGAACATTTTGTAACTGACAAAAACGCAATAATAGCAGCATTTTCACAGGTGATGAAATGCCTTCCTAGGGCTTCCAGTGTGCAGGGTTGCCACCTGTTGTCGTGGCTACAACCGGACGTAGACCATACCCCAGCACCTCCCATAACCCCATATTCTGCCTACTTTCTGCCCATTTTGTGATGTCATTATCACATCAGACAATGGAGAATGCCCTCTTTTTCCATTCACGGTGCCTTTTTCTGTGGATCTACTATGATTTTTGTAAAAAAAAAAAGCATATTAAATCCACCTATTTAACACCAAGTAATCTAATAAATCTCCATGGCTACCAGCAGCTGGTCCAAATTCCAACTAGATGTGATAAAAAAATCTAAAAAGGAATCCATCCTTGACTGGGTCCTAACTAACAACCCCACATTGTACTCTCACACAGGCAGTCTCCCAGACACCTTAAGTCACCACAACATAATATACTTTATATGTAGTAGAACAAGCATATGCAAAACCACTAACTATATATCCACTAGAAACACAAAAAAATTATCTCCTGAGATCCTCAACACTTTACTCTGTAACTGTGACTGGACTCCCCTAAAAACCCTCCCACTTGACCAGGCTGTAGCATATTTTCAACAAAACATTTCTACAATACCTAGACACTGTTGCTCCATTGCACAAGGTTAGAACCTCTACAAACCCCTGGCTCAGTAAAGAAACCAAGCAAATCCTCAAGTCCAGAGACACTGCCTGGCTTTACTATCAAAAAAAGAAAGAAACACAAAGCCTAACTAAGTACCAAAAACTGTGCAACCGTGCAAAAAATGCATTAGGCTGGACAAAAAATCCTACTACACAACATTACAAACTAAATACCAACACAACCCGCAAACATTTTGGAAAAATGTAAACCAGCTACTAAAATCCACCCAAAAGGCTACCCCTAAACCAACCACCCCTGACACTAAAGTTACCATCGAAACACAATTCAACTCCCACTTTGTGAATTCAATTCTATCCTTAGTATCACAGGACAGTTCCTTCCTCACTATCCCCCCCAACACAAATAACACTAATACAAGCTTTACCCTCAAAACAGTTTCCACCACTTCAATCAAAAGCATGCTCTCCAAACTAAAAACCTCATCAACAGCAGCCGACCTACTCCCCAGCTATTTCTTGAAACTTACAGCAGATGCTATTGTTATCCCAGTCTCCACTCTCATAAACAGATCAATTGTTGAAAACTATGTGCCCAAACTCTTTAAAATATCCTATGTTACACCCATACATAAAGGCGGGACCTCCACTGAACTTAATAACTACAGACCCATTGCTTTACTATCCCCCCTGGCCAAAATCCTAGAAAAATGCATCCATACCCAGATGCTAAACTATCTCCTAGACAGCAACATCCTGTCACCTACTCAGCATGGTTTCAGACCTGCCCATAGTACCACTACAGCCCTCCTCTGCTTCACAGACACAGTAAACCATCTCAAAAATGAAGGCCTACAAGTGTCAACTCTTTTTTTGGATATGTCCAAAGCATTTGACACAGTCTCACACCAAATCCTGCTAAACAAACTAAACCAATATCATCTATCAAATTCCACTCTTACCTGGTTCCAAAGCTACTTAACTGACAGGTACCAAGCTGTGAAATGGGAAAATTCTCTCTCTCCTCAGCTGCCCATAACTATAGGAGTCCCACATGGTTCTATCTTAAGACCACTACAATTCACAGTCTTCACAAATGACCTCCATACCTCCACACAGCATGCATCTATAATTCAGTATGCAGATGACACTACCTATCTGTGCTGCACAAAACATTCCTACTCTCCTGCAAACAACTCAACTAGCATTCTCTGACATTGAAAACTACCTTACCAAAGCCCAACTTATCCTCAATCCAAAGAAAACTCAGCTTATGATTATAACCAGTTCTAACAAAAACACTAACAGTCAATTCACTATCTACTCCACAAATGCTACTCCATTTGCTCCAGTGGCACAGGCTAAGCTATTGGGAATAACCATAGACTCCCACCTAAAATTTGATAGTCATCTCAACTTAACTATTAAAAACGTACATGCCAAACTGGGGCCACTCTACCATATCAAACCATTTCTTACCAACAACACAAGATCAGCCATTGCTCGCTCCCAACTTCTATCCACCCTACTCTATGCATCTCCCATTCTGACTAATCTCAACAAAACTGAACTAAGCAAAATGGAAGCCTGCTATAACAGAATTGCTCACTTTGCTGCAAATTGCTCATATAGAACTCATCACTGTACTGCTTTGAGACAGCTCCACTTGCTTGAACTGCCCAAACTCCTAACTTACAATCAGCTCTGCCTCTGTCATTCTATTACCTCCCCAATAAGTGTCCTGCCCTCAAAAACCTAGTACAAGATCACTCAGCCAAAAGGCCTCTTAGATCATCAAGCAAACTACTACTAGAAGTCACCAACAGCTACAATAGTTTTGGAGATGCACAATATAGTAGTTCAGTAGCTAAAAAATGGAACTCTGTCCCTACAAGCATTCAAAATACATCATTCAAAGCCTCCTTTAAAGACCTCATCAGGCAACATCTCAAGCAACGTTGGCAGTGCCATGATTGCTCCCCAGGCTAGTGAAAGCGGATAAGGTACACACACTAAATCTAGAGCACTTGATAATAGTTTTCAGTCTTACTCACAAACACTGGCTAATTTACAATGTATGTACTGTTCCTGTGTACTATGTATGTATTCTACCTATGTTCCAAATTTCAGCTGTACACCACAAATCTATTAATTACCTTTATTTTTAAAATTAATATTTTTTGTTTGTTTCTCTCCACTGTAACTGTTTATGTGCCGCATACCACTGTAAAAACATGTCTCTTGTAATTTGTGTGTATACTGATCATGTCTAAATAACTAAATGTGTCTGTAATTTTTCTTTGTGGAGCTTTTCTCCCTGGGCCTCTGCTGAAAAAGGGCCTTTTCAGCTCAGACACCCCCGGTTAACAAATGTAAAATAAATAAAATAAATCAAACTCCAATAGTCTGTTTCTTTTTTTTTTAAACAGAATACTAGTGTTTGTACAGTATTTTCCTTACTACTGGACAATAATTTTAATTTTCAGATAGTTCAGAAAAAAATGGATATGTGGCAACTCTACCAGTGTGAGATTAACCCCATACAGAAATGTTAAAAAAATGAGCCTGTTCATTGACAATTCCAAGGTTTGCGGTTAACATCTTGTGCTCCCCGAGTGTTTTCCTTGGTATCGTCTATGCTTTTGACAACCAAAACATTATGACTTGATAACCATAAACTCAAGTGTACACAACTGTGGTGCAGCCAGTACTATTGTATGGTACAGAAACCTGGGCAGTGAAGGCAGAGGAGCTGAGGACGCAGGAGGTGATGAAACTGAAGTGCCCGATAAAGGTAGTTTGATGCACACTGTGGGACAGATGAAAAAATTAAGACATGAGAACAAAAGCCCAATTATCTCCAATTGCAGGGAATGTAAAAGTAAAGAGATTATGGTGGTTCAGGCACATATGCAGGAAAGTAGAAAACTATTTGAGACAGACAGGAAGAAGGTAAAAGAAAATGAGGGTGTCCAACAAAGAGATGGATGGATTGTGTGAGAGTAGACATGTGACAGTCAAGCATGACTATTGAAGAAGGTGGGAGAGTGGCATTGAATCAACAAAGATGTGACAGTTTGACCTCATGTAGAACATGGGAAAAAGTGGATGATGATGATGATGATGATGATTCTGATGGTGATGATGATGATGATGATGATGATTCTGATGGTGATGATGATGATGATGATGATGGTGATGATGATGATTCTGATGGTGATGATGATGATGACGATGATGATGATGGTGATGATGATGATGATGATGATGATTCCGATGGTGATGATGATGATGGTGATGATGATGATGATGATGGTGATGATGATGATGATGATGATGATGACACTCGGCAACTGCTTTCGCAAAAGCTGTCTGAAATGAAGGACTTGAACCATTATAAAAAGAACCCATCTTCAGAAAGTGCACATCTATAGCATGTATGCTTAAAACATCTGTTTTATTCTGAATGTCTAACTGGGTAGTTATGCACCTGTGACTTTTCTTACATACTACATTACTATTTCCTGTAATGAAACATCATATGCTGAATACATGTCCAACACTGCAGTCACTTCTAACCAATTACTATCATGACTGAAACACCAGAGCCAGAGGCAATGAGATTATATTCTTACATTTCTTAAAACAATGCATTCTCACATCTTGGCATGTTTTATCTCCAGACTTCTGTTACAGTGGGATTTTGTATTTGAGTCTAATTTTAAAATGTTTGAATGACCCTTTAAATCATTTTCTCATTCAGATTATTTTTTTCCATCTGTTGTCAAGTAAATGCAAATATAAATAAACCGCGAGGTGGCCATAGCCAGTGCGGCTGTTGTGTCTTTTAGTGCCAACAGCAGGGTACTTAATACCTTACGTACATAAAGTAGAGGAGTCCCAGAAAAGCTGTACTTGTTTGTCTTCCTCATTTCTGTCATCCAAAAACAAAGAAATCATGCTGTATGGAAAGCATACAGTCTTGATAGCTGTGAGTTATGCTAAGTAACTTTTGTTTCTCTTTTGTTGTATTAAGAAGTTATGACGACGGTTATGTGCTTAATCTACCATATTGACGAAATAATTTGTATCATGCTGTTTTTTAATATGCACATCTAGTTCATACACTTGTAAGCCATGTTAAGCTATTTCTTTGTAACAGTCTATACTCGAAGCCTTTGGGGAATCAAATGTTCAAAGAGCAACATTGATTTGCAGCCAAATTATTTGAAATCTGATGATTTCCGTTTGAAAATGTCAATAAAAGAATAACCACTAATGCATTCTTATGCAAGCTGTTGGAAGAATGCCCTAGGTAGTGTTTTGACTGACAAAATTCCAAAAAGCAAGCCTTTTATGCTCTGATCTAAAAATGGTATAAATGAGATACGCACAAATTTACTTAATATCCCCACAATGGGACCAATTTTATTCCCTCAAACTAAACTCTATAAATTGTTAAAAAAAGGAAATCAAAATGCCTTAGGTATATATGGGAGAAGTGCAGCCTCAGGGCAAAATGTTGCAATCAAGCCCCATGGAGAGTTTTCATCTTTGCCTTTAACTTGTGTTCAAACTCTTTTCCTTTTGATGTGGCCCTTGGTATTACAAGTGTATTAGGTATTGATGAATGAACTGAGTATGAGCCTTACAAAAGAAACTAGATTTTCGCATAGACATGCCGCTGTATTAAAGATCAAGAGATGTGATAAGATTCACTTCAAATAGAGCACTGAAATAAGAGCCCCTTTGTGTACCTTTCTGGATCTGCCTTATGGTCTTTATTGAATTGTTATCACTTTCAATTTTACTGCCCTGGACACTTCTCACAAGCAGTATGAGATATGCTACAGTACACTACAGCTTTCATAGTATGTGGAAAGCAAAGAACAGTTCTGTTATCTTTCAGAGGCTCTAATGGCAGCAGAAACTAAAAAAAATGTAAAAGATGTTTCTACCCTCTTAATGTTTTTAACTGTAATTCTTTCAGCACATACTAAAATACATATGCACTGAGTACAAGTATCTATCTATATAATTCAATAGATATAGATGGATAGATATTTATCTACCTATATACACACACACAGACACACACACACACACACACACACACACACACACACACACACACACATATATATATATATGTGTGTGTTTATGTTTGTGTCTAGATGTGCATGCTGTCACACATGCATGCACACACACACACACACACACACACACATATATATATATATATATGTGTGTGTGTGTGTCACTGCACACACACACACACACACACATATATATATATATATATATATATATATATATATATATATATACATATATATATATATATATATATATATATATATATATATATATATATATATATAAAAACACACACACACACATACACACACTCACACACACACACACACACACACACACACACACACACACACACACACACACACACACACACACACATTTTATTTATTTTATTTTTATTTTATTTGCATTTGTTGACCGGGATAGTCCACTGGGCCAAGTCGGCCCGTTTTCAGTGGCGGCCTGGGGAAAAAAGCTCCACAAGAATAGTTACATTGCATTGCATTACATTTACATTGAGTTACATTTACCTATATGTAGGGTTACATTACTTCTTATAGGTTCATAGGTTCATAGGTAGGTACTAGACTATCTGCCCAAGGGCATTTTTAAGCCTAGCCAGAGAGTGTCGGCTTTCACCGCCCCATTGAATAATTAACCGAGCCTCTGTCAAGCAGAGCCAATGAAGTGATCCCAGGGGTGTATTTTCTGTAACCCATCCACTCATCAAGGCTTCTCTTGAAGAGTGTTAGTGAGGAGCTCTGCCTAATGTAGTTAGGAATTTTGTTCCAAAGCATGGGGAGTTTCTGTGACAGGAATCTATCCCTCCAGTATGTTCTATTTATTGCTGTGGCGAGGTTTAGCTCACTAGAGCACGTGGCTTGCAGTGACTTGGATTTCTTTAGGTGGAGCATGTCCATCAATTCTGAGATGGACATGGCTTTATAAGTCAGGCAGAGATCACCTCTGAGTAAGCGATATGCCACTGAGTACAGCTGGAGTTTTTTCAGTCGGGCTGCATAGGACATATGTTTGAGGCCAGTAATCCTCTTGGTGAGGTGCTTTTGTGGTCTTTCCAGCTGTTGGAAGTGTCCTTTGAGGTATATCCCAAATGGGGCATTGTACTCTATGATGGGTCTGATGAGTGATGAGTAGAGGGGCACTATAACCTCTATTTCTAGATGCGAACCCCTTAGTAATTAGATGGGCCACATAGAAGGATTTCCTAACTACTTTGGCAATATGATTGTCAAAGGAGAGATTACTATCTACCTGGGTCCCCAGATCTCTTATTACCTCTTCTGTATTAAGGGGGCTGCAGCCTATGTGGTAATTCATGGGTGTTTTGTTTTTCCCCAAATGGGATGACTATGCATTTTTTGGCATTTAGCTTGAGGCCATGACTTTGACACCAGGTGTTTGTCTCAGTAAGGCCTTTTTGAAGGATGTCCGTGTCAGCCGGGGAGTCAATTATAGCTCCCAGTTTGCAGTCATCAGTGAACTTGGTTAGCCATAGTCCTCCTGTGTTTGCCTGTACTTCTGAGAGATATCTGCTGAACTGTAGGGGTCCCAGAACTGAGCCTTGCGGGACACCACTTGTGACTGGTTTAGAGTCGGACCAGGAGCCTGCTATTCTTACCGTGTGAGTTCTGTCTGTAAGCCAGTTGGCAACCCATCTTGTGACGTAGGGGTTTATGTTCAGGCTGGTGAGTTTTTTTATAATACCTGAGTGAGGAATGGTGTTGAACACCTTGGCGAGATCAAGGTAGGCTGTGTAAACCACCTTTCCCTCATCTATGGCCTTGGTGACTGTCTCGAAGAAGTCAATCAGGTTTAGTAGGCATGATCTGCCCTTAACAAAGCTGAACTGGGTCGGGTCAAGTGTTTGAAGGTTCCCAATGTCTTTGTTAATAAGTTCCATGATGATGCGCTCCATAGCCTTGCAGACCAGGCTAGTCAGGCTTATGGGGCGATAGTTACCAGAGTCAGTTGTGGCCCCTCCTTTGTGGAGCGGAATAACCGTTTCATGTGTGCCATTCTATGGGCACATAGCCTGTGGAGAGGCTGAGGTTGAACAGCGTGTTTAGGTGGGGGGTTAGTTCATTCTGTATTCCATGCAAGACGCAGCCTGGGACATCATCTGGCCCCATTGATGCTGAGTTTTTGGCTTTTGAAAGGGCTGTTTTCACCTATGCTTCTGTGATTTCTGGGACACTACACTCTTCCTTCTTCTTCTTCTTTCGGCTGCTCCCATTAGGGGTCGCCACAGCAGATCAACTGTTTCCATTTCTTCCTGTCCTCTGTATCTTGCTCTGTCACACCAACCACCTGCATGTCCTCTCTCACCACATCCATAATCCTTATCTTAGACCTTCCTCTTTTCCAGTTACCTGGTAGCTTCATCCTTAGCATCTTTTTCCCAATATACTCCGCATCCCTCCTCAGCACATGTCCAAACCAACGTAATCTTGCCTCTCTGGCTTTGTCTCCAAACCTTCCAACCTGGGCTGACCCTCTAATATACTTATTCCTAATCCTGTCCATCCTTGTCACACCCAGTGCAAATCTTAACATCTTTAGCTCTGCCACGACAAGCTCTGACTTCTGCCTTTTTGTCAATGCCACTGTCTCCAACCCATATAACATAGCTTGGTCTCACTACCCTCTTGTAGACCTTCCCTTTCACTCTTACTGGTACTCGTCTGTCAAAAATCACTCCTGACCCTCTTTTCCACCCACTCCATCCTGCCTGTACTATCTTCTTTACCTCCCTTCCACACTCACCATTACTCTGAACTGTTGATCCCAAGTATTTAAACTCACCCACCTTCACCACCTCTACTCCCTGCATCCTCACCATTCCTCTATCCTCCCTCTCATTTACACACATATATTCTGTCTTAGTCCTGCTGACCTTCATTCCTCTTCTCTCTCTAGAGCATATCTCCACCTATTCAGGGTCTCCTCCACCTGTTTCCTACTCTCACTACAGATCACAATGTCATCTGCAAACATCATAGTACACGGGGACTCCTGTCTGATCTTGTCTGTCAACCTGTCCATCCCCATTGCAAATAAGAAAGAGCTCAGAGCTGATCCTTGATGTAATCCCACCTCCACCTCAAACGCATCCGTCACTCCCACCGCAGACCTCACCGCTGTCACACTACCCTCGTACATATCCTGCACCATTCTTACATACTTCTCTGACACTCCCAACTTCCTCATACAATACCCCAACTCCTGTCTAGGCACCCTGTCATATACTTTCTCTAAATACACAAAGACACAATGCAACTCTTTTTGACCTTCTCTGTACTTCTCCATCAACACTCTCAGAGCAAACATTGCATATGTAGTGCTCTTTCTTGGCATGAAACCATACTGCTGATCACTAATCATCACCTTCCTTCTTAACCTAGCTTCCACTACTCTTTCCCATAACTTCATGCTGTGGCTGATCAATTTAATCCCTCTGTAGTTACTACAGCTCTGCACATCACCCTTATTCTTACAAATTGGTACCAAAACACTTTTTCTCCATTCCTCAGGCATCCTCTCACTTTCCAAGATTTCATTAAACAATCTAGTTAAAAACTCCACTGCCATTTCACCTGAACACCTCCATGCTTCCACAGGTATGTCATCTGGACAAACAGCCTTTCCGTTCTTCATCCTCTTCATAGCTATCCTTACTTCCTCCTTGCTAATCCACTGCACTTCATGATTCACTATCCACACATTATCCAACCTTCTCTCGATCTCATTCTCTTCATTCATCAGCCCCTCAAAGTACTCTTTCCATCTGCTCAACACACTCTCCTCGCTTGTGAGTACATTTCCCTCATTATCCTTTATCACCCTTACCTGCTGCACATCTTTACTAGCTCAGTCCCTCTGTCTAGCCAATTGGTACAGGTCCTTTTCTCCCTCCTTATTGTTCAACCTTTTATACAACTCTTCATATGCCTTATCTTTAGCCTTCACCACCTCCCTCTTTGCCATGCACCTCATCTCCTTATACTCTTGTCTACTTCCTTCATCTCTCTGACAATCCCACTTCTTCTTCACCACCCTCTTTCTCTGTATACTCTCCTGTACTTCTTCATTCCACCACCAGGTCTCCTCTTCCTCTTTCCTCTTTCCAGATGCCACACCAAGCACCTTTCTAGCCATCTCTCTTACTAGCTCTGTTGTAGGTATACCAGCTATTCGGTAACTCTTCACTGCCACACAGTGCCTGTCTTAACTCTTCCCTGAACATCACCTCACAATTACCCCTTTTCAGTTTCCACCATTTGATCCTTGGTGCTGTCCTCACACTCATCCTCCTCTTCTTGATCACCAATATCATCCTACAAACCACCATCCTATTCTGCCTAATTGCAGTTTCCCCTGCCGCCACTTTACAGTCTCCAATCTCCTTCATACTGGCCCTTCTACATAAGATATAATCCACCTGTGTGCATCTTCCTCCACTCTTGTATGTCAACCTATACTCCTCCCTCTTGTTAAAATACGTATTCATCGCAGCCATGTCCATCCTTTTCTCAAAATCCACTACCATCTGACCTTCTGCATTCCTTTGCTTAACACCATACCTACCCATCACTTCCTCATCCCCTCTGTTCCCTTCACCAACATGCCCACTGAAATATGCTCCAATTACAAGTCTCTCAACCTTGGGTACAGTCATCACCACTTCATCCAACTCACTCCAAAATTTTTCTTTCACATCCATCGCACACCCAACTTGTGGAGCACATGCACTAACAACATTCATCATTACACCATCAATTTCCAGCTTCATAAACATCACTCTATCCGACACACTCTTTTTTTTTTTTTTACTCAGATGATTTTTATTTTAAATTTGCCATAAACAATAAATGCAAACCTATCATGGTTTACAATCAAGTTAGATAATTATTAACTATATACGAATTTACATTTAGCCTGACATTTTAAACTTGCGTGATAACAAATTACACAAATATAGTTTAATTAAAGTTAAATAGTACTTGCTTCATGAGGAGGTTAGATCCATTTGCAAAGTATCAATCAAAGTTAGAACTTTTTTTCCAAGGGTTTTTAGTTAATGGTCTAGGAAACAGTCTTAATTCTTTGGTTTTTATTTCCATTAAGGCTATCCTCTTCAATAGACATGTGAAATCTTCTTTGCTGGAGCTGTGGTAGAATTCCATCTCTTTGTTATGCATTTCCTAGCTATAGCTAGTATAGTCCAAAGTAAATGAAGGTCAGTCTTATTTGACAAATAAGCATTATCAGTTATATTCAGTAATAACAAAGCATTGGTCATGACAAAATTATCTGTATAAATTGCCTGCAAGAAATTGTTAATACTTTCCCAAACGGGTTTAATTTTTATACAACCGTAAAAAATGTGAGACCAATCAGCTTTATTATACTGTTGACATCTACAGCATAACCCATCATTAGAAGGATTGATTTTTGAAACTTTATCAGGGGTTAAAAAGGATCTATGAAGGAATCTCCAGGTAGTTATTCTCCAATAATGAGAACAATAAGTTAATTTTACTGAGAGAAGTAAATTATTTTCTGAGGTTAACTGAATCATATATCCTTTAGTAGTATATTGCCAATATGCTGGTTTAGGTTGTGTTTTATATTTTTTTTATTAGATTATATAAACATGAAGTACCATTTTCCAATTTCTTATTATTATATAAAATTTCAAACAGTCTGGATATAAAATTTGGTGTATTTGAAAAAGAAGAATGATTTATTATCCTACATAGATCCTTGGAGTACATCAATATATTCTGAAGTATTAACAATTCATGAGAATTCACTTTGTAAGTAGATATCATATATTGTAAATCCCATACTTGCTGATTTTTTAGACAGTGTAAGCAACAGATTCGATTTTTCTGTTCCCAAGATAGGACTATATCTCTATGAATTCTATCTGGAAAGTTTTTAGTAATGCTGAAGGAAATTAATGTCACAAACCAAAGCTTTAAATCCATATTCATGTTTATAAATTTCCTAAAATAGTCAAATAAATGATTTATTAAATTTGTCCTAGTTAGTTTAGTTATATTGTATTGATAATTTAAGGCCAGTGAGTACCATACTATATTGTCCTTGTCTAGAAAAGTAGAATTTTTAAGTAAATTATTTTTATTTATTATTATAGTTGCATGTAACAATTTCCAATTAGACATATAATTTGGATTGATCCATTCAATCACAGTTTTAAGTAAAGTTGCTCTTATATAAGATTCAATATCTGGGAAATGTATTCCTCCCTGGTCCCATTGTCTGATATGATGGGTATATGCAATTTTATTTCTTTCAGGAAACCACAGACATCTTAGCAATATTGATGTTATTTTCTTAAGGTGAGTTTTCTCAGGAATTAACAAAGTGGCTTGTACAACATACAAAATTTTAGGGAGAAGAATCATTTTAAGTAATCTATCTTCAAAAACTATAAATAACTTATTATATTTACCCATAGAGAGTCTATTGTAGCTATGATCCTTCTATAATTAATATTCAATATATCTTGAATATTTTCACACAAATCTATCCGTAAGTATTTTATTGTTGAGACATGTTCTCCTATGATATGATTCTTATCTATTTGAAAATCCTTTTTTTATTTAATAATAAGTATTTAGATTTTTGTTTATTAAATCAGAGTCCTGAGATCTTATGAAATTTCTTTATCAGATTATCTAATTCAACTAATGTTTCTTTTGAATTCAATAGTGTAAGAAGTATGTCGTCAGCAAAGAGCATGATCTTGGAGTTATATTGACCAAATATATTTATTCCTTTTATCTTTGGATTGTTTCATATTAATATTGTCAATAGTTCTATAGCTAATGCAAATAAAATGGGTGACATAGGGCAACCTTGTTTAGTACCTCTCGTAACTTGTATAGCTTCTGAGGTAAATGGTCCTAATTTAACATAGGTTAAATTGCTTTCATAAACCTTTTTAATAAATGTAATGAAGGAGATGGGAAATTTATAAGCTTCTAATATTTTAATTAAATAATCACAGTTCAAGGAATCGAAAGCTTTCTCAATATCTAGTCCAATTGTTAAGGTTTCTATATTTTCTTTGTTTAAATAATCAATTAATGTCAATATTCTTTTAATGTTATGTGGATGTCTATTTTGAATAAACCCAGTTTGGTCATAGTTGATAATTTCATTCATATGATTTTTTATTTTTTTAACCAATATAGACATAAATATTTTATAATCATTATTTAATAATGAAATTGGACTATACAAGCTGCATTGACTATCATCATTGTTTTCTTTTAAAATGGGTATGATTGAGGAGTAACTCCATGAAGGAGGAATTAATGCATGAGTTTGAATTTCAATAAATGTTTTATGTAGTAATGAAGTTATATTTTTGGGGAAAAGTTTGTAAATTTCTGTGATTAAGCCATCCATTCTGGGAGATTTACTAGTTTTACTTTCTTTGATTGTATCTATGACTTCTTTGTGCATAATGGATTTTTGTAATTCATTTTGTAATCTTTCAGGGATTGGTTTAATATTTGAAAAAAACATTTTTTAAAGGGGATGTTCTGGCTAATTATTGTTATTTTTAAAATTATTTTTGAAATGACACTTGAAAGCATCTAGAATATTTCCTATTTCTGAAACTTTCTTACCTTTTTCTTCATGTAATATATTAACAATAGTATTAGCTTTAGATTACATTTTAACTTTAAAAGATAAGTTATGTAAGTGTTTTGGAGAGGTGGCATAAAAAAATATTTTTAACCTCTCCACAGCTAAATTAGTTTTGTGATTTAAGATTTCAATATATCTTTTATTTAAGTCTTCTATTGTCTTCTTATTCTCTAATAAATTAGGAGATTTTTTAGATTTAAATAATGTGAGCTTCCTTTGTAGTTCTTGAAGTTCTGATTCCCATTCCTTGATTTTATTTTTATACCAAGCAATTGTTTTTCCGTAGATATAAACTTTTAAGGAATCCCATACCATTACTATATTCACTTCCGAGTTGTAGTTTACATCTACAAAGAAATTGAGTTCATTCACTAACCATTGCTTAAATTCTTTAATTTTTGTAATATATGAAGGAATTCTAGTAAGAAAAGCAAATGATTTAAAATTTATTTGCACTTTTAGAACTAGAGAATTGTGATCTGAGAGGGGGCAAGGAATTATTGTAAAGGAAGTAATTTTTGTTTGAAGATTCTGGGAAAGATATATCTATCAATTCTGGTTTGGGTACCATATCTATAATCTTGATGGGAAAATACCAAGGAATTACTATCTATAACATTAAAGGTATCTTTTAATTTTAAGGAGTCGGTCCATTTTTTTTAGTAATTTTGCAGTAGCTGTTAGACGTGAAGATTTTTTTATGAGTAGTTTCAGACATATCTGTAATACAATTAAAGCCCCCCCTATTATTAAATTATCTTTAAATATGCCTGTAATTTGATTTAAATACTTTTTTGACTGTCCCCATCCCAATACCCAGAGCCCAATATAGGTTTACTAGTGTCCACAACCTGTTACTAAACTTCAGAATGACTATAACTATAAGACCCTCATTATCTATATATTTATGTATTATTTCAGGATTTAATAAATTGTTTCTCCATAGAATTATCACCCCCCTCTTCTTTGTTTTAAAATTGGAGCATGCTAAGGTCTTGAACTCACTTGGGTTCCATGTGAAATTATCATTGCTCTTGAAATGTGTTTCCTGTAAAAAAATTATTTGTTATCTACTTAAGTTTAGATATATTAGTAAGTTAGATCTTTTATTTGGACTATTTAGGCCATTAATGTTTAACGATAATATAGAAAGGTCCATATCAAATTATTTTGAGGAAATATTTAAAGGTGTCATTGACTTTACCTGAAATCATCCCCTCCTTAAAAAAATAAAGTATTATTGATTAGTACATAGTCAATTATCTCAATGAAGGATGTTATCACTAAGGTACTCAATAAGTATATGTCAGGCTCGGTAAAAATAATGAACAATTTAAAAACTAAAATAAATACTAAAGTTAAAGTAGTTAGCTCATTAATCCCTACCCACCATGGAATGAAATACATTCCTAGTCCAACAGATTGAAACATCTGGTGAACTATCACTCTAACTTCCTTTTCCCATTCCTTTGAGCTAAGTCTAATAAACAACTATTATTGTGATTTAAAAACATTTGGTTGTAGAAGGCATTGTTTAATATGAATTAACTACTATATCATTACCATCTAAACATAGAAAACAAATGCAGTTGAATTATACTAATTATTAACTTATTCAGCTCATTGTATCAACATAACTTTCCATATTGGATATGAGTTCACTTGTTTAAACACACAGACACTTTAATCCTTAATCACAAGGCTTGCAAGCAATAACGTAAATTAAAAAAGAATATCACATCTTATAATATATAAACATATGCTTTCAAGAACTGCTCGTCAGATTTAAAAGAGACTGTATAATTACCTTATAATATAAATATAGGCTTAATCTTATTATATTTCAGCTAATAGTTATAGTTATAGTAATGCTTTAGAAAGGCAGTCAAAAAATGAATATGTTTAAATTATCTAAGTGGTGTAAAGCATAGTAGTTTCTATGAATGTATTGATCAGGTACTTATATCATTTTAGTTGCTTGGTTTACTTTAATAATGGTTTTGTTAAAATATGGTTCAAACAACAATCATATTTAATTTTATATACTCTTATACGGGGTATAACTAGATAAGGGAAATCTAGCTTGTTTCCTAACATGTGTTGTGAATGTGCTTCTGTAGGGTACGAGTATACCAACAGCCAATCAAAACCTTATCTACTCGTTGTTATGACAACATTAAACTACTCTGCAATTGTAAAGACAGGAGAAAACTTTTTCCCTAGCTCGTGCAAACTGTAGTCTAAATAGACTTTTATAAAACTTCACGAGCACTTATTTCCCGCTCAAACAACTGCCGTGAAAATGGAAGAGAGAGAGAGTAAGAAAAAAAAGTCTCAAAACACTGACACTCTCCCTTGCAAGGAGCACACCACCTCTGACCTAAAGACACCAGGGTCAGCTCACATTGCACGTTTAACCCCACTCTCTGCATACTATCTGACCTCAAACAACACCAATTCACTCGACCGACAGTGCTTCTCCAATCTGACCCGACACAACTGTACATCAGTTCCACATAATCTGCAACTATAACCAACAAACACCACACCATTCATTATCAATTCAGAAGGCAAAGCAGTACATCACCAGAATTATAACAGTTCCTGGCCTCTATTCCACAGAGAAATCCCACCAATTATCCCCAAGTAGAGATCGCCAGATACTTCAACAACCCCTGCCCAAAAAATCACTCCACTGTCAGCCAACTTCCCGAAATAGGAACAATCACCAAGCCATTCCAAGTAACAACTATTTCAGTAATGCAACCATCTAAGAAACCCAAATCCTACTTTTAGTAACAATTTTTTCCTCTTGCTGCAACAATAGTCCCAGTCCTTGCAGCAAGCACACAATGACAGACCGGACAAGATTTCAAATAGGACATAACCCTGGTGTACAACCTTTCTTCATCAGTTCATCTGAGGCAAGAAGCAAAAAAAAATGTTTTTCACCATAATACCAACAGTGATGATTACGGCAATACTCTACAGAAGCATACACATTGTTTAAGGCCATTGCGAAGAACCCAGCTAATTATCAATGACTGCAATGTATATATTATGCAATAGGCTGTGGGCAGTATAAGAAAGGTCAAAATAAATAGGTATGCAATAATTGTCATTTATGCCAGGGAAGGAAGTTGATGTTTTAATACTGTAATGAATATAACTTAATGTGTAGTCTGTGTATATTTGCAGTTCGTTAGATCACCTCTTCCATACATTAGTCTAATGCATTGTTCAAAGGCAGGACATTCATTTTCGCTTAATTCAAATAATTCTATACTGTTCCTGATCACAGTATGTTAGTTACTAATCGATCTAACATTTTAACATGGAATGAAATTTAGGTAGCATATTTAAAATGTAAAAACAAAAATAGAGAAAAAAAATAATTGTTTTATACGCACCTAGACTGATAACCACACACCAGTTTGGAACAATCAAAGCCAATCAAATAAAGCATATATATATATATTTACTCTACCATTACTAAATGAGCAAGGTAAACTCCAGTTTTATGTTATATTTACTACATGTAATAACTGCAACTCGAAACGAGTCTCTTTCTTAACATCCTCATTCACATCAGCAATGAGGAAATACCGTCTTCTTACTTTAATTTTAACTGACAGCTCTCAATAGCATTTCTCCATTTAAAAAATGGAATGTTTCGTAGCTATGAGGAACATAGGTTCATAGGTTCATAGGTAGATACTAGGCTATCTGCCCTAGGGCATTTATAAACCTAGCCAGAGTGTATTTGGCTTCCGCCACCCTATTAGATTAGCCTACTGTGCCTCTGTAAAGTAGGTCACAGAAGGTACCCTTTTAAGATTAGTTTACTGTGCCTCTGTCTAGCAGAGACACAGGTTCATAGGTTCATAGGTTCATAGGTTCGTACTAGGCTATCTGCCCTAAGGCATTTATAAGCCTAGCCAGAGTGTATGTGGCTTACACCACCCCTTAGGATGAGAATACTACGCCCTTTTAGGGTTTAGTTTACTATGCCTCTGTCTAGTAGTGACACAGAGATGACCCCCGGGGTAAACCTACGACCTCCCATCCACTCGTCGAGATTTCTCTTGAATAGAGTCAGTGAGGGGCTCTGCCTAACATGGACTGGGATTCTGTTCCAGAGTGTAGGGAGCCTCTGGGTTATGAATCTGTCCCTCCAGCATGTCCTATTTATTTCTGTGTTGAGGTTTAAGTCACTTGCTCTCGTGGCTCTGATGGATTTAGATTTTCTGAGGTGGAGCATGTCCATTAATTCAGGATTGGACATGGCCTTGTACGTCAGGCACAGATCACCTCTGAGTAGGCGGTATGCGACTGAATAGAGCTGGAGTTTTTTCAGTCGGGCAGCATATGACATATGTTTAAGACCCTTTATCCTCTTGGTGAGGAACTTTTGGGGTCTTTCCAACTGCTGCAGGTGTCGGGTGAGATACATCCCAAATGGGGCATTGTACTCAATCATTGGCCTGATAAGAGAAGAGTACAGGGGCACAATGACCTCTCTTGATCTAGATGTGAAACCCTTCATGATAAGGTGGGCAATATAGAAGGTCTTCCTAACCACTTTGGCAATGTGAGTGTCAAATGAGAGGTTACTGTCAACCTGGGTCCCTAGGTCCCTGATTACCTCTTCCGTACTTAAGGGATTACCGCCTATGTGGTAATTTGTCGCTACCTTGTTTTTCCCAAAGGGTATGACTATACATTTTTTGGCGTTCAGCTTAAGGCCATGGCTCTGGCACCAATTATCCATTTCTATGAGGCCTCTCTGAAGGATGTTTGTGTCCGCTGGAGTATCAATTATGGCGCCTAGTTTGCAGTCATCTGCAAACTTTGTCAGCCACAATCCTCCTATGTTTGCCTGTACCTCGGAAAAATAAATGCCGAACAAGAGGGGTTCCAGGACTGAGCCCTGTGGGACACCGCTTGTGACTGGCTTAGAGTCTGACATAGCTCCAGCAACTCTGACCCTGTGGGTTCTGTCCTTGAGCCAGTTTGCAACCCATCTTGTGACATATGGGTTTACATTTAAGCTGGTGAGTTTGTCTATGATGCCCGAGTGGGGTATTGTGTCAAAGGTTTTTGCAAGGTCAAGGTAGGCTGTGTGAACTGCCTTACCCTCATCAATGGCCTTAGTGACTGTTTCAAAAAAGTCGACCAAGTTCAAAAGGCAGGATCTGCCCTTGACAAAGCCAAATTGAGTAGGATCCAATGTCTGTAGGTCCCCAATGTCTTTGTTTATGAGTTCCATAATGATCCTCTCCATAGCTTTGCAGACCTGGCTCGTCAAGATTATGGGGCGGTAATTTCCAGGGTCCGTAGAGGCACCGCCTTTGTGAAGTGGGACCACTGTTGCCGTATGCCACTCTTTGGGTACGTATCCTGCAGTAAGGCTAAGATTAAACAGCAGCCTTATGTGTGGGTTTAGTTCCTCTTGGAGTTCATGTAGCACACAGCCCGGGACACCATCCGGTCCCATTGATGCTGTGTTTTTAGCTTTAGAGAGGGCGGCTCTCAGGATCCCAGGGGTGAATTTGCGATTTCCCATCCACGCGTCCAAATTTCGCTTGAAGAGGGTCAGCGAGCGGCTATGTCTAACATGAATTGGGATTCTATTCCAGAGTGAGGGGAGCCTCTGGGAAATGAATCTGTCCCTCCAGCATGTCCTATTTATTTTTGTGCTGAGGTTTAGGTCCCTGGAGCATGTAGCTCTAAGGGACTTGGATTTTTTGAGGTGGAGCATGTCCATTAATTCTGGGTTTGACGTGGCTTTGTACATCAGACATAGATCGCCTCTGAGTAGGCAGTAAGCAACTGAGTAGAGCTGGAGTTTCTTTAGTCAAGCTGCATAAGACATCTGTTTGTAGCCCATGATCCTCTTGGTTAGGTACTTTTGGGGTCTCTCCAGTTGCTGCAGGTGTCGGGTAAGGTACATCCCAAAGAGGGCAATGCATTCAGTTATGGGCCTGATGAGTGATGAGTAGAGGGGCACAATGACCTCTCTTGATCTAGATGCGAACCCTTTAGTGATAAGGTGGGCTATATAGAAGGTCTTTCTAACCACTTTGGCAACGTGATTATGAAAGGAGAGGTTACTATCTACGTTGGTCCCCAAATCTCTAATTACTTCTTCCATACTTAATGGATTACCACCTATGTGGTAATTTGTGGGCACCTTGTTTTTCCCAAAGGGGATGACTATGCACTTTTTAGCATTTAGCTTGAGGCCGTGGCTCTGGCACCAAGCATCTGTCTCTGTGAGACCCTTTTGGAGGATGCTAGTGTCAGCTGGAGATTCGATTATGGCCCCCAGTTTGCAGCCATCTGCGAACTTTGTCAGCCATAATCCCCCCGTGTTAGCCTGAACCTCAGAGAAGTATATACCGAACAAGAGAGGTCCCAGAACTGAGCCCTGTGGGATGCCACTTGTAACTGGTTTGGATTCTGACATGGCACCTGCGATTCTGACCATGTGGGTTCTATCTCTGAGCCAGTTTGCAACCCATCTTGTGATATAGGGGTTGATATTTAAGCTGGTAAGCTTATTTATTATGCCCGAGTGGGGTATTGTGTCGAAGGCTTTTGCGAGGTCCAGGTAGGCTGTGTGGACTACCTTGCCCTCATCTATGGCTTTGGTAACTGTTTCAAAGAAATCAACTAGGTTTAAGAGGCAAGATCTGCCCTTAACAAAGCCGAATTTGGTAGGGTCCAGTGTCTGGAGGTTCCCAATGTCTTTGTTTATGAGTTACATGATAATACGCCCATAGCTTTACAGACCAGACTAGTCAGGCTTATGGGGCGATAGTTTCTGGGGTCTGTTGTGGCACCACCTTTGTGGAGTGGGACCACTGTAGCTGTATGCCATTCTTTGGGTACATATCCTGTAGTAAGGCTAAGTTTGAACAGTGACTTAATGTGAGGGTTCAGTTCTTCTTGGAGCTCGTGTAAGACACAGCCTGGGACACCGTCTGGTCCCATAGATGCTGTGTTTTTTGCTTTGGAGAGGGCATCTTTCACCTGTGCATCTGTGATGTCAGGGAGGTTATATTCAGTTGGGATAGGCGTTTGCTCCTTTGGGGGGGAAGGGGGGGAGAAGTTTGCGCTGAATCTGTCTGCCAGGATGTTGGCTATGTCTGTAGGTTCGGTATATTTTGTACCGTTATGCAACAATTCAGAGCATATCTGGGAGTTTCCGCCCATGCTCCTGACATAACTAAAGAAGGCCTTGTGATTATCTTTAGTGTCTAGGGCAATTTTTCTTTCAAAACTGGCCTTTGATGATTTTATGAGGGATCAAAGTTTCTTGCTAATACTGATCAGAGATGCCTTCCCTTTTTGGGATTTTGCTCTGTCATGTAGTAGCTTCCTCCTTCTGTTGTATAGCTTATTTATGGCCGTGGTTCACCAGACCAGTCTCCTGTTTTTGGAGGAGTGAGTCTTGGTTTTATTTGGGATAGCACAATCCATGCATTCCTGCAGGTGCTCATACAATGCATTTGTAAAGGATTCTGTGGATTGGGCTGTATTATCCTCTGGCCCAGGGGCTTTGAAGGATTCCACCTCAGTCTTGAAAAGTGCAAAGTTGGCTTTTGAGAAATTCTTTACAGTGATTTCCTTGGCTGGGGGTGGGGACGGGATATGGATGTCCAGGGAAATTTGTTTATGGTCTGATCTTACCAATGAGGGGTTTACCTCTGGTGTGGAACATAGAGTCCCCATGTTGGTGATGACCAGGTCCAATATGTTGTTCTCTCTTGTGGGAGTGGTGACCAGTTGTTCCATTGCGTTAGAGTTTATAAATTCAAGGAATCGTTGGGTGAGGGTGTTTGGGCTTGAGTAGTTTTCCCAGTCAATGTTTGGGTAGTTGAAGTCACCCAATAACATAGTGTTTGGCGAGACCTTCATGTTCTCAGGAATGCCAAGTGGGGTTCCTGTAATAGGGAGGGTATTCTGTAGCAGGCTACAAACTGAACGGCAGTTTTGCCCACTGTTAGTTGCACATGGATGGTTTCCAATGCTTCATGCAGTGCCACTAACCTGGAGGTGTAGGTATCTTTGATGAATATAGATACTCCCCTTCCTTTTGTGCTTCGGTCCGAGTTTTGGGTATGAAACACATGGTATGAGTTATAACCTGGTAGTGCTGGGGTGCTCTCAGGAGCCTTGAACCAGGTTTCTGTTACTGCACAGACATCGATTTTCTCCATACTGAGGAGAGTCTAGAGTGCGTGCATCTTGAGGTTTAGATTTCTGGCATTGAGTAGCATTACCTTTAGTTTTTTTATCTTTGGGTTGTCTATGGTGGTGGGTTTGTCTTTTGCGCCTTGCCTAAAAAAGGCACTATGGGGGTGGCAAGAGCCTTGGCCAGTATACAAAAGCCTAAGGGTGACAGGTGCAAGCTGTCCCTAGTGAAGCAACGTGGCTTGTCGAGCATGTCATCCCAGGCTGACTGACACTGGATCCCCTTTGAATGACACCAATGCTTTAGCCAATTGTTAAAACTGATCATTTTGTCTTTATACTGTGGCATCATTCTTCGTGAGGGCAAGATGCTACTCAAGGTCAGGGTCATACCAGCCTGGACTACATGGTCAGAGAGCTCCTCTATGTCTCTTTTCATGTAGTCCAGGGAGGTACGTTTCAGGTCATTCACACCAGCATGGACAATGACGGAGTCCTACTTGTACTTGCTTTGGAGTGACCTGAGTGCTTGCATTATGTGGCGGATCCTGGCAACTGACAGGCAGCTTACAGTGACCTTCTCCTTGTTCAGTCTGGTGAGCGGGACGTCAGTGTGCCGGACAATAGAGTCCCCTATAACAAGTGTATTTGGTGTGTTGTTTGGCCTTAAGGGCTGTGACTGCGAGGCACACTGATGTGATTTGTGGGTATTGTTGAGGGGTGGCTGTTGCTTGGATATCTGCTTAGGAGGTCTTTGCTGTTTAGGCAAATTTTTATTTAGAGCCTCCAAGTATGTTTTTGTGTGTTTATGTGTTGGGTATGCAGATGCAATAGGTCTGTGTGAGACTGGATTTGTGGTGTGGGTGGTTACCTTTTCCTCCTGAGTGTGCCAGTCTTGGGTTGAGAGAGCTCTGCCTCCAGTTTGGCTGTGCAACTGCATCTCTCACATGTGTTAGAGTTTGCTGGAAGGAGGAGAGGGTTGTCTGTGTACATCAGGCAATTGTAACATTGCCTCAAAATTCCCAGATTCACCAGCTGGACTGGAGAGTAACATTGAAACTGACCCTTGGACATACCAGATTAGTATAGAGAACTGCTTTTTTACTGATCAGATTAGGGAAGGG
>NC_056742.1:466419355-466616855 GCF_019279795.1 Protopterus annectens | reverse complement strand
CTGGCATAAAGAGCGAGGGGGAAAAGGGGGGAGCAGATGCACGATTGCCCATCTGAGACACCTTGTATACTCTGTAAACTAGGCAGGTGATGTCTTTACCTTAAATGTATGTCTTTTAAGGCATCTTTGAAACCAGTTTAGGGGGATGGGACTGAAACACAGCATCCTAAGTTGTGGGATAATGCAGTTACGGCTGAACTCTTCCAAAGACCTTTGACAGGTTAAGGAACAGAGCTTGAATAACTTCACCATTGTTGAGACTTTTGTGGATGCATTCTGAGATTGACACAAGTGCTGCATTAACTGGGAATCCTTTCTGGAAGCTATGTTATGCCTTATTTTGCAGATTGCTGGACTCTGTAGAGTGGAGTGGTTGAAGCTGCACTATATTGTCTTGAATCTCAGCTTGGGTATTAAGCTTATCTATGGGGCATTAGAAATTTGTTTTCATTAATGGTCCATTTTGTGAAATGTTAAGAGCAATGTCTCTTTCCATTACTTGGGTGTTTTATCTTCTATGAGATTTCTGTTGGTTAATTATTTTAGAGGGTTTGATAATTAATGAACTGCAAATGTAATACATTTTTGCATAGGTGACTTTGATTTCTTCAGAAAGTAAACTAAATGCTGAAAAGCAATCATTTATAATGGAAATCCAGTCACATGAACAAAATTAGCCATCTAACTGTTATCTTAAAATAACATAATTGTTCAGTTGAAACTTGATAAATATTTAAAAGTTTTTGTATATTTTTCTTAAAAGAATTATTAACCTGGATAATCTTAAGTATAAAACGGTTTAATGCCATCCAGTCTTTCAACCCTGGGGAATTAGTTGTGCTTAAATCCAATTGCTGTCTCAGTTCTTTTTCCTCAGTAATGTTACCCCAGGGTCCTGCTCTAACATCCATTTGTACCTTTTCAAGAACAAAAATTAAATATTTTTAATTTTTTTTCATTCAGTTGAATATCTATACACGCATTCCTAAAATCTTTTATTAGCATTTCTTTTATAAAAAAGTTCAAGTCATATTTAAGAATGAAAGTGCTAAAGGTTTTTAATATTTTTAATATAAAGTTGTATTACATTTTTCCATGACACCTGAGTTATCAGTCAACTTACACACATGCAGCTAATTATATATTTAAGATTGTGATGTGATCTGTACGCATGTACTATACAAATGGGGCATAAAATTATGTCCTGTGGTTATGACAAGTAGTATGTATTTTAATAAGTATTGGCCTACTTATCAGTATAGCATACTTCAAGTAGCACACATGAGGAGAGTTGTTTTAAACAACAACAACAATGGAAAAATAAAGACAAAATGCATTTCTACTAGTGAGTTGAGACACATGATTGATGTTTCTCTCGATGTTAGGCATTTCACAATAAAAGAATAACAATAGATTGAGATAGTAAACTGCAATCAGAAGCAATAAATACATAGAGACCAACATGTCTCTTTGTTTATTTATTTATTTATTTATTTATTTATTTATTCTTTGTTGACCAGATTAGCCCCACTAGGTTGGTGGCATCTTTTCTGGAAAGGCCAGAGATGGTATTTATTCTAAGAGTAATTTAGCTAGGGTTCCGGCGAAAATTTCCTAGGCTTTTTGAGCAATGCAAGAGAGTCTTTTTCATCCCCCTGGCTAGCAACAGCTCAGACAGATGGGGTCTCAGTTTAACATCTCATCTGAAGGATGGCAAACTCTTGTGTGTAACATACCTTGATGCTGCAGAGCAGTGCCACCAATTGAAAATGACTCCGATCATGTGTTTGTGAACTGTGGATGGGTCGCTGTCTCTTGCTAGTTGTGAGGGAGGCTGGGAATGTGCTTAAATGGAGCCACCTACAAATTTTCTTACCAGGGAGTCATAAGAATATTGGGGAGAATAGCAAAGTGCAATCCCAAACTAATGGTTATTAATAGTCCACTGCTCATGTTGTTTCAGTTTGGTAATTTTTAACTTATAGATTCATAGATTACTACTAGGCTAACTACCCTTGTGGGCCATTTAAAGCCTAGCCAATTACTCCGTGTGAGAATCAAACCCTGCACCTTGTGTCTGTAAGGTAAACACCTTAACCATTATACCAAATCCCACCCAACTTAAATGTATATTTTCAGCCCCTCTACAGAAAAGAGTTCTCTAGACTTATAACTTATAAAAAATAAATATCACCAAAACTGAAGAAATATAACAATTAAAAAGAAGGGTTTTGACTATATTGTTAGCAGAAAATGAATTATGTTTGTTAAAATCCTGAAAATTATACTGTGGATAAATAATGTTTTTGAAGTGCTGTTAAACATCACAGATTATATGTGCACTTTTACTTTGGATGGACAGCATGGTTTTGATATGTTAGATTGTTTACTAAAGCTGTCAGTTCCCAGGAACATGACTAAACTTTATGCCTGCTTTTTGCTATCCCACTTGGTCAGCCATACATGCTCCAGGGAGTGTGCTTGAGCTTAGGTCACTGACAGTATGGATGAGCACCATGCTTCCACAGTAACTACACAATCTCTCACTCATCTAATGTGATATTTGCAGCCATAAGCTTTTGTCTCATTTTAAAGACAGTTTTTAAAATATCTAATCATTTATTTCACTGTATCTAGAACTCTGGCTTGATCAGCAGGTTTTGAGCTGCACTTTAAAAGTCTTATTGAAAACGTATGATAACAATAACAAAGCCATTATGTGGCTATTGCACATTGTGTTTATTCCCTATTCAATGAATGCTGTCACATTAATTTGCCAACTATTTACTAATGTGCTTACCGGTTATTAACTTGGAGCCCCATATTGACAATGCTGTGCCTGAAGTCCCACTTTACTACAGACTTTTCCAGGTCACCCATAGTAAGTGTAAGAAGAATGGCTGGGGAGCTTTTCTCCCCAGACCTCTGCTGAAAACAGGTTCTGTAGACCCGGTCAGACCATCCCAGTAAACAAATGTCAGATAAATAAATAATTAAATAAATGACATGCCTGTAATTACACAATGCTTTCCATTGTCTTCATGTAGCTTGGAACTATATATTTTGTTTAACAGTGTTTTGGAATTACCCTTATCTGAACAGATAACGTCAGCAAGCACACATTAGTTTTGTTGCATTTTTTTTTTTGCTTCTTTCAGTGCTTGCCATTGTGAATAGTTAGGAAGGGGATCTAGGTGACAAGCTGAGTGTGACCAGGTCCAAAGGACACATCAGCCAAAATGCACAACTAATAGCAAGACAAATTATTTATTTTCTCTTTGTTGACAGGGTTAGCTCCAGTAGGCCAATGTCCTCTTGTCAGGAGAGTCCCAAGGTGGTATTTATGCTACTGGGCGGATTTGGTCAGGGCATCAGGGAATATCCCCTACTTTTTTGTTGGTATGTGCTGTGGGATCTTTTACATCCACCAGAGCTACCAACAACTCACATGCAATGGACCTCAGTTTAACATCTCATCTGAAGGACAGCTCCCTCTCGAATGCAGCATCCTCCTTTATGCTGCACTGCAGTGGCAGTAATGGAAAATGAATCCAAACACCTATTAAGGGAATTGAACCCATAGCCTTCCCGTCTTCCAACACCAAAGGTGAGTGTGATTGTTGCCCCTCCCACATACCCACCTATGCAGACCAAAATACACAACCAACAGCAAAGTAGACTAAATTGTTGGTTATCCTATACATCTCATCTTGCAGATCAAAAGCACACATCACCCCCCCCAAAAATGAACATAGTAAACAGAAAAACAAACTAAATTATTGTCCATGCCTCCCATACTTAATATAACTATCTCAAAGGCTGCTCTACTTTAAGAGAAGGGAAAAATAACAGTTTGGCTTTTGGCTGTGATATTCATTTAATTTGTGCACTTGGCTACTTTGCAGGTGGCCAGGAATCCTATTCTCAATAGGAAGGTGATCATGTGGAATGTGTCATTATAAATGCCTGCACTAGGAACCCTGACACACTGTTACTTATGAGAACATACAGGTTTTGAGTCAATTAATATTTAGATAAAGAGATTCAGTGCAAACCTAGCCAGGGAGTAGATGGGGTTCCATGAGGAAAAAAGGTGTCAGGTTCCCCATTCTTTATTATTGTTTTGTGGACAGTTTTCATTTATTGATTTTTTTCTGTGACATGTTTTATATAAATATGCGTATGTATGTATATGTGTGTGTGTGTTTGTGTGTGTGTGTGTGTGTGTGTGTGTGTGTGTGTGTGTGTGTGTGTGTGTGTATATATAGATATATATATATATATATATATATATATATACACATATACACACATATATATATATATATATATATATATATATATATATATATATATATATACACACACATATATATATATTCATTTGTTTGCATTTGTCTGACTGCATTTTTGCCTGGGCAGGGCCCATTTTCTGTGGCAGCCCAAGGAGAAAAGCTTCAGATTATCTAGCAAAACTGGATATTAAGTTGAGGTACAAAATATGAGTCAAAGCAGGTTACATACAGCTACTTAGTAAGATGTTAGATACAAACACGAGAGTAATAGAATCCCGGATAGTCTGAGTAAGATAGGCAGCAGGATTGTTTAGCGATAAGCTGTCTGCTTTACTACTACAGGGATCCAAGATTCATTACCGGCTTCAGTTTGCAGAGTGTGTATGAAGCTTGCATGATCTCCTTGTCTATGCTTGGGCTTTCCTTCCGAGCACTTGGTTTTCTCCCACCGCCAAAATATGAGGTTTACAAAGGGAACAAAAAATGCAGACCTTGAAAACTTTGACACAGTACTCTGCATGTGCCGACTGACAGTTTTGGTTCATGCAAAGCCCAACATAAAAATAACAAAAACATTTAATTTTTGCAGTTGGCAGGTCCCGCTGCCCCTGCATCCCCACATGGAGGGCTGTGCCCCAGACCCCTTGCTGATTTTAAACACACACACACAAGGAGACATGATGGTGGAATGAGGAAGTACAGGAGAGTATACAGAGAAAGAGGTTGGCAAAGAAGAAGTGGGATTGTCAAATAGATGAAGAAAGTAGACAGGAGTATAAGGAGATGAGGTGCATGGCAAAGAGAGAGGTGGCAAAGGCTAAGAATAAGGCATATAAAGAGTTGTATGAAAGGTTGGACACTAAGGAGGGAGAAAAGGACCTGTACCGATTGGCTAGACAGAGGGACCGAGCTAGGAAATATGTGCAGCAGGTAAAGGTGATAAAGGATAATGAGGGAAACATACTCACAAGTGAGGAGAGTGTGTTGAGGAGATGGAAAGAGTACTTTGAGGGGTTGATGAATAAAGAGAATGAGAGGGAGAGAAGGTTGGATGATGTAGGGATAGTGAATCATGAAGTACAATGGATTAGCAAGGAGGAAGTAAGGATAGCTATGAAGAGAATGAAGAATGGAAAGGCTATTGGCCCAGATGACATACCTGTGGAAGCATGGAGGTGTTTAGGTGAAATGGCAGTGTAGTTTTTAACCAGATTGTTTAATGAAATCTTGGAAAGTGAGAGGATGCCTGAGGAATGGAGAAAAAGTGTTTTGGTACCGATTTTTAAGAATAAGGTTGATGTGCAGAGCTGTAATAACTACAGAGGGATTAAATTGATCAGTCACAGCATTAAGTTATGGGAAAGAGTAGTGGAAGCTAGGTTAAGAAGGGACGTGATGATTAGTGATCAGAAGTATGGTTTCATGCCGGGAAAGAGCACTACAGATGCGATGTTTGCTCAGAGAGTGTTGATGGAGAAGTACAGAGAATGTCAGAAGGAGTTGCATTGTGTTTTTGTAGACTTAGAGAAAGCATATGACAGGGTGCCTAGAGAGGAGTTGTGGTATTATATGAGGAAGTCAGGAGTGTCAGAGAAGTATGTAAGAGTGGTACAGGATATGTACGAGGGTAGTGTGACAGCGGTGAGGTCTGCGGTGGGAGTGACGGATGCGTTTAAGGTGGAGGTGGGGTTACATCAAAGATCAGCTCTAAGCCCTTTCTTATTTGCAATGGTGATGGACAGGTTGACAGACAAGATCAGACAGGTGTCCCCATGGACTATGATATTTGTAAATGTCATTGTGATCTGTAGTGAGAGTAGGGAACAGGTGGAGGAGACCCTGGAGAGATGGAGGTATGCTCTAGAGAGAAGAGGAATGAAGGTCAGCAGGACTAAGGCAGAATATATGTGTGTGTGAATGAGAGGGAGGATAGAGGAATGGTGAGGATGCAAGGAGTACAGGTGGCGAAGGTGGATGAGTTTAAATACTTGGGGTCAATAGTTCAGAGTAATGGTGAGTGTGGAAGAGAGGTGAAGAAGAGAGTACAAGCAGGATGGAGTGAGTGGAGAAGAGTGTCAGGAGTGATTTGTGACAGACGAGTACCTGTAAGAGTGAAAGGGAATGTCTACAAGAGGGTAGTAAGACCAGCTATGTTATATGGGTTGGAGACAGTGGCATTGACAAAAAGGCAGGAGTTTGAGCTGGATGTGGTAGAATTAAAGATGTTAAGATTTGCACTGGGTGTGACGAGGGAGGACAGGATTAGGAATAAGTATATTAGAGGGTCAGCCCAGGGTGGAAGGTTTGGAGACAAATCCAGAGAGGCAAGATTACGTTGGTTTGGACATGTGCTGAGTAGGGATGCTGAGTATATTGGGAAAAAGATGCTAAGGATGAAGCTACCAGGTAACAGGAAAAGTGGAAGGCCTAAGATAAGGTTTATGGATGTGGTGAGAGAGGACATGCAGGTGGTTGGTGTGACAGAGCAAGATGCAGAGGACAGGAAGAAATGGAAACAGGTGATCTGCTGTGGTGACCCCTAACGGGAACAGCCGAAAGAAAATGATGATGATGATGATGATGATGATGATGATGGTGTGTGTGTGTGTGTGTGTGTGTGTGTGTGTGTGTGTGTGTGTGTGTGTGTGTGTGTGTGTGTGCACACTTGAGTGTGTATATACAATGCAATGGAAAAGTATTTGCCCCTTCCTGATTTCTTATTGTTTTGCATGTTTGTCACACTTAAAAGTTTCAGATCATCAAACAAATATAAATTTTAGACAAAGATAACCCAAGTACACACAAAATGCAGTTTTTAAGTAATGATTTTATTTATTAAGGAAAATAAACTATCCAAACTTACATGGCCCTATGTGAAAAATGGGCAAATAATTTTTCATTGCACTGTACATGTATATGTATATGTGTGTATATATATTTAGTTTATTGACATGGGCAAGCATTGAAACATGGGTGATCAATGCCAGTGTTTTGAAAATCTACTTACCAAAAACCCAAAACATTGAAAAAAAAACTTGGTTAAGGAAAACAGTTTCCATTTGAAACTGATTAAAACAAAACCCTACCACTAAATTCAGATATACTTTGTCTGAGTAGTAGTAGTGTTATGGAAAGGGCTGTTCTAAGTTAAGGGATGGGGTTGTGGTTGGGACAGGGTTAGGGCTAGCATTTATTAATAAGAATGGGTACTTACCCTTTCCATTGTGGTCTAAACAGAGACAGAAGTCACTGAATCACAAGTACTAGCATGACTCAGTCATAGTCCATTTAGGTGTAAATGATTTAAGATCCAACCCCATAGGTTATACGAAAAGCGACATGATGGAGCTCCCAGACTATGGATCCCATGCCAGTATGCACCTAGCACTGTAGCATTCTACCCTCTCCAAGGTTGATGCCATCATATGAACAGAAGATAATAGACATTAATAACTGGCTTTGTTTTTGGTGTAATTTAAATGGGGCACAATGTTTGTTGCCTGGGAGGATATGACTGACAACCTGTGCTGCTTCACCAGGGTGGTTTGCACCTGTCCTTTCTAGACTTTCAGATATTGTCTAAAACCTTGCCCACCCACATAGTGCCTTTTTTTAGGCATTGCCAGCTTGATAAGCCATCCAACATAACTAAATAAAAAAGTCAGTTTCCTCCAAGATCTCCTCCCCTGGAGAACATAGATATCTGCGTAGCTACTGAGATATGGGTTAAAGCTGAGGAGAGCATTCCAGCAATGCAGGGCTATAATGTCTTCTGGAATTCTACATCAGCTACTGCAAAGAAAGGGACAAAAGGTGTAGATATCACAATTTATATAACAAAGAAACCTCAAGCCTGGTCAAGCAGTGTGAAGCATTTGAACTTCTCCATGTACACTCACCATAAGCAAAGTTGAATACCACATCTTTGATTGCTGTAGGACCCCTTCTAAGACCCAGGAAACCCACAACACTTACATAAATGAACTGTAGTCACTTCCCATTCATCCTCACACCATATTCATGGATGACTTCAGTTACCCCCAGGATAAACTCAAAATCATATATGACCCCAAACTTATAGTCCCAAAGATTCCTGGATTTTGTCGGTATAAATGCCCTTCATCAGAAAGTACTAATGCCCACTACAGGTGCAAACAGCATTGCCCTAATCTCACCAGTATGTAGGAACTTTGTACCCCCTGAGTGTAATGTCATCACTGGCCAAGTTGGACCATAATGTTATCTCCTTCAAAATAAAATTAAAGCCTGTAGCATCAGCTAACCCTGGAATTTTTAAGAATTATTCCAAGGCAAATTTCCTATTTTAAGTGACACCCTGGTAAAATGTAAAGCCTCCCCCCAACCCAGGAAATTCTGCCTATGCAGAGCTGTTCACAAAATCCTTTTAAAATAATGTATACAACTGCAGAGAGGCAGTAGTGCATACCCAAAGTTAGCACAGGACAAACTCAAAAAACAAGCCACCCTGGTGGAATCCCAGTATTAATAGGTTGTATAAAAGAAGGAAGACAATCTTGTAAAAAAATAGGAAGTACAATATCCAGCAAGGTAAGAACTGCATGACCAAACTAAATAAGCAACTCAGGGGGCTAGTAAAGTCTGACAAAGCTAAGTTTGAAGTAAAAGTAACCTCCAGGCTAAGAACAATCATAAGGCATTCTGCTACGTTTACGACCTCAAAGCCAATAAGCAGCAGAGTGCCAAACTAATAGTATATGGAGCCATTTATACTGAGCTGGAAGATATAGCAAATCTACTTGCCAATATATTCTGCTCCAGTTTTGCCCCACTCTCACTCCCAGACACTACTTCACTAATACCTCCAATGATTACTCTCCCAACTCTCACTAGAGAACAGGTCCTCAAAGTGTTCTCCAGTGTCAGAAACACTGCATCAATGTCAAACCACTCTTCAGGGCCAAAAACACTGCATCAGTGCCTTTTTAATACCATGAAGCATGACCTAATGGGCCCACTAGAATCACTATTCAACCATAGCCTCCAAACAGGCTTTGTGCTAAATGAATGGAGGGTGTAAATGTTATCCCTCTGCACAATATTGGGTCATCCATGGACCCTGGAAACTATCGACCCTTAAGGCTGACTAGCCTCATATGTAAATCCATGAAAAGAACAAATATAAATGACTACAAATGAAACCTTCAGACACCAGATCCGATGCATTTTTTTTTAGTTAAGGGCAGGTCATACCTACTTAATCTGGTGGACTTCTTCAAAAAGGTCATCAAAGCAATGGACTATGGCAAAATGTTGCATACTGCCTGCCTTGACCTGGCCAAGCATTTGACAAAATACCTCATTCAGGCATTGTAGACAAGCTCAATAAATTAGTTATAACCCTCTGAATAGTCAGTTGGCTCACAGATAGACCCAGGAAGTCAGGATAGGGGAGACTACCTCTACAAAAAGGCTGATCACAAGTGGAGTCCTTCAGGACTCACTGCTGGGTTCACTCCATTCTGACATATATTTCTCTAAAGTTAAAGATAATGTCAAAGGTCTCTGGCTGACCAAATTTGCAGACAATTGCAAACTAAGTGCAGTTGTTTAATCCCCCAAGACACAAATACTCTCCAAGAAGGCCTGACACTGACTAATAATTTGTTTCAGAATCCAGGTTTAAAACTCAGTGTCAAGAAGTCCATAATAGTTTATTTTGGAAAGACGGCCACCTCCAGAAATTTCCACATTGATATTACACCCCTAAGAATAGACCCAATGGTCATGGATTTGGGAATGCATGTAGATAGTGACTTGATATTTGATTATTATGTATCTTATATAGTAAGGAAGTGTTTTTATAATGCACAACTTATAAACAAAGTTATGGCATCCAGGTCCAAAGACCATTTTGTTGTACGCTGCCCTCATAAGACCAATCATTAAGTACAATGTCCCCTTCGGCATGTACCTGACCAGGCATAAGAAAAACTGGATCATCTACAGAGGTTCCTCTCAAAAAGAATACATGGTGTAGGCAACATGATCTGTGCTGACCACCTCAGTGCCTTATCCTTATATTCAGTCTCCTATAGGTTGCTGAGAGGCAGTCTGTGTTTGACCTACAAAGCATCCTCTAATCCAGCCTTAACAGACATGTTGCACATCCAGAAAATGGGGACCTAAACCTTATCTGCAATATTAATAAGACATGCTGGAGGGACAGGTAGGTATCTCAGCGACTGCCCCATCTGTGGAGTTCTTCCCTGCACCTCTTCATGTACAACTCGGATCAGTGGATGGGGAATCATGAACTTACTCCTGGTCTGGCACTTATGTTGCCATTAGACAGAGGCACATTGACCACTCATGTTTGAGATGTCTATCTGTCTATGTATTGAGATTATATATATATATATATATATATATGTGTGTGTGTGTGTGTGTGTGTGTGTGTGTGTGTATGGGTCCCCTATGAAATCTCAAAATTTCAAAACCTCGAACCTCTGATTACCAAAGCCAAGAGGATCGAAGTTTTGAAATTTTGAAAAGAAAAAAAATATCTAAAATGTTAAAACTTCTTATGTCATGTTTTTATAGGAGGCCAAGCCCCCCTGCACCCCCCATACCCCCTACCACTTAAATATAACAATGCAAGATTGTACTACAGTGAAGAGAATAGAAAAGTTCCCATTCCGTAATGTATGGCGATCTCCATTGACAAGTTTCAACATTTCAAACCTTCGATCCTTTGGATTTTAGTAATTAGAGGTTCGATGTTTTGAAATTTTGAGATTTGGTAGGGGACTTATATATATATATATATTTTTTGAATATATACATATATATATATATATATATATATATATATATATATATATATATATATATATATATATATATATATATATATATATATATATATATATATATATATATATATATATATATTTTTTTTTTGGAAAGCATGGCAAGGCTTAAAAAGGCCCACAAGGGTTGATAGCCTATTAATCCCCTATAATCGTAAGAGAAGGTACAGGGCCCAGAACACATGTGGTTAACAACTGATAAATAAATGAGTTGCAATAAAGCAAACATAACTCAAGAAACTACATGACAGAAAAAGTCTGTGTTTCAGACAGCAGAAAAATAGCAAATTATGTGCTAAATATAGTTAGCACCTAGAGCTCAAATTAATAGTCTGGGTAGCGGTTTGATGAAAGAGGTATACATATTATTTCTAAGAGTCAGGAATTGCTGGGGTTAACAATAATGATATAGTAAAGGAAAGAGAAGAAACTGGTGGGGGGTAATAGTCAGGTAGCAGAAGGCAAAATGAAAGAACGAACGAAAGGGGTACAAATTAAGGATAACACCAAGAAAAAAAAAACAGAGAAGAATGCTGGGAAAGAAGTTGTAAGAAAAGGCACCGTGGGGTTACTGCAAAGTGGGCCAATAGTAAGAGCTGGAACAAGTAATGGGACAGGAGCTCCATTCTAAAGAAGAAAGAAAGAGTTAATGTGGGGAGCGGGCACAAGGAAGGGGAATGTTGGAAGAATGGACAGAACACTCAGGTAGTAACAGCAATATGTAGTACAAAACAGAAAGAGGTTAATTTGGGTAAAATCTCGTCTACAAGTAATTCACCCTACCACAGCAGTTCATACAGACCATACAGACTGAATAACTTAATACCGATATTTGAGACTAAACCCTAAAAATGGTAACAGATAAAAATCCACTTAAGGCTAGGATGGAGAATCGTACAAAAAGATTATGCTATACCACTGTTAAAGATGTTATCCATCAGAAAAAAAAAAATCCTCCCATCAAGTGTTTGAAGTTTCTCTTATCTGTGCAAACATGAGATTAAAGATATTGGATAAAATTACACAAAAATATGCTTTTTCCCTTCCAATTATTTCACCTTAAGCAAGAAAATGTTGACTGTGTACAGTTTTGTTTGCTGTGTGTACTGTCATAGGTTCATTTATATGACAGCTGTTAATGTTTTTGTGTTGTAGCTTGTTAACATTTTGCAATGCAGCTAGTGACCAAATTCTTCATGATTGTACTAAAACCCATTAGTAAATTCATCCATTCCCAGGGTGCAGAAAGATAGACAACATTGGTTTTCACTATACCTGTATTCAGTACCAAATTAGGCAGCATTAAACAGCAGCAGGCAAATGTTTTCTGTTTGAAGTATTTTACTTTCTTCTGAAATTAGAAGCATGTTTCACTACTTTTTATTTTTCTAATCATTTTATTCTTGTTTTATTTTTAAAATGATAGCGGTAACATGTATGTGTATATCAGTGCAACGATCTTTGTAAGGCCTTGTGATGTTAAGGACCATCTGGCACAGTAAGTAGTTTTGCAAGGCAATACTTTATTATTACTATTATTATTATTATTATTACTTTTTATTTATTTGTTTATTTTAATGTGTGCAGAAATACAAGGGTTAAATTTAGAAATGGAGTCTGAACTCGATGAAATGGGCTTTGCAGTATCTACTATTTTTGGACACTTTCATGTCTATATGTGAGTGGCCCTGAGATCACAGACTGAAACTACTATGAACCAATATGAAAGTGAAATGGTAAGTATTTAAGGAAACTGTGTGGGCAGCATATCTTGGTGAGTTTTAAAATAAATAGTTTTATAAACAAGAAGTATACCTTGCTAATTAAGATTCATTTTTATTTTTTTCTTATTTTAGAGGCATTTTTTGTATGACTCAATATGTGCTTTTAGAAGTCCATAAAAATTAGATAGTGTTTAAGTAGTGAAATGTAATGTAAATGTATTTGTCTATATGAATTTCTATGCCTATAAACCTGTCTTGCAACAAAGGTTACTTCAGACTTTTAATATGCTTTGTAATTCTGTGAAGTAAACTGCTCCTTACTGTAATAGAGTGTATAGTCAAGTATGAATGCTTATTGTTCTCTTTCATAGCTCTGTAACAGCAACATCTCCCTGCCCACTCCCCCACATACACACGGACAAATTGTATAATCGTGTACACACATTTCATTGTCCTTCACAGAATGTAAACATCTATCTCTTAAATTACACCACTGTCAAGCAGTAATGTACAGATTTTTGCTAAGCAGTAGTTCCATGCAAGCCAATGTTTTACACATGTAGAGTAGTCATACAGGAAACAGTGTAAAATATCACGCAGGCATGATACATAAGAGGATGGCACAGTGGTGTAGCGGTTAGTGGTGTCACCTCACAGCAAGAGGTTCTCCAGTTCAATTCTCGGCTTGGGTGCCTTCTGTGTGGAGTCTGCATGTCCTCCCTGCATTTATGTGGGTTTCCTCTGGGTGCTCCGGTTTCCTCACACATGCCAAAGACATGCAGTAGGTAGAGTGGACACTTTAAATTGGCCCTAGGTGTGAGTGTGTATGTGTGAGTGTGTGGTGCACCCTCTGAGGAGGGTAGGGCCTATGGCTAGCAACCCAGCCTCATAAAGGCCATATCTGCTATGGAAACAACTAGTGGTAAAGGGTGCTCATTGCCATATGTGCTAAATGAACAGGAGTGGATCCAGGGTAATACATAAGAATGTGTGAGTCTTGAGTATAAATTATACCTGCACAATATATTACACTGTCACCCAATGACTTTGAATCTTCACTGTACTGAGCACAGCCTTTCTTCTCTTGGATCTAAACTATGGGAATTATTGTCTGCAAATCTTAAGAAGAACAAGTAATCTCTGTGGTATCCCCAAAGTCTTAAAACAACCCACTAAACAAGAATAGTGGGTCCAAAAACAAAACAGTGTAAGAAACCTCTCTGTGTGGAAGATTTTCAGTCCATATAGCTCAAGTTAATCACTGTATATTAATCAGATCAGACAATAGTAGTAGAAGTAGCGAACTTAAACTTGTCTTAAGTAAAAATAAATAAATAAATAAATAAATGTATAATTATACAGAATTAATAAGTATTTGAAAGTAATCCAAGCAAGGCAGGCAGTCTGTTTCCAGTTGAAAATCCTTTATTAAGTACACAGACAAGCGATCCAAGTAAAATAAAAATAGAGTAATAGTTTCCTCACAAGCTTTCTATATATATATATATATATATATATATATATATATATATATATACACACACATACTTTTTATCAGGCAAGGGAGTGGTTTATTGTGCTGTAAAACAAAGTGTTATTGGTACACATGATAAATTCACATCCTCTCCCCTGTCAGTGTGACATTCGAGCTGGTCCTACCCTACTTAGTAGCTGTCATAATAATATAACCCTTATGTACTTTAAATAAAATTTATAATGATGTGGTACCTTTTATTTAACCAGATTATTAAGTAGATTGTTAAGACTGTGATTTTATCCAAGACAACATACTACAAGGCTGCAAATATATCAACCTAAGCCCACTTGGCAATCAAAAAAATATATATAAATATATACATATACACTTTGAATGTAAAAAATCAGTTGTAAAAATAATATTCTATTTTCATAGCCTATTGTTAACAAAGATCCCTTTCGTCCTTCTCGACTTCTTCAGGTCTGTGTACAAGAACCCTAAAAACTATCTATAAAATATTATTGTATAATTAGTTAGCATTGTTATTACACATCGTTTTGAATAAAGTAGGAAAAAGAGAACCAGATAAAGAAAAAATAATAAGAAAAAAAATGTATGATGATGGAAACAAAATATACACTTAAATTACAACTGATTTAAAATGTTATTTAAAACCAACTGGTAGAATAAAATAAAATAAAATAAAATTAGTCATGTAAACAATGTGGCAATTTTTTAAGTTCCAGTATACTTTTAATTGAACAGTAATAGTTTAGTCCAGGCTTCCTAAAAGAGTTCAGCTTTAATTGCCACATGAGTTCATGTTTCTCCAGAATATTCGGGATGTCTCCTTCAAGATCACCCATGTCTACGCGATCCAGGATCAGGAACTTAAAACCTGTGTGTCTTTTATGAAGAGAAAGGTGTTTGGCTACTGCATTATTTTTACATCCAGAGCGGATTTCTGACAGATAACATGAAATTCTACTCGAGTTTATTTACAGTCTTGCCAACATAGAATGCATCACATTCATTGCACTGTGCCCTGTAAATTACTGTTACAGTCACCCCCTGCACTGGTCTTAATGATTTTCTTTAAATAAGGGCAATAAAAACTATCACCTTGCTGTATAAATATGCAAAAGGTACAATTAGTTTCACATTTTTAGTGTTTTTCTCATATGGTCTAGGTTTAAATTCAACAAAAAACATCTAATGTTCCTGGCCTTCCTATAAACAAAGGATGGGGCTTCACCTAAGATGTTAATCAGAAAAGGGTTTGCTGTGACAATGTCCCAGTTTTCTTCAATAACATTTATTATTATTATTTATTATTTGCAGTTTGTTTTCCAGAATAGTCCATTGGGCCACATGAGCCCATTTTCAATGGAGTCCTAGGGAGAAAAGCTCCAGAAAAAGTACAAATACATAGTAGATAGAGCAGTAAAGATACTGGTACAAAATTCTTCTAGTACACAAATTCTAACAAGCAATACATTTTTATATTTTTATATTTTTGCATTTTTACAACATTGTAGTACACAATTCTGATAACTAATAGATTGGTAGTATAGCAGATCAAACACACAAATATTTTTTTCTTTTTTTTGGCCAATCAGTGGAGTTTTGTTTGGAGGTCTGTAATAGATCCAAAAAATGGATCACTAAGGAACGAGAGTTCCTATGAGACAGTTTTAGGGGCCAATGAGTGTGTAAATATTGGATGAAGTATAATCAGGGGTTAGGTGGGGTGAGAGCATGAGCATATCCATTGTGAGGTAAGATATGCGTGCAGTGAGGTTTTAAACAAGGAAAGGCTGTTAGTGGTACGAATGGGAGTTGGGAGAGAGTTCCAGAGGCGAGCAAAAGAGAAGAACATCAGGTGATTACCAGCTGGATGTGTAGGTTTGTGCAATTTAATATGGTTTTGAGAATTAGATCTGAGAAGTCTATTTGAGTTGTGCATTGTGAGGGTGTTTGCAAGGGAGGGGCATAGAGATGGTTTATGTATAAGTTTATGAGCTTGGATAAGTTGAGCGGACTGGTCTCTGTGAAGGTGCATAAGTGGACATTTTTGATACTGTGATAATCCAAAGTGTATGTCAGGATGCACCTATTTTTGAATTTGTTATTCTCTGTGGAATTTCTTAACGTTCTCCTACTGGGAAGGTTGAGTGAAGGGGCTTCAGTCCTTTTCAGTTCTATAATGGGTTCCAGGATGTTTTTTAACATCTGACTTTCATAGCCTCTCACTAGAAAATCATTCCCTAAGTTGTTCAGGTTTCTCAAAGATGGTTCCATCTCTGTGGTAATTTTAGCTAATCTATAGCCCTGGGACTTCACTACATTATACTTGTTTTTTGTAGGATGTAGACTTTTACTGTGGAGTAAAAAGTTAACCCTTGTTGGTTTTCTGAATAGATCAGTGGTGATTCTGTTATTGTTAGTGCCTTAGAAATCTGCATATCTAAGAAAGTGGTTGAAGTATAGCTATGGGAAGAGGTAACCTTCAGGAAGGGGGTTGTTTGACTGAGGTAAGTGATAAAATCTCCAAGCTGCAAGGTGTCACCTTCCCACACAATAAAGATGTCATCAATAAAATGTAAGTAGCATGTGATATGCTGCATGTAGTCTGTGTTGTTTAACACAAAGTCCTCCTCCCACTTGCACAGGGCTATGTTAGCTATGCTGGGAGCCATGGCAGCCCCCATTGCTATACCAGTTTTTTGTTTGTAGTGTTTACCATTGAAAGTAGCACCTTCACAGAGACCAGTTTCTTCAGGAAGACCAATATCGACAGCACAAACATCAGCCACCAAACCAATACCAAAGCCAGCACCAGTACCAGAACAAGAATGACGACCACCACCACCAGAGCCCCAGAGCTTGTCCCTCTTACCAGGTTCCCCCCTACCACAGCCACAGTGAGGAATACTACTACAACCCACTGAGATTCCAGAAAGCAGAGGAGGAATTCCAGAGATCTCAGACTTTAGCCAAGAACCCCCAGGGAGACAGGAGAACCAAACAGTGGACAGGCATGAGGGAAATACAATAGCTGGGCAATCCCAACTGGAACCCCAATGATAACCCAGGTCCCAGGCTCAGACAGAGGAACCAGCCACAATAACCGGTACAATAACAACAATAAGAGGTACCACATTAACAGGTGCTCCGTGTATCTGGAACCACTCTGTTAAAGCACTAACTGAAGATGAAAAAAGTGTGCTGAACAAAGGGCTTACTTTTGTACCAAGCTGCAGGAGTGAGGTTGCTCAGGTACTGATAGACCTTAAAATGTTTGTGAGGAAGCTCAACTTAAGGGTACAGTTTCATGGCAAAAGTAATGACATTGAAAATAAGCCTATTGATGAAACTATTAAAAGGTCTAGCAGCTATTGTCCACCACTACATCAAACATTAGCTGCTTTCGAAGTGAAATGTGAGATGGATATCAGGAAACTCCTTAAAAAACCTCCTAAGAAAAAAACTTTATAACTTAACACAGGGAGAAAGAAAAGCAATGATTGAGCTAGGCAATGTAAGATGATAAAAAGCGAGTCGCAACCAGAACTTCACGCAACTATATTTAATAAAATAAAACCAACAAACAAGTAAATATTATTTCACTTAGCGCTTTCACCCGTTCGCATCACGGGTTTCATCAGAGTAAAGAAAATTTTACAGCAGCTACTTTAAATAGTTGATACAGTCCAATCACATCACTTAATTAGATTAATTAGTTCATTAACAGTTCATTGCAATTGAAAATAAAACGGCTTCCTAAAAACAAACAGCTTCGTAAAAAATACTTTTTAAGTAGTATAAAGAGTGTTTACCAACAGGACTATAATTTGTTAAAAAGTGTCTCAGTATAAAACAATTATGCCAATAAATAAAATTATATCCAATAATAAAGCTGTATCCTTCAAATAATGTTTTGCTTCCAAAGTGTGACATAGTAAAAATTATGTGTAAAAATCAATCTACATTCCACATAATTCATATTATTAAAATAAAATTAAATTTAAAAAGGCCCTTTTTATATGTCAAACCTTATGTGTGTTTGTGTATGTGTTTAGCCAATATTTTATCATCCATATTTTGTAATTCTATATAAGATGTGTACATAAAGGCGTGTATATAAAAATGAATAAATAGTTTAAAAGTTAGATAAATATGTTAAATAAATATGTTAAATAAATAAATAAATTCAATGTTTTCATTTCATATTTATAATCAATAATATTCTTAATAAGTGTAATGTTAGACTAAATAATGTAAGATTTTAATTTTAAGTAACAGGCAATAGATGTATGATCATTGATACCTGGTGGGTTACATGCATTTAACCTCAGCTGCCACAGACATTCTTTTAGTTCTAATAGACTGTTAACATCCCCTTCGTTAATACAATTTTGAGGTATCCTGTCAATGACAAAAAATAAAAATTTCTTAAAATCTGCACATACAATACTGTGCATGTAAATAGAATTAGTGATTCTTTTGTTTTTGATGTCTCTGTTATGTTCAGCAATTATTTCCCTAAGTTTCCTAATGGTTTTACCTATATAGTATGCCTGACAGGTTAAACAGGTGGCCAAATATACTACTAGTTTTGTATTACAATTTACATACCCAGGACATCTGACAGTCCGGTTGAAACCTTTAATAGTAGCGTAAGGTCCATCATTTATGTACCTACAACATCTACAAAACCCACATTTTCTCATTTGAGAGTTTTTGTGTAGTGTTTCTTTTTCAAAATAGTCCTTCAAAATTTTTCCTCTACTAAAAACAATTGTAGGCTCATTACCTATACTGTTTAAAATCTCTGCTTGATTATTAAACAAATTTTTCCATGTATCTTTTATACTTTCTGCCATTGCTTTAATACTATTAGTATAAGGTAGAACTAATGTACATGGATTTTTTAGGCCAGTTTTGTTATTTTCTAGTGTGTTCTGATCCATGCCATGTTGTAATATAGGCTTAAAATGAGTGTATCTTTTTTCTTTTATTTCCTTTCTTATTTGGTCAAATAATTTGTTTGGGTAACCTCTGTCTACTAGCATGTCTGATAGAATGTCTATCTGTTGGAGAAATTCTGTATCCTCACTAATGATCCTTGAAAGCCTCACCATTTGTCCCTTAACTAAATTACACTTTTGAAAATAGGGATGACAGCTTTTAAAATGAAGGTAAGAGAAAATGTTTTTTTTCGATGGATATTCGATTCAATCTTGTTTGTTGTTTTTTTAAGTTTTATATCCAAATACTCACAACCTTCATTATTAATGTTGTACGTAAACTTTAAAAATGTTGTGGTACTCTCTAAATACATAACAAATTCTTCCATTTCCTCTAGTGTGCCTTTCCAAAACAGTAAAATGTCATCCAAAAATCTCAAGTATAAATCCACTTTTGACCAAAAACTACTAGTAAAAACCTTCTCTTTTTCCCACATGGCCAAAACTAGATTTGCGTAGACAGGGGCACATCTTGCACCCATTGCTACTCCCGAGCTTTGTTTGTAATGTTCCTCAGCAAACTGAAAAAAGTTGTTTTCAAGGACCATCTCCATAAGTTCTACCAATAGTCTCCGTTTTTCTATACTATAATTTCCGTAATTTTCTAAACTAGCCTCAAACAATTGCAGTCCTTCTTCAAGGGGTATTACGGAAAATACATTAACAATGTCTATTGTAACCATAAGAGTGTTTTCCATGTCTGTCTTATCATATTCTTTTAAGTTTTCTAGGCAGTTCCAAGAATCCTTCAGTATGTGTTTAATGTTTTTCACTACTTCACTACAATTAACGTCAATATAACGTTCTATTGCTTCAGTTTTGGATTGTTTTGCTGACACTATAGGCCTGAATGGTGGGTTTGAAACATTTTTGTGTATCTTGGGTATCCCAAACAAAGATGGAGTAATAGGATACTCCACTAATAAATAGTCATACTCTTCTTTTGTAATACTACCTTCAATAAGCAAGTCATATAGTAACCAGTCAATCTTTGTGTAAGCTTTTAGCATATCATATCTTGAGACTGCTGTGTATGTTGTGTCATCACTTAGCATGTGAATCATTTTATGCTGGTAGTCAAGAGTCTTCATAATCACCACCCCTCCCCCCTTATCTGGTTTCATAATTCTTAAATCATTGGACATACTTAGTTCCCTAAGACAGTGTCTTTCTGCTAATGTCAAGTTGTCCTCTGTTAGGTATGTTTCCTTCCATACTTTTCTTAGTTGAATTTCACATAACATTTCAAACAGGTGTATAACAGGGTTACTGGGTGGTATAAAAGTACTTGACCTTTTAAGTGTAAGATTTCTAGTTTCTGTTGTCAGGTGAGTGTCAGCCCTGTTTTTAAAAAACATTTTTAAATTCAATAATCTAACATAAGTTTTTAAATTTAACAAAATGTTTCCAATATCTACCTTAAAATTAGGAATAAATTTAAAACCTTTTTTTAAAAAGTAATATATCATTTTCATTTAAATGTTTTTCTGTATAATTATATACAGAAAAACCACCTTCTGCAATAATGTGACACTTTAAAACATCATCATTCTGTGGTGTGAAAACATTTTCAATAACATTCAAACTCTCAAAATAAGTAAAATCAATTTCACACATATCTGTGAATGTGTGGACGTTTTTAATCAGTGAATCCTGTACTCCTTCTTTAAATTCATGCAATTCATCAACATTTGTTTTTTCAACACAGCTTGTGGCCTCTTTTGTCCTGTCCTGAGCCTGCAGAGCCTGTTTATTATTATTACTATTATTATTGTTCAATACTCCTGTCGTGTTTGCCTGAATCTGTTCCTGTAATTTTGCTGAACATATACTTCCTGCCCTCGGTAACGCTCCTTCAAGCGTAAGGAGTTTATAATCCTTAAAATGGCAATATGCTTTATAATTTGTTAAAACGTTTCTCAGTATAAAACAATTATGCCAGTAAATAAAATTATATCCAATAATAAAGCTGTATCCTTCAAATAATGTTTTGCTTCCAAAGTGTGACATAGTAAAAATTATGTGTAAAAATCAATCTACATTCCACATAATTCATATTATTAAAATAAAATTAAATTTAAAAAGGCCCTTTTTATATGTCAAACCTTATGTGTGTTTGTGTATGTGTTTAGCCAATATTCTATCATCCATATTTTGTAATTCTATATAAGATGTGTAACACGGGTAAACAAATGATGAAACTGATTATCAAAAATAATAATGTTAAAATAGCCAAATTGAATGGTGAATTAATTAAATTAGATAACAGTATTAGAAATGACCTATTATTTGAATACAACAAAGGTAAATTTGACAGCACATTGTTGGAAATCAACAGATTTGTTAGTAAAGGTTTAGAAAATAAAAACGAAAAATTACAAAGGGACACAACTGATTACGTAGGTAATAAAGCATATTGGCATTTTAAGGATTATAAACTCCTTTTTAGGACAACAGGAAGTAACAGCTACAATGTAAATCACAATGTAAACCATAATGGTAACACTAATGTGACACAAAACAACAATAACAGGGTGTTTAGAACAGAACCTCGAAGAAACTCAGGGGTTCAGGATGAGCAGGCCATTTTAGAAGATGAGCATTTTTTAGAAGAGCCTACCCTCCGGAGATCCGAATGCTTGAAGGAGCGTTACCGAGGGCAGGAAGTATATGTTCAGCAAAATTACAGGAACAGATTCAGGCAAACACGACAGGAGTATTGAACAATAATAATAGTAATAATAATAAACAGGTTCTGCAGGCTCAGGACAGGACAAAAGAGGCCACAAGCTGTGTTGAAAAAACAAATGTTGATGAACTGCATGAATTTAAAGAAGGAGTACAGGATTCACTGATTAAAAACGTCCACACATGCACAGATATGTGTGAAATTGATTTTACTTATTTTGAGAGTTTGAATGTTATTGAAAATGTTTTCACACCACAGAATGATGATGTTTTAAAGTGTGACATTATTACAGAAGGTGGTTTTTCTGTATATAATTATACAGAAAAACATTTAAATGAAAATGATATATTACTTTTTAAAAAAGGTTTTAAATTTATTCCTAATTTTAAGGTAGATATTGGAAACATTTTGTTAAATTTAAAAACTTATGTTAGATTATTGAATTTAAAAATGTTTTTTAAAAACAGGGCTGACACTCACCTGACAACAGAAACTAGAAATCTTACACTTAAAAGGTCAAGTACTTTTATACCACCCAGTAACCCTGTTATACACCTGTTTGAAATGTTATGTGAAATTCAACTAAGAAAAGTATGGAAGGAAACATACCTAACAGAGGACAACTTGACATTAGCAGAAAGACACTGTCTTAGGGAACTAAGTATGTCCAATGATTTAAGAATTATGAAACCAGATAAGGGGGGAGGGGTGGTGATTATGAAGACTCTTGACTACCAACATAAAATGATTCACATGCTAAGTGATGACACAACATACACAGCAGTCTCAAGATATGATATGCTAAAAGCTTACACAAAGATTGACTGGTTACTATATGACTTGCTTATTGAAGGTAGTATTACAAAAGAAGAGTATGACTATTTATTAGTGGAGTATCCTATTACTCCATCTTTGTTTGGGATACCCAAGATACACAAAAATGTTTCAAACCCACCATTCAGGCCTATAGTGTCAGCAAAACAATCCAAAACTGAAGCAATAGCATGTTATATTGACGTTAATTGTAGTGAAGTAGTGAAAAACATTAAACACATACTGAAGGATTCTTGGAACTGTCTAGAAAACTTAAAAGAATATGATAAGACAGACATGGAAAACACTCTTATGGTTACAATAGACATTGTTAATTTATTTTCCGTAATACCCCTTGAAGAAGGACTGCAATTGTTTGAGGCTAGTTTAGAAAATTACGGAAATTATAGTATAGAAAAACGGAGACTATTGGTAGAACTTATGGAGATGGTCCTTGAAAACAACTTTTTTCAGTTTGCTGAGGAACATTACAAACAAAGCTCGGGAGTAGCAATGGGTGCAAGATGTGCCCCTGTCTACGCAAATCTAGTTTTGGCCATGTGGGAAAAAGAGAAGGTTTTTACTAGTAGTTTTTGGTCAAAAGTGGATTTATACTTAAGATTTTTGGATGACATTTTACTGTTTTGGAAAGGCACACTAGAGGAAATGGAAGAATTTGTTATGTATTTAGAGAGTACCACAACATTTTTAAAGTTTACGTACAACATTAATAATGAAGGTTGTGAGTATTTGGATATAAAACTTAAAAAAACAACAAACAAGATTGAATCGAATATCCATCGAAAAAAGACATTTTCTAACTCTTACCTTCATTTTAAAATCTGTCATCCCTATTTTCAAAAGCGTAATTTAGTTAAGGGACAAATGGTGAGGCTTTCAAGGATCATTAGTGAGGATACAGAATTTCTCCAACAGATAGACATTCTATCAGACATGCTAGTAGACAGAGGTTACCCAAACAAATTACTTGACCAAATAAGAAAGGAAATAAAAGAAAAAAGATACACTCATTTTAAGCCTATATTACAACATGGCATGGATCAGAACACACTAGAAAATAACAAAACTGGCCTAAAAAATCCATGTACATTAGTTCTACCTTATACTAATAGTATTAAAGCAATGGCAGAAAGTATAAAGGAGACATGGAAAAATTTGTTTAATAATCAAGCAGAGATTTTAAACAGTATAGGTAATGAGCCTACAATTGTTTTTAGTAGAGGAAAAAATTTGAAGGACTATTTTGAAAAAGAAACACTACACAAAAACTCTCAAACGAGAAAATGTGGGTTTTGTAGATGTTGTAGGTACATAAATGATGGACCTTACGCTACTATTAAAGGTTTCAACTGGACTGTCAGATGTCCTGGGTATGTAAATTGTAATACAAAACTAGTAGTATATTTGGACACCTGTTTAACCTGTCAGGCATACTATATAGGTAAAACCATTAGGAAACTTAGGGAAATAATTGCTGAACATAACAGAGACATCAAAAACAAAAGAATCACTAATTCTCTTTACATGCACAGTATTGTATGTGCAGATTTTAAGAAATTTTTATTTTTTGTCATTGACAGGATACCTCTAAATTGTATTAACGAAGGGAATGTTAACAGTCTATTAGAACTAAAAGAATGTCTGTGGCAGTTGAGGTTAAATGCATGTAACCCACCAGGTATCAACGATCATACATCTATTGCCTGTTACTTAAAATTAAAATCTTACATTATTTAGTCTAACATTACACTTATTAAGAATATTATTGATTATAAATATGAAATGAAAACATTGAATTTATTTATTTATTTAACATATTTATTTAACATATTTATCTAACTTTTAAACTATTTATTAATTTTTATATACACGCCTTTATGTACACATCTTATATAGAATTACAAAATATGGATGATAAAATATTGGCTAAACACATACACAAACACACATAAGGTTTGACATATAAAAAGGGCCTTTTTAAATTTAATTTTATTTTAATAATATGAATTATGTGGAATGTAGATTGATTTTTACACATAATTTTTACTATGTCACACTTTGGAAGCAAAACATTATTTGAAGCATACAGCTTTATTATTGGATATAATTTTATTTATTGGCATAATTGTTTTATACTGAGAAACTTTTTAACAAATTATAGTCCTGTTGGTAAACACTCTTTATACTACTTAAAAAGTATTTTTTAGGAAGCTGTTTTTTTTTAGGAAGCCGTTTTATTTTCAATTGCAATGAACTGTTAATGAACTAATTAATCTAATTAAGTGATGTGATTGGACTGTATCAACTATTTAAAGTAGCTGCTGTAAAATTTTCTTTACTCTGATGAAACCTGTGATGCGAACGGGTGAAAGCGCTAAGTGAAATAATATTTATATATTTGTTGGTTTTATTTTATTAAATATAGTTGCGTGAAGTTCTGGTTGCGACTCGCTTTTTATCATCTTACAAGTTTTTAAAGTGCCTTTTTCGTGTATTGAGCTAGGCAATGACAAATCCAGGCTTGTAATGAAGGCAGACAAAGGAGGAAGTATACTTCTGACTGATACCACTAGCTACAACCAACAGATAGAGAAGTCTAAATCTCAAAATGCACTCACTAGAGGCATTCCTTAAAATAGAGAACATTGATATCTGTGCAGTGACTGAGACCTGGTTCAAGGCTCCAGAGAGCACCCCTGCACTACCAGGCTATAACTCATACCACACTTTTTGGCCATGTAACCTGGACCGAAACACCAAAGGCAGAGGTGTGTCCATATTCATTAAGGATATCCACACCTCCAGGCTAGTTGCTCAGCATAATGCATCCGAGGTTATCCAAGTGCAACTAACTCTGGGCAAAACTGCAATCCAAATTGTAGCTTGCTACAGGTCCCCCACCATGCCCCAGGATTCCCACTCCTCTTTTCTTGATGTACTGGAAAATATTAGTGTTCAACCAAACACCCTAATAATGGGCAACTTCAACTACCCCCACCATTAACTGGGAAAACTACTCGTGTACCAACTCCTTAGCTCAATGCTTTCTGGAATTCATAAACTCCAATACCTTCGACTAACTTATCCACACCCCCACCAGGGGCAACAATGTCCTAGACCTAGTCATTAACAGCATGAGTGACTGGTGTTCCACACCTGAAGTCAACACCTCATTGGTCCGATCCGACCATAAGCTAATCACTCCTGATATCCACATCCTGCCCCCACCCCCCATTAAGGAAACCACAGTAAAAAAATTCTCCAGAGCCAACTTCATGCTTTTTAAGACAGAAGTGGTGAACTTCATGACACCCATGCAGATGGACAATACAGTTACAACTGCTGAATCCTACACAAATGCACTCTATAAGCACTTACACGAGTGCATGGATTGTGCTATCCCAAACAGAACCAAGACACTATCCTCCAAAAAAAGGAAGCCAATCTGGTAGTCCCCTGCCATAAACAAACTATACAACAGAAGGAAGAAACTGTTGCAAAAGAGAGTAGAATCCCATGAGTGGAGGAGCTCCCTGGTCAGCCTCAGTAAGAAGCTGAGATCCTTTATAAGATCCTCCAAAGCTAGCTACAAAAACAAAATCACCACTAATTCTAAGGACAACCATAAAGCATTATATAGCTATGTCAAGAATCTTGATGGCAACACCCAGATCTGCTCTGAGTTACAGCACAATGGCATGAAAATTACAGAACCAACTGATATTGCCAACATCCTGGCAGATAGGTTCATTGCTAACTTTACCCCCCCCCCACCCCCTAAAGGGCCCATATCTATACAGGAAGAATGCAGAGTCCCTGTAATAACAACTATGCAGGTAAAAGCTGCACTTTGTAAAGCCAAAAACACAGCATCCATGGGACTGGACAACATCCCAAGCTGTGTTTTACACGAACTTCAGAACGAACTGGCTCCCCACTTAAGCACCATGTTCAATAATAGCCTCGCATTGGGCTTTGTGCCCACTGAATGGCGCACAGCAACAGTTATCCCACTCCACAAAAGGGGATCCACCACTGATCCCGGGAACTATCAACCTATTAGCCTGACGAGCCTGGTCTGCAAGGCCATTGAACGTATCATCATGGAACTCATAAACAAAGACATTGGTAACCTCCAAACTCTGGATCCCACCCAGTTTGTGTTTGTGAAAAGCAGATTATGCCTCCTGAACCTGATTGACTTCTTTGAGGCAGTCACCAAAGCTGTACATGAGGGTAAGGTGGTTCACACAGCCTATCTAGACATCGCCAAGGCTTTCAACATCATCCCTCATTCTGGAATTATAGCTGAACTCACTAAACTAGGTATAAATTCTTACATCACAAGATGGGTTGCCAACTGGCTCACTGACAGAATCCACACTGTAAAAGTTGCAGACTCCAAATCTGACCTCAATGCAGTGACAAGTGGAGTATCACAGGGTTCCGTCCTGGGACCTCTCCTGTTTGGTATCTACTTCTCTGAAGAACAGGCTAACACAGAAGGCCTCTGGCTAATGAAGTTCACAGATGACTGCAAACTAGGAGCCATAGTCAAGTCCCCAAATGATGTGGACATCCTACAGAAGGGCCTTGCTGAGACAGATGCCTGGTGTCAGAACCATGGCCTCAAGCTCGATGCCAAAAAGTGTAGTGTCATCCCCTTTGGTAAAAACTCTGTACCCATGAACTACCACATAGGCAGCAATCTACTTAACACAGAATGTGTGATAAGATACCTTGGGACCCAGGTGGACAGTAGTCTCTCCTTTGATAGTCACATCGCCACAGTAGTCAGGAAGTCCTTCTACATGGCACACCTCATCATAAAAGGGTTTTCATCCAGGAAAAAAGAGGCCATTGTTCCCCTCTACTTGACACTCATTAGACCCATTATAGAGTACAACGCCCCTTTTGGAATGTACCTCACAAGACATCTGCAGCAGTTGGAAAGGCCACAGAAGTACCTCACAAAGAGGATTACTGCCCTCAAACAAATGCCTTACACTGACCGTCTCAAAAAACTCCAGCTTTACTCTGTAAAATATCACCTACTCTGAGGTGATCTCTGCCTAACATATAAAGCTATGTCAAACCCAGAGCTGTTGGACATGCTACACCTAAAGAAATCCCAATCCCTCCGAGCTACACACTCTAGGGACCTAAACCTTGTCACCACAATAAACAGGACATGCTGAAGGGATAGATTCCTGTCCCAGAGACTTCCCATTCTCTGGAACAGGCTATCCATTTATGTCAAGCAAAGTTCTTCATTAGCACTCTTCAAGAAAAATTTTGATGAGTGAGTGGGAAATAGGAAATACACCCCGGGGATCACTTCTGTGTCTCTGCTCTACAGTGGCACAGGAAAATAACTTTCTTGGGTGGCGTAAGCCACGGAACCTTGTTGGCTAGGCTTACATAGGCTCTTGGGCCGATAGCCTAGTACCTAGCTATGAACATATGAACCTATGAACATGGAGGATAACAGATTTTATGAGTTATTTACCATGGATGACATAAAAAGAGCATATGATTTATGGAACACTAATCGAACCACATTATGAGAAGAAAAACTTATTATTGAAAATCTTTATAATTATTTTTGGATCCCATGCCCACGTTTACCTTACTTTTTTGGAATACCAAAGCCACACAAGAACAGAGAAGACCCACCTTATAGACTGGTGGTAGCAAGTGGAGGTTCCCTTACTGAAGCCACAGCCATTTACCTTGATTACTTGCTGAAACCTTTAGCAGGAAAGAATAAGTCGTACATAAGAGATTCAATGGATTTTTTGAGGAAAATAAAAAAAAATTACAGTGGAAGCTGACAGTATTTTATTAACTATTGATGTGGAATCCTTGTACACAGTGCTCCCTCACAATTACTGTATAACAGGAGAAACATAATCAAGCAGGCACAACTGCAAAAGTTAAGCAAGCTCATTAATCTTGTACTAGACTTCAATTTCTTTACTTTCAATGGCAAACAATACAAACAAAAAACTGGAATAGCAATGGGGGCTGCCATGGCTCCCAGCATAGCTAACATAGCCGTGGGCAAGTGTGAGGAGGACTTTTTGTTAAACAACACAGACTACATGCAGCATATCACATGCTATTTACGTTTTATTGATGACATTTTTATTGTGTGGGAAGGTGACACCTTGCAGCTTAGAGATTTTATCACTTACCTCAATCAAACAACCACCTTCCTGAAGTTTACCTCTTCCCATAGCTGTACTTTAACCACTTTCTTAGATATGCAGATTTCCAAGGACACCAACGATAACAGAATCACTACTGATCTATTCAGAAAACCAACAAAGGTTAACTTTTTACTCCATAATAAAAGTATACATCCTACAAAAAACAAGTATAATGTAGTGAAGTCCCAGGGCTATAGATTAGCTAGACTTGCCACAGAGATGGAACCATTTTTGAGAAACCTGAACAATTTAGAAAATGATTTTCTAGTGAGAGGCTATGACAGTCATATGTTAAGAAACACCCTGGAACCCATTATAGAACTGAAGAGGACTGAAGCACCTTCACTCAACCTCCCCAGTAGGAGAATGTTAAGAAATTCCACAGAGATTAACAAATGCAAAAATATCTGCATCCTGGCATACACTTTGGATTATCACAGTATCAAAAATCTTAGTGAAGAAAACTGGGACATTGTCACAGGAGACGCTTTTCTAATTAACATCTTTGGTGAAGCCCCATCCTTTGTTTATAGGAGGGCCAGGAACATTAAACGTTTTGTTGAATTTAAACCTAGACCATATGAGAGAAACAATAAAAGATGTGAAACTAATTGTACATGTTGTATATTTATACAACAAGGTGATAGCTTTTATTGCCCTTATTTAAAGAAAATCATTAAGACCAGTGCAGGGGGTGACTGTAACACTACAAAAGTAATTTACAGGGCACAGTGCAATGAATGTGATGTATTCTATGTGGGCAAGACAGTAAATAAACTCAAGCACAGGATTTCATGTCATCTGTCAGAAATCCGCTCTGGATGTAAAAATAATGCACTAGCCAAACACCTTTCTCTTCATAAAAGACACACAAGTTTTAAATTCCAGATCCTGGATCGCATAGACATGGGTGATCTTGAAGGAGACATCCCGAATATTCTGGAGAAACATGAACTCGTGGCAATTAAAGCTGAACTATTTTAGGAAGCCTGGACTAAACTACTACTGTTCAATTAAAAGTATACTGGAACTTAGAAAAATCTCACATTGTTTACATGACTAATTTTATTTTATTTTATTCTACCAGTTGGTTTTAAATACCATTTTAAATCAGTTGTAATTTAAGAGTATATTTTGTTTCCATCATTATACATTTTGTCTTATTTTTTTTTCTTTTTCTGGTTCTCTTTTTTCCACTTTATTCAAAACGATGTGTAACAACAATACTAACTAATTATATAATAATATTTTATAGATAGTTTTTAGGGTTCTTCTACACAGACCTGAAGAAGTCCAGAAGGATGAAAGCAATCTTTGTTAACAATAGGCTATGAAAATAGAATATTATTTTTACAACTGATTTTTTACATGCAAAGTGTATGATTGCCAAATGAACTAAGGTTGATATATTTCCAGCCATGTAGTATATTGTCTTGGATAAAATCACAGACATAATAATCTACTTAATAATCTGGTTAAATAAGAGGTACCACATCGTTATAAATTTTATTTAAAGTACATAAGGGGTATATTAATATGACAGCTACTAAGTAGGGCAGGACCAGCTCGAATGTCACACTGATGGGGGTAGGGTTGTGAATTTAACGTGTACCAATAACACTTTGTTTTACAGCACAATAAACCACTCCCTTGCCTGATAAATAGTATATATATATATATATATATATTTAGAAAGCTTGTGAGGAAACTATTACTCTATTTTTATTTTACTTGGAGCGCTTGTCTGTGTACTTAATAAAGGATTTTCGACTGGAAACAGACTGCCTGCCTTGCTTGGATTACTTTTGAATACTTAGTAATTCCGTACAATTATATGTTGTTGTCTTTCGGCTTTTCCTGGTTAGGGGTTGCCACAGTGGAACTCCGGTCCGCTAATGATTGGCAGTAGATTTTCACGAACGCCGAGGTGCCAGCTCAACGTTCAACCTTCAACGAAGGCACGCCCATTTACGCATGTCTTTCGAACGCCCACCCAATCGCGGAGAGGACATGCAGACTCCACACAGAAGGCACTCCCCGCACTCCAGCCGGGAATTGAACGGGAGAATCTCTTGCTACCCCTGCACTACCGTGGAAGTCTGTACAATTATATATTTTTAATTTTTTTTTTTTTTACTAAAGACAAATCTTAAGAAGCTAACCTCTTACTCCATATTTAAGTTTCAGCTTATATATGTTAAAAAAAAGTGAACTGGAACTGCATTAATGTAGATTAAATTAATTATTTTCCCACAGCCTCCATTTCTAACAGTGTGACTCTGAGCAAGTCATTTGACCAGACATCGCTCCTGGGCTGAGTGTGAAACATTACATGGAGATGTCTGCTCTACCCTGGAAAACAAATACAAATAAATAGATAAATAAATACATAAATAGAAATAAATGTATTCACAACCAAGGAAACATTAGCAGTTAAACCACTTTAGCTACTTGACATACCCTCAACACATTTTTTACACCAAAAAAGCCACCAACACTTAAAAATAGTAAAAATATATAAAACATGTGATTTATCACATCTAGGCTTTTGGATACTGGCAAAGACCTTTTCCACCCCCATAATGCCTTTTTTATGCAATGCCAAACTGATAAACCTACTGACTTAACTGAACCTATGAAGGAATATCTTGTAGTGGCACTGCTGATTGCTAGATGTCTTAACAAGAAACTACACTTCCCGCGAGCCTTACTCTCCCTGGACATCGTAGACATCTGTGCAGTAATAGAGGTATGGTTTAAAGTTGCAGAAAGTACTCCTGCAATGCAAGGTAATAATGCCTTCACACCCTTAGACCAGCTACTGCACAGGAGGGAAATAAAGGTGGAGGAGTCTTAGTCTATATTAAAACCAACCTCACACCCAACTACTTAAAGTGTATGACCGTCTGGAACTCACACATGTGCAGCTCACCATAAACAGGGACTTGTGCCATATCCTTGCAGCCTATAGGTCCCCTTCATGTCCCAGGAAACTCGTGCTACCTATCTCAATGTACTAAGTCTCTCACCATTCATTCCAATGTGATATTCATGGGGGATCTCATCTAACCCTCTATACACAGGGAATCCTATACCACTTCTAATGCACAAGCCCTGTGATTCCTAAACTTTGTTAATACCAACATCCTGGAAAAGTTGATTCATTCTCCTACCAGGGGAGCAAACATCCTTGACACTGTACTCACAAACTTGGGGGAGGGGTGATGTTCCTCACCCAATGTAATGTCTTTGCTCATCAGATCTGACCATAAGGTAATATTACTTAAAATAAAAATTAAATCCAGGGATCCAACAAAACTAAAAATCTTTAGGAATGATTTCAAGTCTAACCTCTGTCTACTAAGCCACATCTTGGCTAAATTACAAAGCACCCCCAAACCGAGTAAACACCAGAGCATATACTGAGCTATTTATAAAATCTGTGTACAACTATATTGATAGCTGTATAGAGCGAGCTACGCCCACTTGTATTAAGAATAAGGCAAACTCAAAACACAAGCCACCTTGATGGAATCACAGAATCAATCAGTTATACAACAAAAGAAAAAAATCTTGGCCAAGGGTAAGAGGAACAAAGCCATACATACTAAAAGCTCTCTGACCAATCTAAACATGCAGCTAAGAGGGCTAATTAATACTTCAAAGATTAAATTTAAAGAAAAAAATAGCTTCTCAGTAAAGGACAACCACAAAGCTTTCTACAGCTATGTCTAAAACTTCAGGGGAACTACAATACAATGTTAAGAACTTATTGTAAATGGCATCACCCACACTGAACCAGAGGTCATTGCCAAGCTTTTGGCTGACAGGTTCAGCTCAAATTTCTCTCCCCACTCCCCCCTCCAATAGTCCAAAGGAAATACATCACACCACAATCCCCCCAACCATTACTTTGAAACAGGTCATCAATGCACTTTCCAAGACCAAAAACACTGCATTGATGGGCCCTGATAATATCCAGGGATGTTTAATAAATAGCCTGAAACATGACCTCTCTGGCCCACTTTAATCAGTTTTCAACTAGAGCTTTCAGTCAAGTTTTGTACCCAAGGAGTGGAAGATGGCTACAGTCATTTCCTTGGACCGAGGAGGTCCAACCACTGATCTAGGTAACTACAGGCCCATAAGTCTTACCATCCTCATATGTAAAGTCATTGAAAAAATCATCATGGATATAATAAATAAGGACATACTGTATGTAACCTGCAAATACTGGAGCAATTACACTTTGGCTTTGTTAAATGAAGGTCATGCATATTAAATCTGGTAGACTTTTTTGAGAGGGTCACCAAAGCATTGGATGAAGGTAAGACTGTGCACACAGCTTACTTCGATCTGGCCAAGACTTTTAATACAGTACCCCACTCAGGCATTATAGACAGGCTCACTAATTTAGGTATAAACCCTCACCTGCTAGATAGCCAACTGATAGGATCCAGGAGGGCAAAATAAGTGAGGCCACCTCCATCAAGAGTCCAGTCACTAGTAGAGTCCCACAGGGCTGGGCACTGGGCCTACTCCTTTATGTCATCTATTTCTCTGAAATGGAAACAAATGTTGAAGGTTTATGCTTGACTAAGTTTGCAGATAATTGCAAGCTGGTGCTCTCTCAATGTGAAAACAGAAACTGAAAAACAACAGCCAGTGATATTGTCATCTTAGGTTCATAGGTAGGTACTAGGCTATCAGCCCAAGGGCCTACATAAGTCTAGCCAACAAGGTTCCCTGGCTTACTCCACCCAAGAAAGTTATTTTCCCGTGCCACTGTCGAGCAGAGACACAGAAGTGATCCCCGGGGTGTATTTCCTATTTCCCATCCACTCATCAAGATTTTTCTTGAAGAGTGCTAATGAAGAACTTTGCTTGACATAGATGGGTAGCCTGTTCCAGAGTATGGGAAATCTCTGGGACAGGAATATATCCCTCCAGCATGTCTTCTTTATTGTGGTGACAAGGTTTAGGTCCATAGAACGTGTAACTCGGAGGGATTGGGATTTCTTTAGGTGTAGCATGTCCAACAGCTCTGGGTTTGACATAGCTTTATATGTTAGGCAGAGATCACCTCGGAGTAGGCGATATGCTACGGAGTAAAGCTGGAGTTTTTTGAGGCAGTCAGTGTAGGGCATTTGTTTGTGGCCAGTAATCCTCTTTATGAGGATCTTGAGCAAAATTCAGTTACTGGCTACTAAGTACACTGTCTAGATACCAGCAAAGAAGAAAGAAAGAGAGCCTGAAAGAAAATCAACTTGAAAAGGTAATGAGAAAACACTAACTGGGGACAATCCTGCAGCTGTTCAGCAAAAAGCAGTTCAGGCTCTAGTTTTGGTGCAAGATATGGCTTTCAGTAATCTAGAGGAAATAAATAAGTCAAACGTGCTCAGAGCTGTTTCAAATAAACCAAATTCTGAAGGAATATATCAACCCAAATAAGAAAAGGCTGGAAAAATGAAAGACACTTTAAACAGATAATCAGATGAGCTGATAAAACTGCAAAAGTCAGAGGTCAAATAAAGAAAAGGTTGTTGAGTATGAGACTGCTCAAGAAAAGATGTTTCAAAAATGGTAGAATTAGATGACAGAGCATGTAAGGAAAACCTGAGATATTCTGCTGTACCAGAGAAACTTGAGGAGCAGACTGCATTAATTTTACACAGGCACAAATAAGCAATTGGACAGGTATTCCACAGCAGAAATTGCTAATTGAAAGGGCACTCACTGTGTATGTTCCATATCTGACTATGAGAAAGCAGCCAAGACCTGCATTAGTAAAGGTGCAAACCTACCAGCAGAAAGAGTTGATCCTGCCAAAACTGTGACAAAACTGTGGCAAAACAGCAAAGTATTAAAAGTTGCAGACAGTGGAGTGTGGTAAATTATTATTTACTCTACACCAGGAATAAAAAAAGAACACATTTATTCCAGTAACCAGGGAATATCGAGAGGCAGGTATGAGAGTCAAGCTAATGTATCCAGCTGTCTTCAGAATATTTTTTCCTGGAGGATCAAAATAATTTTCGATGCAAAGCAGGCTAAAGAGGAAAAGCAAAAGTTTGTCCAGCAAAAAGTGAGTCATCAAGCAAAAGAGAACCCTGCTTCTCATTCTTCTGCTAGCAAAGGACATGGAAAGACTTTGTCAATGAAACCTTTTCTGCTATTCCAAAGGAAAATGCTTGAGACAAAGAAAAGTACAGAAGTTAAGCAGAAGAATAAGGAATACCTTGGAAATGAACCAGAGCCTGTAGTTTGAAGATGGGGATGAATGAGAAGAAGACCAGCAATATGGAAATCAGTAAATAAATGTGAAACTGCAAAACGAGTAGAAAGAACAGACTTTTGTTAATTGTTAAACTTGTGGGGAACTGGAAAACATTTGCCTCACTTAATGTCATTAATGTTTGGAAAGACTCTGAGGGGAGGGGAGGACAAAAGAAAAAAGTAACTAATAAATAAAACTATTTCTGTTCTTAACAGTACTTCTATGAAACTTTTCATGATACAAATTGCATATGGAAATCAGTAAATAAATGTGAGACTGCAAGTCTGTTTTTTCTACTTGCTTTGCAGTCTCACATTTATTTACTGATTTCCATATTGCTGGTCTTCTTGTTCATCCCCATCTCCCAGTGGGGTGGGAGATTGGTGTAATAGTTAAGGTGTTTACCTTAGAAGAACAAGTTTCAGGGTTTGAGTCTCACACTGGGTAACTGGCTATGCTTAAAATGGCCCATGAGGGCAGTTAGCCTAGTACTAAGCTATGAATCTATTTGATAGCAAAGCATTTTAGCTCTTGCATGTGATAAAATTACTAAACAAATGCCTTTTTTCCTTCTTTCTTTCCTCTTTTTCTGGTATTAAGAAATGTAAGCATTACAGTGAAAAAAGAGAAGAAAAGCTAGACAAAAGCATGTTTTAAGTTAACAGGCTATAATCTTGGGTTGTTGAGGTGGGACATGGGATGTGAAAGCAGATAGATTATAAGTTTTATCTTACTTTTGCATAAGTGAATGTCTGGATTAAGACCCTTGGCTTAAGCTAATAAATTTTAAGTGGAAACAAGTAAGGAGGAGAACACTGAATATAATGAAAAGTTTTCCTTTAGCAATTAATGTTTCAGTTTGTCTTTTGGGCTACAACAGAGGACTACATTTTTCTATTATGTTTCCATGGATACAAGCTGAGAAAAGAGCAATAAAATACAGAGCATTGGTTTCTTTGAGGCTAAAAGTTCATGATTTCTGAAAGCATGCTAGTTGTTTTCACATCCAAGGAGGGAATAAAGATAAAAAATGAAAATGCACCAATTAGTGTAAGTAGAAGCACAGACAATAATATGTGTTTTAGCATGGATAACTTCAGTTTCAGATTAATTAGAACCTGTGTTAACAGCTGTTTATTAAATGAATGTTCCTTTCAGGAGGGTTAAATTTCATTTCTTTGAAGATTTACATAATTATGTATGTTTGTATTAAGTTAACAGGTTATTGGGGTGTTCTAGGGGGTGTGTTTGTTTTTTTGTTTTTTTTGAGAGTTTGTATTAAAAGAAAAAAAAGTCTTGTTAAATGTGACATAGGTTCCAATGTTGATGATAGGAAAAAAAACTGTATAAAAGATTAACCTGCCAAAAATTAATGGGTGCATGTATCACAAAAGCTGGAAATAGACATTTGAAAACACTGCCATATTTAATAGGTAGGAATAATGACTTCTTACCATAATGGTGACACTGTCAATATTATCGTGGAATATGAATGGTTTCACAGGTATAGACAAAAAGGAAAGAATACTCAATTATATTAAGAAATGCATAGTGCAAAGACCAATGCTCCAGGAGGCACATTTGGAAAGTACTGTGCATGTGAATTTGATCAAGAAAGTATTTCAGAATGGATATTCTGCAGCGTATCAGGAGCAAAGGATAAGACAAGTACTTATAGTAATTGCTAGAGGAGCTCCAATAGTGATAGAAGAGGGGAAAAGATAATAATGGCAGATTTGTGGTAGTAAGGGGCTGGTGGCAAGGAATAACGATTACCCTGGCATGTATTTATATTTCACCTAAAGCTACTATTATGCAGCATAAAAAATGGAAGAGATAATAAGCTTTCTGCAGGGAATATTACTTCTAGGTGATAAATAGAATTTGATTTGAAATAATGAAGATGTATCTGGGGGTCTAGAAAAGAAAATATAACAAAAGATGGTAGATTTCTGAAGAGATGTATTAAATATTTGGCATGAAAGAAGTCAAATCAGTTGTAGGAACTCAGAGAGAATTTACATCATGTTATTCACAGAGGTACAATAACCAGGCTGTGCATTTAATTGAGAACTTTGACAAGCATCCAATACCAGTTTCAGATCTTGCACGAATAATTAGTAAGGTAAAAATACAGAGTAATGAAGAAAATATGAGACACTAGTGCCTCCCCACCTAATGGAAATTATCCAAGAGTTATTAGGGAAGATAGAAAATATCTAGAAGTTATACTAGTGAGTGGGACAAATGAGACTGCAGTGTAAAAAATAGGGTAGAAATAAAAGAAAATGAAATCTGGTTAAGAAGTAACAAAAATTATTTAGAGGGGCTTACAAAGGTTAAAGTATTACAAAATAGGGGGAATCTCAGATAACACGAAGAAGCACAATGCAGAGTACTAAAGAAAAAATAAGGATGTACCTTGATAATATGTTTAGAAAGACTACTAAGAAACTGTTTTTGATAACTCCAGAGTGCAAAATATTTTGGCACAATGAATTGGGCAACAGAAAGTAGAAATGTTTTTTGCCAAAGGCAGAGAGCCTGTAACAAGGAAAATAATCAGAGGGGGATTTAGATATTTTTCAGAAATTTTATGAATATTTGTATAAAGCAGAGAAGTGGGGAAAACCAGAAAAAGCACAAATTCAAATATTTATGGAATACTTAAGTATTCCAAGGTCAGATGTAGATGAAGCTCAACAATTAAGATAGGAGGAGATGAGATAAAAATCCTGATGAATATCCAATCTGCAAGAAAGTCACCAGGATTAGATGGTACTCTGATGGAAGTTTAGAAGCTAGGAGGGAAGAAAGTGTTGAAGATCTGGAAGGTTTTGGATAATAGTACTTTTACAGAGCAGAGGCACCAACATCCCAGAAAAAAAGCTGTGATGGCTGTAACACTTAAAATGGTAAAGACCCATTTGATCCAGCTTCATATAGGCCCATTTCAATTTTAAACCATGATTATAAAGTGTTTTCATCTGTAATGGCTAAAAGAATGGCAAAGGTGATATCAGAACTGATAGATATAGATCAATACAGTTTTGTGGAGGGGAGGAAAACATTGGACAACATTAATAAAACAGTGATAATCCAGGGGAAAGTAGGATGTAAGAAAATGCCACTATTATTGGTGGGTCTTGATACAGAATAAACATTTGACAGAGTAAGCTGGGATTTTATGAGTAGGGCAATGGAAGTATTTGCATTTTCTGATGCAATAATAAAGTTAATTAGAAAGGTGTATGATAGATTAGAGGCAAAAATCAAAGACCAAGGGTTCCTGTCTGATAAGTTGTGCCTGAATATAGGAACCTGGCAGGGGTGTCCTCCTTCCCCTCTGAAATTTGCATTATATTTAGAACCATTGGCCAAGAAAATAAGGGACTCAGAAATCCAAGGTTGTAATTGATATGGTGTACAAGAAAAGTTGGCTTCATTTGTAGACGATATTGTTTTGTACCTGACAGAACCAGAAAAGGATATCTTAGTGTTGTTGAACATTCTGAGAGAGTTCTTTTTTTTGGTATATTAAATTAATGAAGATAAAACAAAGGCTATAGCTATAAACTATGTACCCACACATAAATTGATTCAGTAATAGCCATATTTATGGGGGCATAATAAAATGAAGTATTAAAGAGTATGGATAAAAAAAAAGATTCTGTTATGACATCTAAGGATATGTGGAAAGAGACTAAACAAAAGATAATACAAAAACTGAGAAACTGGAAGTTCTTGCCAATGGATATGGATAGCAAGATACAAGAAGTAAAATTATTTAGTTCCTTTAATTTTATAGACAGTTCAAGCATATTTTTATCAGTCACAGCAGAAGTTGCAGATAGTAATTAATAAAGAGTTAAAATATTTTATTTAGGAGGGGAAGAGCCAAGTGGGATAAGTTGATCCTCTCAGTAGAACAAGGAGGTTTAAGACTACCTGATTTAAAGGGATGCGTAACACAAGCCAATAGCTGCAATTCAAAGTGGAAGGGGATGATGATGAAGGGGGTGGTGGGGCAATTTATATCCTTAAGGAGAATAACAGTCATGCAGAATGTTATATTCATAAAGTAGCAGAACATATGCTAAGAACTAAGCCAACATAGGAATGGAGAAAGGAGATTTTGCTGATAGGGATGACTACAATTAGGACATAGGAATGGAGAAAGGAGATTCTGCTGATAGGGATGACTGCAATTAGGGGTACAGAGAATAAGCAAGAGGGGGCTGGACTTTACTGGAGGAAGCTGGCAAAGGAATTAAGGTATTGGGAACAAAGAATTACAGATGAGAAAGGTAACTGAATGGGAAGAGGCCAAGAAAACATTTGGATTGAAGTCTAGTGATTGTCTTTTCTATCAGGGATTAATATCAGAGTATATAAAAAGAGAATGGGCTAGGGAAATCCTAAATGAAAGCCCTGTAGTAGCTGAGTTCTTAATTGAAACTAGAACAGAAGCTGGTGTTAAAAAGGGGATGACAAGTAGGTCATATAGAATACTGCACAATAACTGTAGGAATCAATCAGAAGTAGTCAGAAAAGACTGGGAAAACAGATTAGATATGTAACTCACAAAGAGACAGTGGGGGGATATATGAATGGCTCACAAATATGCAACAATGTTTGCACAGATAATTTTATATGCCAAGCAGACACCAAAGAAGTTTTCCTCAGGTAGATGATAAATGCTGGAGGTATAACAGTAAAAAAGGGGTACCTGGGAGCATATGTGCTTGGAGTATAATGAGCTGGAGACTTAAAAATTCCCTACAGAGTACAAGATCTGAATTTCCTAGATACAGTAAGACCTTGTTAAGTTTAATTCAAGTGGCTGCCAAAACATCAATTACTGGAAAATGGAAATCAAAACAGGAAGCAACTATACTTGAAGTAGTGAGTATTGTAACAGCGATAAAAGAGTAGGATGTGGGATTTTTAGACAAGGGTAGGAGTAAATTACATAGTAAAAATGGAAAATATGGGAACAGTACATGCAGCAAAATGGTTTGGTGGAGGAATGAGGTTTAAGAGAAGACAGGAACTGAACAATCTATGTAGTGTTGCTTTGATTATAGAACATGTAGCAATACTTGTAATGTATAACATTTGTAAATGTGAACTTATTAATATGGTTTGATTAGTGTTATATTAATTTAAGTTTACCTATGTCACAAGTGATAATTCAGTAAAACTATTTTAAAAAATCAGTATTACAAGGTTATTATTATGCCATTTTCTGAGTTTAATCACAACGCTCCATGTTATTATAATTAAATATTTGAGCCAGCATTTATTTTTTTCTGAAATGTTTCTTATAACTTGACTAAATGTAGCACTTCTACACCAAATTTGAAAAATACCACTTTAAGACCTCACAAATAATAAGCTGTAGAATCATAAGATAATTATTCGAAAAGGATTTTTCCAGTACTTTACTGACAAAGTTATGAGTACCCATTTAACTTAGAAAGCAATTTCTCCTAAAGACACTGAAATTCATATTTTTTATATCATAATTGAAGAGTCCTATTAATGAAACTTCACCTCATGAAAAACTGCATTGTCTTTACTCATTTCTGTTCCGCAAGTTGAAGTCAGATAGCATTTTGTATAATGACTGAAAACTTATTTTTTTAATATGGAATTTTGAAGTCACATTTCAGGGTTAATGGTATAGATCCCCAAGATAAACATTCTGAAAAATGTTCTCAAAGTAATAACAATCAAAGTTATGAGTCTACATTTGATTTGCTGAATATTTCCTTAAAACTGACTGAAGTTCTACGTTTTTACAACACATTTGAAAATGCCAGCCATAGGACCTGAATCCATGAATGGGGGTGCTGTCCATGCATTCTCACATTTCTGGCAAACTTTTGTTCAGTACTTGTTTTCCAAGGATTCCTCTGTCTACTTCCCAAAGTCATGCTCGTTTTATAAGCAGATTTTTCAGACTCATTGCCCAACTTCCCAAATTCATGTTCATTGCTTGTTGTTTAGGGTTTTCTACTCACCTTCTAAATCTATATTCAATGTAATTTATCCAGGATTACCCTATTGTACCTTCTGTATTCCTGTTCATTTTCTAGAGCCATTCCCCTCTTCTTTCCAAATTCAGTTCACTATAAGTTCTGTCCCACCTCCTAAATTAATATAAAGTGCTAGTTATCAATAGCCACTCTTTTGCTATCTCCTGAATTCATGTTTATTGTCATCCTTTAAAAGGTGTCATATTGAATTTTCATAATTCCTAGCTCTGTTTTTCTTGCTCTATTATTTTATTTCTGCTTTTCATTGTCTTCCACTACCCATATGGATTTTTTTTTAATATTTTTAATTCTTTTCAACCTTCAAGGCCTGTTTATCTAAATTCTGTAAGCAGATGACCTTTTCCTTTCTCCTTGCCCTTGCTGCTTGAACTTTTGTTGAAATGGGTCAACAAGATAATCAGCCAGATTCAGTAAAGCTTACATGGTTCATTTATACCATGTGCAATGTTTTGGATTCAGTAAGTGGCACTCACCACCGCACAAACAAGGTAAACACAGTAGCACGCTAATTGCAGCATAAGTAACTGAATTGTATGCTAATCAACCAATCCAAGATGGAGAAGCTATTCAACAACCTATAAATCAACCGTGTAGACTCAGTACTGGTTTTTCTTGTGAATTTCAAAACCTATTGGAATACCGGCATGGAAAGGAGTCTCTACAGAAACAATGTTAGGGGTTGCTGTTGTTTTAAGTCATGTGTACGTGCAACAGGCTGAAGTCTATGCTGCTGCTGCTAATAGACCAAGGCCAAGAAAGAGAAGAGTTTTCATGCCCTGTTTAACTTATCATAACCTACATGATATGGAAATTGTAGAGCACTACAGGGTGGATTGAGACCCACTACAGGAACTCTGCAATCTCTGTCGTCTTCAACTCAGACTCAATGCAAACTGAGAGGAACCCATTCCAGTGCAAACATATGTATAGAACTTAGAATCTTAGCTACAGGTATCTTTCAGAGACTAACAGAGGATATTTTGGGGGTGTCACAGGCATCAGCATCCAGGATTCTCCATCATTTCCTGAGTGCTATGCTCCAACATGCCAGTGACCACATATATTTTCCCTGTACTCCTGAGGATAGGGCCAGAAATATGCAGTAGTTCTACCATGTAGCACACTACCCTAAAGTACTGGGTGCCATAGATTGCACACATATAAAAATTAAGGCAACACCTGGGGAACAGGGAAGGCTCTACATAAACAGAAAGGGCTTCCATTTTATTAACTGCCAAGTCATGTGTAATGACAAGGGAATCATCTTGAATGTGTGTGCTTTCAACCCTGGCAGTTAACACAACTCACATATCTGGTATACCTCCCAACTGTGTCAGATGTTTGCTAAGGGGGATATCCCACAGAGCCATTCACTGGAGGATGCAGGCTATGTAATGGAACTGTGGCTGATGGCACCCATCAGAAATGCACACACACCTGCTGAAGAATGCCATAATGAGGAACATGCTCAAACCAGAAATATCATAGAGCACGTGTTTGGGCTGCTGAAGTCGCAGTTCTGGTGCCTAGATACATCTGGGAAAGCCCTGCAGTGCAATCCACAGACATGTATTGAAATAATCGCAGTATGTGTAATGCTACACAACATCAGAATAAGAAAACAGCTTCAGCAGAATCAACAAGGGGAAGAAGCACACATCCCACCACCAATGCCAAGGTCACCACAGCCACATGCAGATGAGGAGTCAGAGGGGCAGCCAGCAGCTGCTGTGTGTGTAGGCAGACATAGGCATGCTCAATATGCCTTCACATTGGCTAAGAAACAACACATAGCACACTCACTCACCACCTAAGGGCCTAAAACCTTCCTGCTATGCACATACATATAGTAACATTGATGCCGGGCAACTCTCACAACCTTTACCTCCCCGTGTATTGGCTATGTACTACTTGCATCAGAGAAAGTCAGCCCTGAACTAAAACTGCTACAACTGCTGGATTTACAAGGTAAGTATTGAACCTGGAATGTGTTGTGTAATAATATGAATGCGTGGCATATCCTTCCATTTCGTTACTTGGTAGTGTAAGCAAGTAAAAGGTGGGTGATTTGTACAGAAATTATCTTAACAGGTGACAGCAGAGACTTATTTGGTGTATATGTGTCCATTATTAAGTAGTAGGCCTCGGGCATCAAAGATTCACACAGAAATACCTATCAAAAGTAGTGATGGTCACTGCATGCCCTCAGTTTATTGCCATATGTTTGTACTGGAAAATCATTAAAGAGAGAAGTTAGAAAGTAATGATAACATTGCAGTTTCAGGAGATCATTCAGAATAAAGTTGGGAAATTTTGATGCTATCTAATGTCTAACTTTCTAAGATCAATTTAAGTCAAAGGTACAATTAGCAGTTCAACATCACAAATGCAGATATACTAAGCACTAAGACAACTAAGCACACTGAGTATCAGACACAAAGCATATGTATCCCTGAATCCAGAAAATGCAAAACAGGATATGGCACAGTTATCATCACTTACACAGGATGTTGTATCTGGGGGCAGGAAGCCTATGCTGACAGAAAAGGTCAGTGAGTGTGTATGACTAAGAAAGAGAAGCAGGCAGGCATTTGGATAAACCAACAAATGGCTGGTGAGACAAAATGACTTTAAGCTGAAAATGAGTTTTAAACTGCACTGCTGAACCACATAACTGTTTTGTGTGTGTGTCTGTGGGGGTACTCCAGGTAAAATTGTTGTGTGAGTGTCTGCATGAACACAGTCAAGCTCTGTGCTAGCTGTGTGTCTTGGTATGCCAGACAGGTGTGAGCCATGCATGGTAGAGGTGGCAGTTCATTGTTTCATCCCTGACCACGAGAACTGGCTTTCCCAGGAGTTGCACTGACACATCCACACCCATGGTCAAATGTACTGCTGCTACCTGAACATAACTGATGCCTGCTGGATGAGCTACCTTCACAAGAACACCCAGGAGCATGACCCCATGGCCTGCCATGTGTGGTTATGGACAGCCCACCCACTGATGGAGCAGTGGAAGTACTGCGACTATGGGAGAGTGATCGGGCATGGTCACATCGGCTAACAGCAGATGATGTGGCTGACCTATTCCCACAAGGATGCTGTTCTGCTCCCAGCAGATGTTCCATCATAGACACTGTTTGTTCCATCACAGACATGCCTTGTTCAAATGTATCATTCATCTGATCCATTGAATCAGCAACAAGTTGGAGGCAGTCATACATGGCAGTACCTCTACAACCCTAAGCATTTCACTTGAGCACCTATGGGAATGAGCCTGTGCCTCCATGATGGCCCTAAACATATGTTGAGTGGTACAGGAAGAGATCAGGTGGAGAATGGACATCAGGCATCCTCTGAGCACCACTAACAACATTCCTGCATGGTACTTCACCCACACTTTGGCTATGGTTAGAGTCAACAGGCACTGAAGCCACAGTAAAAACACTTCCCTGATCAATTGCCTCGCTTTCCACCTGTCCAATATCTGAGGACTCACTGGAATGGGTAGGCGTAGGCCTACTGGCTGTGTCCAATGGAAGTGCAGGGGGTGGCTATATGTCAACATCAGTGTCAGATTCAACCTCTGCACCCTTCCAATTGTGCCTCTGTTTGGCCATCATCATCATAGTCTGCTGATACTCTGATATCAGGTGGTAGACGTCTTACACTTCCACTGTCAGGATGACCTGTAATAGTAAGCAACAAGCAGGAACAATTAATCCCTAAACTACTATACTCCAATATATGTTAACAAAACAACAGTACTGTCACTATTAGCCAGTACACACAACAGTCCTGACATCAATATCGCACGCTAACATATTTCTTTAAATTGCTCATCAGTACTGACATAAAAATGTTTGGCTTAACATCTGTAGATGTGGGTATCCTCTCTGCAAGCCAGATTGTCCTGGAAGAAGTTAAGCAAAAGGTAAGGGCAACATCATCACAATTAACAGAAACATAGGAGGTAATACTTTTACCCCTTTATATGCCCGTTAACTATACTTTCAACAAGAACTTGGATGACAACTCCAACCTGAGCTAATCAATCAGAATATGTTGTAAACTGTAGCAATCATCAACCCCCCCAAAAAAATCTTGTGAAACAGAAGTAACATATTGATTTCAGTTGTTTTACTATACAACAGTATTCAACAACTGAGATGTGAAAGCTTACCTAAAAGCTCTTCCAGGGGCATGCTTGCTGTCCCTGAAACTGTCATACTGATTTTGAGGACACTTTCTTGGGAGCTGTCTGGATCCCTCGATCTTCATTTGGTGTTAGTGGTGCTGCAACAGCAGGACCCCCACTACCCACCTGATCATTGCCCACTGCAGCTGCTCTCCTCCATGCAGATGTGATCATGTCAGTGGCCATATGGCGCACCTGCTCATATGTTCTGCTGTGGCCAGCCACTGCATTAATACTGAAAATCTGTTGCCAAATCTTTATTCTGCATGACATATCTCCCCATCCCCTTTCAAGCAGGAAGGCACCATGTTACCTAAAAGCATTGATGATAACTTGATTTTTAGCATCATTGAAGGGTGGTCTTCGAGGACTGAAGCACCTGGGTGGCATAGTCCTAGGAGTTCTAAAAACAACAGAAGGATAATATACAAAATTATCACATAACTACAAAATAACTGTTGCCAGATAAAACAGAAAAGGTAGCATCTCAGTATTACCCACTGGAGAAACATAAAACAGTCTAGAGATTTGAAATATGAACAACAGTCTGGATGCATAAAGAGGAGAGTAACAATAGCAATGTATTCTTGTTGTACCATATCAGAAATGCACCTTAGCCCCCCAAAAGAACAAACAAATGACACATGTTGCCAACAAACAATCTTTGAAATGCTAAAAGTGCTATCAAATGAACTGTTCCTGAAACATGTCTACAGATTTAAAAAAGAACATTCCATTTTAAGGTATTGCCAGTCATATATACCTGTGAAATGCCTTGACAGACATGCCCATGGCGTCAGTACACTTCTAACTAATGCATAGAGATAAAAGTGTAAAAGCCTTTGCTTCAGATTTTTCTTAATTATATTCCAACATATGCAGTATGTAACTGACCAAATGCAAGCATACCTTCTCAAGTTCAGTAATCTTCTGTGCAGACGTGTCCCAAAATAGTAGCCTCTGTTCAGTGTTCTCCACATAAACAAATCTCCTCAACTTCAGTATTCTTAGATACATGGTTGCCTTTTTATGTGGTATAGATTCAGGGCTGTTAGCAAGGCAAAGATTTAAATGAGGTGTGAACTGATTAGAAAAGCTGAATCTGAAATACTTGGCTCCATGTAGGAGATGTAAACATAGTGCATACACTCTCTCAGTGTTTGTTTTAAATGGATTGCAACTTTGAATGATTACTGGTAGGGAGAAAGAAAACACAACAGCACTGCAGACTTCCCTACATCTAGAGGATGTGTCAGGTTAGACTTACAAAGTGTTAGAAGTAATGTTGGAAATGTAAGTAAGCAGCACACAATTCACAGGTTCTGTTCATTGACATCTAACCTCCCCTTCATTTGCTGGGAACTACATATGATATTATTTCCATTTAATATCCTCACACATTTTATGGCTAATTATATACAATGGCTTATTGACTGCATGTCTCAGATTACTGGTCAGATAAAAGAAGAATGACCAACAAACACATAGAGGTTATATATATATATATATATATATATATATATATATATATATATATATATATATATATATATATATATATATATCCAAGCAATAATCATAACTGGTTGTGTGATCACTTAGTGTACTACATCCAAAAATAATAAATGTACAAAGAACAATTAGTATGGTTTCATATTACTGTAGATTGTGTTGCAGTTGGTTGTATGCAGAATGAATTCAGTTCCTTGTTGCAAAGTTGTTTGTGTGGGAAAGAGGGATAAGGCACCTTTCCTGTGTTCTGAAGGTTCATTGGAGTGAGAGTTCAAATCCAGATCTATGTAGACATATCTATGTGAACCAACATTTTCTAGTGTGTATGTCATAGCCCAATTTTCCTAGTTTCACCTACTTGTTCCTGTTTTCTTTTCTTTCTTGTCTTTTTTAATTTTTTGGGGGGGCAGTGTTTGAGCAATGAGATGCTTAGTGCAATCATGGGAAATGGAGGAAATAAATGTCAGGCTTGGTTGTGCTTATCTCATTTCTGTGAAACATTGCAGTGCACAAAGTGGACAACTAGACCACCCAGAAAACAGAACACCCACAGACAGGATCCAGAGAGCCAGAAATAGAAACCAGATATATTCAATTAATTCTGTTGGGCAGCATGGAAACCTGGTAAGCAGCATTGTGCAGCAGTTAACACAGACACCTTAAGAGTGATTTGTAAATTAGAGAATGTGATGTAACTAGTCCTGTGGCAGCAGGTGTAAGTGCAGGGCTGGAGTACAGCTGGTCTTGGGTTCTAGTACAGGGTCTACAACCTTTTTTTCTTACTGTTGGACAGTGCAATATATAACTTCTTCTTCTTCTTTCAGCTTTTTCCCGGTTAGGGGTCGCCACAGCGGATCACCTGTCCGCTCATGATTGGCAGTGGAGTTTTACAGTGCCGAGTTGCAAGCCCGGCGCCCAACCTTCCACAGAAGGCACAAGCACACACTCACACCTAGGGCCAATTTAGTGTGTCCAATCCACCTACAGCATGTCTTTGGGATGTGGGAGGAAACTGGAGCACACAGTTTTTCCACTTCCATTGTATTCACTCTCACTTATAACACTTTAGATAGTGGAGCTGATATGAATTATATGTATGAGGGATGAGGCACCATTATTGTGTTTTCAGATGTATGACTGAGGCTGTACTGTGTTCTGTAAGTATAATTCTGCTATCTGGACTTGCATGGTCTGCAAAAATTGGCCTAAAACACTTACACAACTGGATCTATACCCAAAATCCTTGTCAGGTCACACACATACAAGTGTAACAGCTCATACTGTCACCTGTGTTTATGTGTGATTCCTGACTGTCTGAGCAGCACTTCTTTTGTGGCAAATATGGAAAATCAACACCATGGAAGAAAATGCTTTGTCTCTTATGCCTAGGTTTGATTCCCTTCTCAGTTTATAAAGGTAAAAACAAATGTGTCAGGTCATTACATTTATGTCACTGGTGCATGTCTGCAAACCTAACTCACCTGACAGTTACCTTCCAGTTTCTGATATATATTTCCAGGCTACATCAGTAGGCATCCCTCAATCTAAGGCCAAGTGTCAGATTAACCTTCCAATTGCAATTATGCAATTCCTACTGCCTGACAGTGCTGCTCTCCACTTATCATCATGCAAACATGTTGCTCTGGTTTGAGTACTACCAGTAAATGCGATACCTGGAATTGGAAGGAAAGCATTAGTCTCCATTGCTCTAGTTCTGGTAGACATTGCTGGAGTTAGTGGGGAAGGTGCCAGGTTTAGGGCACAGAGGTAGACTGTGCAAGAGCCCAGAATATTTATTGGACTCCTGGTAAACCACCACAGCCAAAGGCTTCTGCAGGAAGAGTATTCTGGCTCTCAGTACAACTCTGAGGCACAGAATAGTTTGGCCCAGGCTGTATCCAGCACCACTGGTATTTCCTTACTGCAGAGCAATGTAGGCATCATTTTAATGACCTACAGAGGAGAAAAAGGGATGCTGTTTATCGGTGGTTGGAAAAATTTGAGACTGTGGACATCCCACAGCTCTGTTAGTATAAAATAATGAGAGTACATGTAATACTTAGAAATCTTGATATAGGCAAGATTGGTATGCATAATGCTCTTCTGTTCTTTTTTTCTGTCCCCAGCTGCCAGTGAGTGTGAATTCAATGTCCAGGCCCATGTTGCTCGATTGGAGAGACTGAGGAAAGCAAGTGGTTTGTATGCAGCAGAAGAGAAGTGTTATTATAGTATTCAAAGTTAAACATAGCTTTTTTGGTATTTTATAGAGTTGTACCACTTTGAGCATGCATATCTCAGCTGTGAAAGCAAGTATGCATGCATTAGTCTGTAGCACAAACCAATTGTAAGTGTCCAACATTAGACTGTAGTCAGAGGTTGTGGGTTCAAATACCACAGTTCATAACTATGCAGTACTGTTATTTATTCAATAATCTTCTTCTTCTTTCAACTTTTTTCCTGGTTAGGGTTTGCCACAGCGGATCACCTGTCTGCTCATGATTGGCAGTGGAGTTTTAAACTCTATACTAGTGGCACAAACACCATGCTGTAAACTATGATCTGTATAACAGGAACATGCATATGTGCAATATATGCATATTTCAAGGATTACTTTCGTCAATCTTTACTATAGTGTGTATCTGTTAAGAGGTATACTTAACTGTAGTACTTAAGATAAAAGAGTTGTATAATTGTATTAATGCATTGTACATCATATATGATAGTAGTAATTTTATCTATTTTTTCTCTCGCCCCAACCCTTATCTTTCTTTTTTATTTTCTGTTATGTGACATCAAAATGTCTCCATGTCATCCATGTAAACCACATCACTAAATGCTCCACAGCACAGTAAGGTAGGCCAGCCCCTGTGGATCAGCCTGCTCCCACTCCACCAGCTCCAGCACCAATGCTCAGCATATCTGGGAGCCAACCTGGTAGCACTGCCTCTGCTGCCCCTGCATTACCTGCACCCTCAGGTAGTCCTGCCCTAGAGTCTGGTGCAGTGGCACCCACTGGGAACAGTGGCAGTGATTTCATCACCCGCAGTGAGTTGCCAGGGATGGTGCATAGGTTTGTGCATTGCACCATTGGTGCACACCTACACTGGATGAAGAGGCTGTTCCATAGGTGGAGGAGGAGACATCAAGCACTCCAGCCACCAGTAGAGTAAAGTGACAGTGATGACAGTCCAGTGGGTGAGGACTTGATTTTCACTGCCTCCAAGCTTAATGGGCATGCGCCTGGGTTGTCCACTCCCTCACCCCCAATCATAGTGTCCCTCAACCTTTTGTGTCCATCACCATCCCTGTCTCTTATCTTGTTTGTCTTGTATATTTACAATTGCTTCCTCACTTACCCAATTTACCTGACCCACACATACTTACGTCCCTTCCCCAACATTCCTCTCTTAGTGAAATAAAAAAAAAATGGGCATCTGTCCCACAAAAAAAAAAATCGTCCAATACACGGCTCCCCATTTTTCACACATCTTCTTGACTCACTTGATTTGGTGCAGTTGGCTATACAACATGATTGTGTTGTTGTCACCCCTCTTTATAGAGATGATATTTTCAGTTTACACTATTAAAGAAATGGATAGCTATGGTTCTTTCCAACCTCCCTCCTGCACATTCCTGTACTGCTTTCCCTTTGTTCTTCCCCTTGCTTGATCCCCATTTCACCACCTTCCTATCTACTCCATTCTAACACATTTAATCTGGTCAAAAAGTAGAATCACACACAACACACATAAGCAGAAAAAGCAATGGATCCCTTCACTTTTGGGGCTCTATGTTTGTGCTGCATCACACACCAATGTGCAGCAATGGTGAGCGGTAGCAAAATGCTGCAGTTACCTCTGTGCAATGCAGCTTAACCCCGCTGTGCTATGCCAACACACAGCAGCACAGGTACTATAAAGAATTCATGTCATTCTGTTATCAATGTTTATTTAAAAGCATTTAAAAGATGCACCTGGATTCAAACCCAATAAACTAACCTAGAAAGCCAAGCACTGTGACCCAAAGTTAAGCACTTTCATTCTTTTTATTTTGTATGTTAACTGAACTTCTTCAGAAATGCAACCAAAACATCCTCTAGTCAATTTAAACTTCAGCATCCAAATTGTGATACAAGAAACCAATAGCAATGAAAATTAAATTAAGTAAAAAAAAGCCTTTGAATTTTCTTAAAAAAATAGTGACACATTGTTATCATAAATTTCATAAAACACTAATTATGGATATATTAAAGGCCAACTATGCATACAACAATAAATTCTTAAAATGGTTGAACTAATTTAAAATAATGTAAAACCTGATTGCAGCCTTATTGTGCTAAAAGAAAGCACTTTACATTTATGTGTTCATTAAGTATGGGTTTTGTATCAGCGTGTAGCTGCAATTGCCACTCTGCTTCACAACACTCCAAAAGAACATTGTGACTACCAACTAAACTATTCAAGTCTACCTTGTCTTGTACAAAAAATGAAATTTTCTAAAATTTGTACAGGTTAATGAGTGCTTGGCTAAAGCATTGTTCAATCATTCCTATGGATGGCCAAATTGTTTTCATACACTCTCTTACTTAATTTACTTATAGTTTTTTTCTGACATAATACCCAGGACAAGTCTAGCAATGTGCAGGATATACAACCTCACAAGACTTGCAGCTAAATCTTTCTTTGGCTGCTACTGCCTTATCAATAGCTTCAGTGTAAAAGTTTGAGCCGTTAGCTAAAAAGTGGCAGTACTTGCATCTGTCACACTGGAAAGTGCCAGTCACAATACTAAAATTATATAAATTATTAGGTCTCTCTACTAAAGTTTTTAGATTAGTAGACCTCTTGAACATGAAAGAAGGCCTCTGTCCCAAAACTTTAGCGATTTTTTTGTTGCCGAAAATGATTCTCCAGTTATTGGTGATTGTATTTTTTATAATACCCATATTAATAGTGATGGGCAAAGGGAAAGTGCCTCTGAAATCAAAATAAATATTAGAAGAAATGTTCTAGGGCACTGTTTACAACTTGAGAGCTAAATGTAATAGCTCTCAAAATGGGCTTAGCTTTGTCCTGCCTAATTTGCTAAACTTCTTTAATGGCTGTAGACAGTAAGTTTAAGGGATAACTTCTTTCCAAAAATAAATATTTTAAATATTCTACATCTTTACTAAAAATGTGTCCATACTGGTCAATCTACTAAGTCTAATTAACTGCCCTTTTATGACACATTTTCATATGATAAGGTTGCAAACTGTGATAATGAAAGTATTTATTAATAAAAGGTCCTTCCTAAACACTCTGCTTTCACCTTGACCAGTGACATCGATATTCAGACTCAAATCTAAATAATTTATTTGTTTGCCAAAGGCACTTACGGTAAAAGGCAAAAAAATCAGTGTTACCATTTAAATCGTCAATGAAGGGCAAAAATTCTTCCTGTGTCCCCTCCCAAATAAAAATAAGGTCATCAATAAAACATCTATAAAACACAAACTTATTAAAAAAACTGAGTCCTGATAAAAAGCTGTCCCCAAGAAACCATGACAAGATTTGCAAAAACTGGAGCCATTTGAGCTCCATTGTTACACCTGATTTTTGTCTACAAAATTTGCCATGGAACTCAAAAATGTTGTTCTTCAGTGCAAAATCAAATAACAAACGTGTAGTGTTAATAGGGGTGGAATTAAAGCTAGTGAATCTCGACAGATCGTCTCTGACATATTCAAAGGGATGGAATTAAAGCTAGTGAATCTCGACAGATAGTTTCTGACATATTCAATGCCTACTCACTGATATATACAGGTGTATAAAGAAATGACATTCAAAGACTCAAAAACATAAGTTGTGTCAATGGTTTCAATACTTCTTAAGAGTTCTAAAAGATGCCAGGAGTCCTTAAGGTAGTGTTCAGAGTTCTATACCCAAGAGTTTAAAACCAAATCCAAATATATGTACACAGGCTCAGTTTTATAAAAGTCTGCAGCCACGATGGACCTAAAAGGTAGATTAATTGAATTTTTATGCAACTTGCATAATCTATTCTCATGATCATCACAGTCCCACTTTTATCTGCCTTCATGATGCGTATTGATTTTTCAGTTGAGAGTTCTTTTAATGCTTCTCTTTCTTTCATAGAAAGATTATAAAACCTATTTTTTTATTTAAACTCTCTCAAAGATCTTTAATGTATATGTCATGAAAGGCTGGAAGGGTACTGTGTAAATTGGGATTATAAGTGCCCATGTGTGGAACTGTATGGTCTACTTGACTGGAAAGAGAAATGTTGTTTAATAAATAATTCAAACTGAGTTTATGAAGTAGTTTTAAGTCAATGAGCACTTTGGAGGGATTAGCTGTTTGAGTGGGTATAAATGCAAACCCCTTGTTTAAAAACAAAAATATGATGTTCACCTAATGAAAACAGGCTGAGATTAAAAATGTTTCCAGTTATATTTAATGTCTCCTTCTCCCCCATCCCCAACCTTTCCCCCAGACTTAATGAACACATATATTTAAAGTGCTTTCTTTTAGCACAAAGGCTATAATCAGGTTTTAAATTATTTTAAATTATTTCAACCATTTCAAGAATTTATTGTTGTATGCATAGCTGACCTTTAATATATAGATAATTAGTGTTTTATGAAGTCTATGATAACAAATTTGGACCCTTTTTTTACTTAATTGAATTTTCGTTGCTATTGTTTTCTTGCATCACATGATTTGTATGCTGAAGTTTAAATTAACTAGCAGATGTTTCAATTATATTTCTGAAAAAGTTCTTTCAACATATATAATTAAAGAAAATGGAAGCATTTGGGTCACCTTGCTTGTCTTTCTAGGTTAGTTTATCAAGTGTTTATGTTTGGTATCATTTGTTTGTTCATTTATTTTGGATTTGAGCCCAATATCATCTGGGCTCAAAAAGAAATGTGTTACTGCATTTACACCTGCTGCTACAGAGTCCGTTAAGCAGCAGGTGTGTTTTATATACTCAGTACTAACACTCAGACTTTAGCAATGTGGCTTGCATTTGTGCACTGCTTAGCTATGCACAAACATGAATAGTATTGGAAATGTGTATCTCACATGCACAAACCCTTTGCCAACTGTTGCTTGCCGTGCTATGGAAAAATAAAATATTATTATGTATTACTGCCGTTTGCTGTCCATTTCCTGTCTATGACAGGAAATTACATGTGGAAACATTACAAACTGAAGGCTCTATCTAATAATATATCACATTTTTACAATACAGCCATGTATTGCCTCCCTCCAAGAACTGCAACCCTAGTGTCTCAGTACTTTTTTCACACCTATATCACCTACATTACAGAATTTATTTATTTATTTATTTATTTGACATTTGTTGACCTGGTTAGTCCAGCTGGGCTGAGACTCCTTTTCAGTGGAGACCCAGGGAGAAATGCTCCACATAAACATAAACAGTGATCATAACAACAAAGTTGGATAAACCTAGTACAAGGCTACAAACATATAGTTACATATAGTTATTTATAGTTACATATGCATAGATCATACCCACATAGTTACATAAACCTAGTACAAGGCTACAAACATATAGTTACATATAGTTATTTATAGTTACATGTGCATAGATCATACCCACATAGTTACATAAACCTAGTACAGGGCTACAAACATATAGTTACATATAGTTATTTATAGTTACATATGCATAGATCAAACCCACATAGTTACATAAACCTAGTACAAGGCTACAAACATATAGTTACATATAGTTATTTATAGTTACATGTGCATAGATCATACCCACATAGTTACATAAACCTAGTACAAGGCTACAAACATATAGTTACATATAGTTATTTATAGTTACATATGCATAGACCAAACCCACATAGTTACATAAACCTAGTACAAGGCTACAAACATATAGTTACATATAGTTATTTATAGTTACATATGCATAGATTATACCCACATAGTTACATAAACATAGTACAGGGCTACAAACATATAGTTACATATAGTTATTTATAGTTACATATGCATAGATCATGCCCACAATGTTCCATAAACCTAGTACATGGCTACAAACATATAGTTACATAGTTCATAGGTTCATAGGTAGGTACTAGGCTATCGGCCCTGGGGCCTATACAAGCCCAGCCAAAAAGGTACCCTGTTTTTTGCCACCCAAGAAAATTATTTTCCTGTGCCAGTGTTGAGCAGAGCCACAGAGGTGATCCCCGGGGTGAATTTCCTATTTCCCATCAAACCTTCAAGATTTTTCTTGAAGAGTGCTAATGAGGAGCTTTGTTTGATATAGAGAGGTAGTTTATTCCAGAGTATGGGAAGTCTCTGGGACAGGAATCTATCCCTCCGGCATGTTCTGTTTATTGTGGTGACAAGGTTTAGGTCCCTAGAGGGTGTAGCTCAGAGGGATTGGGATTTCTTTAAGTGGAGCATGCCCAACAGCTCTGGGTTTAACATAGCTTTGTATGTTAGGCAGAGATCACTTCTGAGTAGGCGATATGCGATGGAGTAAAGCTGGAGTTTTTTGAGACAGTCTGCATAGGGCATCTGTTTGAGGCCGGTAATCCTCTTTGTGAGGTATTTCTGTGGCCTTTCCTGTTGTTGTAGATGTCTTGTGAGGTACATACCAAAAGGGGCATTGTACTCTATAATGGGTCTAATGAGTGATGAGTAGAGTGGAACAATGACCTCTTTTTTTCCTGGATGAGAAACCTTTTGTGATGAGGTGTGCCACGTAGAAGGATTTCCTGACTACTGTGGCGATGTGATTATCAAAGGAGAGACTAATGTCCACCTCTGTCACAAGGTCTCTTATCACACTTTTGGTGTTAAGTATACTACCGCCTATGTTGTAGTTCATGGGTACAGAGTTTTTACCAAAGGGGATGACAATGCACTTTTTGGCATTGAGCTTGAGGCCATGGCTTTGACACCAGGCATCTGTCTCAGTGAGGTCCTTTTGTAGGATGTCCACATCGTTAGGAGTTTTGATTATGGCTCCTAGTTTGCAGTCATCTGTGAACTTCATTAGCCAAAGATCTTCTGTGTTAGCCTGTACTTCACAGAAGTAGATACCAAACAGGAGAGGACCTAGGACTGAACCCTGTGGTACTCCACTTGTCACTGGTTTGATGTCGGATTTGGAGTCTGTTACTTTCACAGTGTGGGTTCTGTCAGTGAGCCAGTTGGCAACCCATCTTGTGACATAGGGATTTATACATAGTTTAGTGAGTTTATCTATAATTCCTGAGTGGGGGATGGTGTCGAAAGCCTTGACAAGATCTAGATTGGCTGTGTGAACCACCTTACCCTTGTCTACGGCTTTGATGACTGCTTCAAAGAAGTCTATCAGGTTTAGGAGACATGATCTGCCTTTTACAAATCCGAACTGGGTGGGGTCCAGAGTTTGGAGATTGCCAATGTCTTTGTTTATAAGTTCCATGATGATACGTTCCATGGCCTTGCAGACCACGCTTGTCAGGCTAATGGGGCAGTAGTTCCCGGGGTCCATGCTGGCTCCCCCCTTGTGAAGTGGGATCACCATCGCTGTGCACCATTCAGCAGGCACAAAGCCTGAGGTGAGGCTATGATTGAACATGGTACTTAGGTGGGGTGCCAGTTCGTTCTGTAGTTCATGTAGAATGCAGCCTGGGATGTTGTCTGGTCCCATGGATGCTGTGTTCTTGGCTTTGGAGAGTGTGGTTTTTACCTGTGCAGCCATGATTACAGGAACTTTGCATTCTTCTGGTATAGAGATGGGCTCTTTAGGGGGTGAGAGGGGGGTAAAGTTAGCAATGAACCTATCTGCCAGGATGTTGGCAATATCAGTTGGGTTTGTATATTTAGTGCCATTATGCTGTAAATCAGAGCAGATCTGAGTGTTGCCATTGAGATTCTTGACATAGCTATAGAATGCTTTGTGGTTGTCTTTAGAATCAGTGGCAATTTTGTTTTCGTAACTAGCTTTGGAGGATTTTATCAGGGATTGCAGCTTCTTACTGAGGCTGACCAGGGAGCTCCTCCACTCATGGGATTTTACTCTCTTTTGCAACAGTTTCTTCCTTCTATTGTATAGTTTGTTTATGGCAGGGGACCACCAGATTGGCTTCCTTTTTTTGGAGGATAGCGTCTTGGTTCTATTTGGGATAGCACAATCCATGCACTCATGTAAGTGCTTATAAAGTGCAATTGTGTAGGATTCAGTAGTCGTAACTGTACTGTCCATCTGCATGGGTGTCATGAAGTTCACCACTTCTGTCTTAAGAAGCATGAAGTTGGCTTTGAAGAAATTTTTTACCATGGTTTCCTTAATGGGGAGTGGGGGCAGGATGTGGATATCTAGGGTAGTTAGCTTATGGTCGGATCGGACCAATGAGACGTTGACTTCAGGTGTGGAACACCAGTCACTCATGTTGGTAATGACTAGATCTAGGATATTGTTGCCCCTGGTGGGGGTGTGGATAAGTTGATCCAGGGCATTGGAGTTTATGAATTCCAAAAAGCATTGAGCAAAGGAGTTGGTACATGAGTAGTTTTCCCAGTTAATGGTGGGGTAGTTGAAATCGCCCATTATTAGGGTGTTTGGTTGAACCCTAATATTTTCCAGTCCATCAAGAAAAGAGGAGTGGGAATCCTGGGGCATGGTGGGTGATCTGTAGCAAGCTACAATTTGGATTGCAGTTTTGCCCAGAGTTAGTTGCACTTGGATAACCTCAGCTGCATAATGCTGAGCAACTAGCCTGGAGGTGTGGATATCCTTAATGAATATGGACACACCACCACCTTTGATGTTCCAGTCCAGGTTACATGGCCGAAAAGTGTGGTATGAGTTGTAGCCTGGTAGTGCAGGGGTGCACTCTGGAGCCTTGAACCAGGTCTCAGTCACTGCACAGATATTAATGTTCTCTATTTTAAGGAATGCCTCTAGTGAGTGCATTTTGGGATTTAGACTTCTAGCATTGAGTAGCATCACCCTCAGTTTTTTCTTGCCTGTTCCTGTTACGGTGGTGAATTTGTCATTTGAACCTTGCCTAAAAAAGACACTATAGGGGCAGCAAGAACCTTAGCCAGTATCCTGAATCCCAGGGGTGACAGGTGCAGGCCATCTCTGGTAAAGCAACATGGTCTGTCGATCATGTCATCCCAGGCAGACAGATACTGGATCCCTTTAGAATGGCACCAGAAGCTTAGCCAATTGTTGAAGTCAATCATTTTGTCCTTGTACTGCGACATCATTCTGGGTGATAGCAGAATGCTACTCAGGGCTAGGGTCATACCTGCCTGGGCTACAAGATCGGAGAGCTCTTCCATGTCTCTTTTCATGTAGTCCAGGGAGGTACGTCTCTGGTCATTCACACCAACATGGACAATGACAGAGTCATTGGAGTGACCTGAGTGCATGGGTTATGTGGTGGATCCTGGCACCCGACAGGCAGCTGACAGTAACCTTCTCCTTGTTTAGCCTGGTGAGTGGGACATCAGTGTGCCTGACTATAGAGTCACCTATAACTAGTGTGTTGGGTACATTGTTTTGCCTTATTGGCTGTGGTTGAGTGGCACACTGAGTCTGTGGGCTGTGTGTCATTTGGGTTGTGTTGGGGGGGTGGAGGTTGCTTGCATTTCTGCTTTGGAGGTTTCAGTTGCTTGAGCAGATTATTATTGAGAGCCTCCGTGGATGTTTTTGTGTTTCTATGTGTGGATTTTGGTGGTATAGATTTAGTGAGACTATGTGATGAGTGTGGTGTGGTGGAAGTGTTTACCTTCTCCTCTTGACTGTCAAGCACAGTCTTGAATGGAGAGAGCTTTACCTCCAGTTTGGCTAGATAAGTGCATCTCTCACAGGTTGCAGTGCTGAGCGGTAGGAGGAGAGGGTTGTCTGTGTACATGAGGCAATTTCTACATTGCCCCAAGATGCCCAGATTCATCAGATAGAGAGGAGAGAACACTGGGAGCTGACGCTTGGACATGCCTGAATACAAAACTATTTTTCTCTAGATAAGTGAGGAAAGTGAGTACAAGAGCTATTTTTCTCTATGCAAGTGAGGAAAGTAAGTACCAAAACTGTTTTCCTCTAAATAATGAGGAAGGTTGAGTGCTGTAGTAATTAGTAGGCTATTTAGTGCTTACAAGTTCTGAACAACTGCTGATCACGAATAAACAAATTCAAGTGCTAAAACTAAGAATCTGTATCTGGACTAAACTAGTTACAGGAAAGGGAGGAAACAAGTGCAAATGCGGGCTTTTAAATCAGAAAGTTGAGAGAGATGGAAAAACTGCCCAAACGGCCAATAACTACAATTTGTGGGCCAGAACCACTCCTTATGTAGTAGATAGGTTACCTAGTGCTTACCACTCCCATTGATAAGCTAGAAGGCTTCCCTCCAACACAGAAAGCTTGGGGGGGCTCAGAAGCTTACATACAGTCCTGGATACAGCAAATCTGAATCTGGACTACACTAGTTACAGGAAAGATGTATATATATATATATATATATATATATATATATATATATATATATATATATATATATATATATATATTTTATACAGAAAAGTAGCTAAAACAGCAGTAAAAACAATTCAAATGCAGTGCAAGCTAGCACACTTGAGTACGTAGCAATGTTAGACTAAACAGTTAAAAATGCAATTAAATTAAAAATAACTAAAAACAAGTGCAGAAGGAGTCTGTTAGGTAGAATGAGGTAAAGAGATGGGACTGGGGGGAGTGTCCCAGATCAAATCTACAGTGGGGGCGGGCAACTGCAAAAGCCTCCAAATTTAAACAAGACAGGAATAGGTAGGGTGGGTATGGGAAAATCCAACACCTGCAGCAGAGAACTGAAAAACTATACAGTGAAGCAAAAATAACAGTGCACAACTCTGAAGTCAGCCAGCAAGGATATAAAATTAGTCAAACAACAATTACCAGTGCACAACTCTGAAGTGCCAGAAACATACTCAGCTCTATATATCTCCAGATAGTTTGAAGAGCACTCTGTCAGGACAGAGCAAGGCTCCAGCAATGATATACAGACTTTTACTAAGAGGGTCTAATTTTATGCACGTGATCCTTGAGATAGCCAGATAACACACAGGATGTAAAACCAGTTATACCAACTTAAGACATAGAGAAATAGGGGGAGGGGGAAAAACACCTTCAGCAGAGATCTGAAAAACTATACAGTGAAGCAAAAATAACAGTGCACAACTCTGAAGTCAGCCAGCAATGATATAAAATTAGTCAAACAACAATTACCAGTACACAACTCTGAAGTGCCAGAAAAATATGCTCAGCTCTGTATATCTCCAGATAGTTTGAAGAGCACTCTGGCAGGACACAGGAAGGCTCCAGCAATGATATGCAGTCTTTTACTAAGAGGGTCTAATTTTATGCAAGTAATCCTTGAGATAGTCAGATAACACACAGGATGTAAAACCAGTTATACCAACTTAAGACACAGAGAAATAGGGGGAGGGGGGAAAAACACCTCAAGCAGAGATCTGAAAAACTATACAGTGAAGCAAAACTAACAGTGCACAACTCTGAAGTCAGCCAGCCATGATATAAAATTAGTTAAACAACAATTACCAATACACAACTCTGAAGTGCCAGAAAAATATATTCAGCGCTGTTATTACATATAGTTATTTATAGTTTCATATGCATAGATCATACCCACAATGTTACATAAACCTAGTACAAGGCTACAAACATATAGTTACATATAGTTATTTATTTACATATGCATAGATTATACACACATAGTTTCATAAACCTAATACATGGCTACAAACATATTGTTACCACATGTAGTTACCAGGAGTAACAAGTTGACCAGTTAGAATAAGACATTATGAGTCAGAATGATTAGTGAGTACACCTGGTACTATACAGAGCAAAAATATCCATTTGAGATACAACATTCTTCCTCATCAGTTCAGCTGAATAGCTGCTAAGTGTATCATCACTTATAGGACTGTTGAAATGTATAGAAATTGTGCAGATAATGAAGGATGGCTAGTAGTGAAAGAGATGTAGAGAAACATAAGTGGATAAAGATGAGAAATAGGTATGGAAGAAAGGTGGGAGGCAGAGGACAGAGAGGAATACAGTCAACCAGGGGGATGATTACACAGACATAGCCATGTATTGCTTAGGTGGCTTTTTATACAGCATTTCTGAACTGGTGTTTAGGCTTAATGTTTTGAATGTCCAATGGAAGTTCATTCCATTTCTCAGCTGAGGGAATAGCTGTATAGGTTCTTTCCCATTTTGATTTTTGGCTTTTATATTTAAAGGAGATGTTCAGAGCTGTGAAGTGTTCTGGGTGGGGAGCAGAGGGATATGATAGAGGAAATACTGGGACAGAAGGAGGGCAGGTGCAGTATAGAGTGAATTATCTGAAGCTGAGAGAGGAGAAGGATGTGGGGAAGTTCTAACCAGTTTAGTTTCCTGAGGGCTGAGCAGTGATGAGAATGGTATGGGTGTTCGGCAGCGAATTTGGCCACCTTGTTGTAAGTGGATTCTAGTTTAGAGAGTATGGTGGTTTGTAAGTTGGTGAGAATTTGAGAGCCATAAAGAAGGGTTGGGAGTAAATAGGTGTGGGATAGGGCTAATTTGGCTTTACTAGAAAAAAAATGTATTATTCCTGTAGAGGAGGCCACGTTTTTGATGAGTTTTCTTAATATTACTGAGAACATGCAGGTCAAATTTCAGCTAGTCATCAATGATGACTTCAAGTAGTTCAGTATGAGTTTCCAGTGTGATTGGTGTGTTATTGTGAGAAGTGATGGAGAAAGAAGGCTTAAGATGATTCAAGGTTTTGGAGATGAAAAGAAAAAAAAGTTTAGTCTTCTTTGGATGTAGGATTTGCTGTTTTTTGTTGAGCCAGTTTTCAATAGACAGAAAGGAGTTCTGAGCTGTCATCTGAAGATCAGAGAGGGTATTGGGTATGGTGATGACTGTGGAGTCATCTGCATATTGTACGAGTGATGAATGTGGAGATGCAGTAGATAATTGATTGGTGAAAATGTTAAATAGTAGTGGGCCAAGTACTGAACCTTGTGAAACACCCACATTTATAGGAAGTCCTGGAGAGACAGCGGAGAGCCATTTTACAGACTGGAAACAGTAGGTAGAGTGCCAGGAGATAGTAGAGGTACATAGGTTGAGTTCAGAGTTTATTTAAGAGGAAGGGTGAGAGATGGTGTTGAAAGCTTTTGAGAGATCTAGAAAGAGGCAAGAGACCAGTTTCTTCTGGTCTCTGGCTTGAGAGATGGTGTTAATGGAGGAAATGAGAGCTGTAGAGGTGATATGACCACAGCGAAAGCCATGTTGAATGGACATTATTAGATTCTCTTGTATAAGGTATTGTAGGATTTGTTTGTATATGCATTTCTCCAAGATCTTAGAGAGAGGTGATAGAATTGCAATGGACCTATAGCTGGAGAGTTTGGTAGAGCTACCTCCATCATGAATGGGCAAAGTGTAGAGCCTTTTTCCAAATTTCAGGGACTTTGGCCTCAGTAATGGATCGATTAAAGTGGATAGAGATAGGTAGGTTGAGGGAGTTGGCTGCTTTCTGGAGAAAGAGTGGAGGAAGACCATCTGTTGAGGGGGAGCAAGGTTTAAGTTTGAGAAGTAAGGATTTAATATAGTTGGTGGATACAGTTTTAGGGAGAAGGCTGAGGAGGTGTTAGAGGGTTTAGGAGGGTTGGGGGGGTAGGGTAGTGTCAGTGTTAGAGTTAGGAGAGTTGTTTAGTTTGCTGACAGTGTCTATAAAGTATGAGTTAAAGTTAGTAGCAGTTTGAAGAGGTGTATTTAAGGGGCTAAGTTGAGGGGAGGAGGGGTTACCAGGATGAAGGATTTGGTTGATTGTATGCCATAATTTCTTTGGGTTATTTAGGTGTGACTCGGGAGGGTTGGTATAATAGTTTTTCTTGTCATCGGTGATTGCTTTCTTAAGAAGGTTACGTAGTTGTTTATACTGTTGGAGGTGAAAGGGGTGTTTGGTTTTAGTCCAGAGGTTCCAGGCTTTATCCCTTTGGGCCATTAGGGAGTGGGTGGAGTTAGATAGCTAGGGGGATATGTGTGACTTTATTCTAACAGTGTGTATGGGGACTAGGGAGTTGAGAATGTTTAGGAATATGTTGTTAAATTCTTGAACAGCCTCATCTAGAGGTAACTGGTGTAGGAATGTCCAGTTGATAGATGAGAGATGGCTGTTTAACTTGGAATCAAAGTTGGTTAGTTTGCAACAGGCTTTGAACTTATGTGGTCTGCATATGTGTGGGGTATAACAAAGCATTTTTATAGGGCAATGGTCGGTAAGAGTATCAGATAAAGTTTCAGGAAAGTGATATTTCTGGGGGTGAGATACTAGGATCCAGTCAAAGAAAGAGGAATGACTAGAAGATTTAGTGTTATAGGTGGGTGTGGATATTAGTTGGGTGAAGCCATGCAAATTAATGGAGGGGGAGGGGGGATTCAGAGGAGAGAGTTAACTAGTTAATGTTAACATCTCCCATGAGTATTGTTTCATTGGGAAGATGATTGCAGAGTAAAGAAAGGATACTTTCCAGAACAGTGATGTTGTTACTTGGAGGAATATAGATTGCGGCTATGTTGATTGAGGAATGAGTATTCAATTTGCAGTTTGCAATAAGAAGTTCAGCTGGTGAGGGAGGAGGAGATGGAATTGTAAGAGGGGTTAGTGTAAGGTGATTAGAGAACATGATAGCAACACCACCACTTTTTTGGAGGGTTCTATCTAGTCTTAGGATGTTGTATCCAGGGGTGAAGATATCTTTGTCTGGGATGTGAGGTTTTAGCCAGGTTACACAAATGATATACAATGCACATCAACCTACTAACATGCCGAACTAGAAGTATTAACCCATAAGCTTAAAAAGCCTTATCTGCAAGGCTAGGGAAGGACTCAGCATGGGTCTTATCCACAGGGACATAGGTAATCTTCAACACACTTGACCTGATCCATTTTGGTTTTGTCAAGGGTAGAACTTGTTTATTAAACCTAGTGGACTTCTTTGACTGACCTGAAAGACCTGGATGAGGGATAACTGGACATACTGACTGTGATGAGTTATCCAAGGCTTTTGACATTATTCCCCATTCATTTATCATAGAGAAAAATCTTTCATCTGGGAATTTACCCATGCATTACGATATGGATAGCCAACTGCCTCACAGACTGAACACACTGTCAAAGTTGGGGACTGCACCTCCACCACTAGACCACTTACCAGTGGAATACCACAAGTATCTTTGCTGCACACTCAGCTGTTTAGAATCTATTTCTCTAAAGCCCAGGTAGATGGCCTGTGGTTTACCCAGTTTGTAGATGACTGTTAACTGGATGCAGTCATATAGAGTCTCCCAGTGATGGTAACATAATACAGAAGAGGCCGACACAGACAAATGACTGGTGCCAAACTCATAGATTGAACCTTAAAGCAAACAATAGCTCATTGTCCACTTTGGCAAAGAAGTACCCATGCTAATTATGATATACATAGCACTTCTCTAGGCTCAACACAGTGTTGCAAGACTTGGGAGGACATGCTGATAGCAATCTACATTTCAGTCACTATGTGTCCATAGTGGCGAGACACACATTCTACTTTGCACACCTCATAAATAAGGCCATCACATCCAAAACCAGGGAGGTCATAGGTCTGCTGTACTCTACTCTTATCAGATCTCTAATTGAGTACAATGCTCCCTTCTGTATGTACCTCACCAAACACCTGCAGCAACTGGAGAAAACATAGAGGTTTGTGATGGGAGAATCCAGGGCCTTCTAAACATGACATACATGGAAAGACTGAAAGACCTGTCACTGTACTTAGTATTATACAGGCTACTTAGAAGTGTCCTGTACCTGGCCTACAGAGCAGTCCCAGACCCTGCCATACTGGAAATGCTGGACATCTGCAAATTAAGTGGGGCAAGAATAACTTGCTCCAGGGATCTCAACCTAGCCTGTGACATAAACAGAACTTGCTAAGGAGATAGATATATCTCCCAGTGATTGACAATCTTCTGTAATAGGCTCCCACTGCATGTGAAGCACTGCTCCTCAATGATCCTATTCATGAGCAACTTTGACAACTGGATGGGTGAGTGTAAATTCACCCCTGGGGTAGCACCTATATCCCTCATGGACAGGACCATTCAGTGATACTTATAAAATCACTCTGCTAACAATGACCGTCTAACTATGCTCAGTAAGAGTACTTATGTTATTGCACAGCTAGGCTTGTAAACACCCTAGAACCATTAGGCTAGTAACCTCCTATGAAGCTAAGAACCTATGCAGGCTTCCCAACATCTTCTCTCTAACATGGCCTGCTGATGTCATCCACTAAAGTTGACCTGTAGTCTTGTAAAAGTCAGACTTGTGCCATGGTGCTTGCATAAAGTACTGAGTTCTGTAGTCTGTGTATTTAGGTAGGGGTTATGTTCTCATTGCTGTCAACTGGGTATGTGTATGTATGAAGAGCAGAAGTGTGTATCCTACAGTTACTGCTCCAGTGACATGGAATGACAGTATTTTGATACTTGCACACCTACACATCCATTTCTTGCAGGCCTCCCAACATCTTCTTTTCAACATGGCCTGCTGATATCATCCACTATAAGCTGACCTGCAGTAATGTAAAAGCCAGACTTGTGCCATGGTGCTTTCGTAAAGTACTGAGTCCTGTAGTCTGTGTAGTTGGATAGGTAGGGGCTCTATTCTCACTAAAGTCAAGTGTGTGTGCATGTGTGTGTGTGTGTGTGTGTGTGTGTGTGTGTGTGTGTGTGTGTGTGTGTGTGTCTGTGTGTGTGTGTGTATTTGTGCTCTTGCTTGACATTACAGAGAGCCTTTTACACTAGCTTGTGGGACACTGTTATTACCATATTCTCCTCAACAGACACTGCTGATTCATTAGTTATAAAGTGCTGTCTGAGTCATTGTAAGTTAAACTTGAGCTGTGGGGCTTGCCTTAAATATAGAGATCTGCAGTCTGTCTACTTAAGTAGTGGTTCTGTTCTTACTGCAGTCAACTGGGTGTGCACATGTGTTTGTGCTCCTGCTTGACATTACAGAGAGCCTTTTACACCAGCATGTGGGACACTGTTTTTACCATACTCCCCTCAACAGACACTGTTGATGTCATCAGCTATATGTGGATATGCACTATTCCCACAGGGCACAGTCAGAGACTGGCCTGGAGGCCAGGCAGAAGTCACCTCATCCTAGTCAATACTGATTACAGTGACATGGCTTTTATTCTATCAGCATACATCATGCGATGGTTTGTAGGCTGTGTGTCTTCTTGGTGAGAAAACCTTGTGGTCTCTCCAGCTGCTGCATGTGTCTGGTGAGGTACATGTGAAAGACAGCATTATACTGTATTATTGTTCTGACGAGGTTCAAGTACAGTACTGTCATACAGTCCTAAAATCTGAATATGATTGCATGACTTATGATGTTTACAACATAAGCTTTCAATACCAGTGTGGACACTTGGTGGTCAAAGTTCAGATTGATATCTACATGTGTTCCGAGTGCTTGCATCATTGGGTTTCAGCATAGCAGGTCTGTTGTCAATGCTGTAATTAGCATAGAATTCCATTTTTCAGCAGGACAAAATAAAGACACATTTTTGCATCTATTTGCAGATCACGTGGCTTTGTCACCAATCATTTGTCTGTGTTAGCTCCTCCTGTAGTATATCATCATTGGTGGACTCAATGATTGCATCCAATATGCAACAATCAGCAAACCTGGTAAGCCAAAGGCCATATACTTTAGCCTGCATTGCCAAGAAATAGAGTCCAAACAGTAAAGGGCCAAGCACAAATCCCTGGGGTGCATTAGTGGTGACAGCTGTACTGGTACAGGTTGAATCACCAACTTTCACAGTATGTGTTCTGTTGGTTAGCCAATTGGTTAACCATCTGGTGATGTAAGAGTTAATTCACAGCTGGGAGAATTTCTCAATGATACCAGAATGTGAGATTATGTCAAACACTAGGCCAGATCATGATAGACAGTTTGCACTGTCATACCTTTATTTAGGCCTATCACACAGAATCAATGGGTTTTAACAACATCACAGATCACCTATGGTGTGACTCAGCACATACACCTTCCTGATACGGTTGAATACACACTTCAACACACCATCCACATAGGGTATGTTTTCATAGAAGGGTGTACATCAACATGCATCCACCTGAGTTGGGGAGACAGCACCTGATGCATGTATATAGAGACACATCCTGACTCTCCTCAACTGTGAGGTAGACCAACATCTCATCAATGACCTTTCCTAAATGGACACTAATAATATCCTGGCTGTGTGTAACTGACCTGTGTGAGTTGTTAATGCCACATCATGTTTGTTACATCTAATAGATGACCTCAAAAAGGTCATCGAGGGCATGCATGATGACAATAGTATCTTCTTGTGGAACTTGACCAGGTCAAGGCATTTGACACAAATCCACATTGAGGAATTCAATCTACACTGTCAGATGTGGCCATAAACAGCTATATCATCAAATGGGTAGACCAGTGGATTACATACGTGGCATCTCACTATGTTGAAATGTGTAAAGTGACCTATATCTCAGGTCTAGTGATCAGGTCCTTACATCAGGGCTATCTGCTAGGCTCTTTCATGTCCATTATTTAAGTAATGGACATCACAGATGACATATGTGTCCAAATAGCTGCCTGAAGGACTACAGATTGTGGGCAATCATTGACTCCAACTGTGATATTAATATAATACAGACAGTATTAACACATAACAAAGATTACTGCCATAGCCATGACAACATCTGCAATGACAAAAACATGGGGGGATTTATTAAGTCAGGAAAACAAACAAATAAGCAACCCAAGTATAAAGTGGTCATCACACCCTATAATCAGACTAGTAGGTATGAGATCTTTGTCCTGGGGTAGATGGTAATTTGAACGCCCACCAGCATGTGATCACAGTGCTGAATACTCCCTTGAATGTAACACAAGTACTAAGTATGTGAAGGACATCCATATCAGAGGCCATCATTTTTCCATAGTTCCCAGCCTTCATCACACCAATAACTGAATAAAATGCACCCTTCTTCATGTACCTCCCTACACATCTTCCACTGATGTGTAACTGAAGTGTGCTACCTTTGTCACAGTGAGCTGTCACACAGCTTACTGGCCATACCTATGTATTCTTTTTGTGGCATAAACATGACTGTCTGATAGTGTGGAACACCAACTGAGTTGTTACAGTGGATGCATCTGTGCTACCTGTTCTGCTGATGGCAGACACTACATGCATACATAGGTGTTTGACAGCATTAATGTCATGGATATCATTCATGACAATGTGGATTGTGACATATATATATATATATATATATATATATATATATATATATATATATGTGTGTGTGTGTGTGTGTGTGTGTGTGTGTGTGTGCCATGCACACCAGTCAACTAGCCTGTATTGCTCATAATGTCACATACAGGTATAGGCATATTAGTGTCCCTCCTAACACCTCTATGAGATGTTACAGTGCCAGGACAGTGTGTGTGATTACCTTCATAGAGTGTGTAAGTATCATAACAGTTGCACAAGTGTGTTTGTGTAGAATCATCTCTTATCACTCTAAATCACATATGTTATGTCAGAAGCATAGGATTACTGGTAGTATTATTCTGATATTGTCCATGATTCTGTTTTTTTTTAATGTTGTCCATGAACCTTTACCTGTGTCCCACTTGCTGGAGACCTCTGCTGAGATTACACTCATATTCAGGCAAATGAGTTTGCACAGCTTCACAATATGTACCCTACTCCAATTGTATGTCAGATCCATGATAGATGTCCTCTGGACTATTCATGTAAAAGATGCTTATCTCACACAGACATCCTCCCCATTCTAATATCACCAAGTGTGACAGTCACATAATACACATTTTCACTGTGCAGTCCCTACTGTACCATATATATATGTGATTGGTGGTGCTGCAACAGGCATCTTCCATTGACATGCCCTCATCTGCTGTACATTAGGTTGCTTCACCTGTCCTCTTTCCTTGTGTTCATTCTTACAATTCATCTCTGTGTCCCTGTTCAATATACTCACTTCCCCTGAGTGTTTATTTTACATTGCAATCCATGTACCATTAAAGATCTTTAACACAGTTTCAGTACAGAATGCCAGGAATGGGATATCACAATACTCTGCACTGTAGATGCACTCACCTTTACTGTGTTTGGACCATGTACTTAGCATTCATACCTCTCCACTGTCCAGATTTTCACAGAATGTCCAGATGTGGTCCTTAGCAAATTTGTGGCTTTCTGCTATATCACTGGGATGATCTCAGGACTGATGTGACTCAATATTACATACATTTGAGTTTCAGACTTCAAATCCTTCAGAACATGTATCTTAACACAAACCTGTGGCTATTCTAGCACATTTCTGTATGGCAAAAATGTCAAAAATGTCCCTGTTTCTGGGTCATTGTCCCCCATTATATTTACCTTTGTCTAGCTGTCTTGCACTAAGAGGTTGAGAGCTATCTGTGAAGCCCTGGTAATGATTATGTCATTCTGCGTAAAACTGCAGACCGTCAGTGCTGTGATTTCAACAGGAGTGCTATCCATGTTTGCTTACATGGTTTCCTGGCCAGCAGCACTGTTACCAGCCATAAAACCTCATTTAAATGTGGCATATGTGGCCTGAATATGCATTGTGCCCTACTGCTCGCTGTGCACCACTGACCACCACTGTGCACACATGTAAACTCCATGTAGGCTTTGCATGAAGTCTACACAGAGTTTATTGAATCCTGGGGAATCATTATTTTGCACAGTTTTTAAATAATTAATTGCATAAAACTTAAAGTTAAGTGTGGAAAATAGGTAGCTCATAGAGACTTTTTCCTTAGTACTGACAGCTATTTTTTAGATGAAACACATCAAGACTGCAAAACAAAGCTGTGTGCAGTGTTAGTAAACCTTTGCTATAATAACAGTGAAATTTAAGTGGTATATACATCCAATATGCAGCTTTTTATTATAAAGACTTGCTTTGAAATACTTTATTATGGAAAGAAAGCTATGTGGTTTAGAGAGCTAACGTTATGATTACATCCCAGTAACGTGAGGTCAATTAGTGACCAACATTGCTGAGAGGACTAGTTGAGGGAAGTTGGAGAGTGTGACGGGTACTGCCTCACATACCTCAGGAGTGGAAAGCAGCTAGGCCTACTGCCTTGTGGACCCCAGCTGGCAAACTGGGATACTGCAGGATGCGGATTAAAATTGGATTATACTGGCTACACACTGCATGTAAGCCAGAAGGTTCAGCATGCTCCCCTCAAAGCAGCAAGGTACAAGCCACTGGGCACCATGGAGATGGTTTAGGCCAGGTAGAGAGCACCCTCATACAATTATGTCTTACTTCAGCTCTCATTTTCAAGAGGAACAAATGGACGATTAGTGCTTTTGCCACAGATAAAGAATGATTGGATGATAGAACTCTCACACTGGTTGTTGAACAAAAGGGTTTCAGTCTCACACATCATTAGTAGAATGAATGGGTTAATTGGGGTGGAAATGAGAGCTATTTAGAAGTATTGATGCTATCAGCGATCAGGCAGTTCATATCAGGTAAAGAATGTACAAGTATTTATTATGTAAATTATTTGGCAATTGATATCAGGTAAGACTGAATACGTATTGATTTTATGATGACTGATTTAAATGTAACATTGGGGAGGCAGTTGGAATATGGAGACAAATTAGCATTTTTTTCTGATGAGCTACCTTGATATTTATTTGTACTACTATAAGATTGCTACTGTTGATGTCACACATCGACCCCGTGTGCAAAAATAGGAAAAAGGTGTTTCAGTGCACAGGGGTGTAGCCAGAAATCTGCATTTTGTACCCATCCTTTGTGTTGTTGCCCCACTACCCACCTATCATTTTATAAATGTACTGGTCCCTCAAAATGCTACCCTCAAACATACAGGAAGAGGACACATAGTTTTCAACTGTTACAATTTATACTCATACAAAGCTATTTTTACAGGTGTATTCCTTTCACACAACTATTTTCTGTGTACCTGTATACTGTAAATATTTGTTTACACAGTTCTGCACATTCTTTATTATAAATTCTTTATAATAAAGGACACATAAGTTTCAGCTGTTACAATTTATACTCATACAAAGCTATTTTTACAGGTGTATTCCTTTCACACAACTATTTTCTGTGTATCTGTATACTGTAAATATTTATTTACACAGTTCTGCACATTCTTTATTATAAATTCTTTATAATAAAGGACACATAATTTTCAACTGTTACAGTTTATACTCATACAAATCTATTTTTACGGGTGTATTCCTTTCACACAACTATTTTCTGTGTACCTGTATACTGTAAATATTTGTTTACACAGTTCTGCACATTCTTTACTTTTTGACTGCTGAAGTTTCCAAGAGATGCTCAGAAAATAATGTACTCATTTGAGTACACTGAGTATGCTTAGCTACACCCTTGTCAGTGCACAATTTTTGTTTGTATTTATATATGATTAATATTAAGTAATAAATATTCATTTTGATTTAAAGATAAAGTGCTTGAGTTTTCTGAGTGAATCCATATATCTTTAATCTTTATTGCCATTTTCTTCAAATGAACCAAGACAAAAACAAAACTACAGTACTTGAGTTGAACATTCAACATTCCATGTTCAGTGGTGAAATAAACAACTCTAGAACCCCTGCTGAAGTTAGCCAGCGGTTTGCCAGCAGGTAAACATGGTTTAAAAACATAAGAGCTGAACCACCACACTGTTTTTTGAAACTGAACCATATTATTACTAGTTGTGATTTTAAAGGAAGACTATTCCACACCTGCCCAACTTTTAGATAAAAAATCATCCCAACTTTTACTTATCACATGGGGTAAAGCAACTAAGAAACTATAGTTCCTGGTCTTATAATTCTGACTAAGAACCTTAATACCTAACATAGTAGATAGAACCTCATCTTGAGAACAGAAGCAGATCCCCACAAATGAGTCTATAACCCACTGACTATAAAGATGCTATTTTTAACCTGTCTTTGCAAGAGTATTGTCTTAGATCCCAAACAGATCTGCAAAGTTCATAACCTCATGGTGTCTGATGAAATAACAATGTTTCTGTGATGGTGACATTTATGTTAATGTTTTCCCCTGTTTTCCACCTCTTCTTGACATGATCTTTTTTATTCTTTCTTGAACCATCAGTGCCTACTGGTGTCACCTTTTTACTAGATACAACTTGCTCTGAGGGTAACTTCATTCACTCTTTCCTTATGCAAATACTCCAAGGTGAGAACATAACAGTCATTACCAACATGAGTGACTGGTGTTCCACACCTGAAGTCAATGCCTCATTGGTCCGATCCGACCATAAGCTAACTACTCTAGATATCCACATCCTGCCCCCAGCCCCCATTAAGGAAACCATGGTAAAAAATTTCTCAAAAGCCAACTTCATGCTTCTTAGCACAGAAGTGGTGAACTTCATGACACCCATGCAGAGGGACAATACAGTTACAACTACTCAACTAGTGAATCCTACACAATTGCCCTTTATAAGCACTTACATGAGTGCATGGATCATGCTATCCCAAACAGAACCAAGATGCTATCCTCCAAAAAAAGGAAGCCAATCTGGTGGTCCCCTGTCATAAACAAAATGCACAACAGAAGGAAGAAACTGTTGCAAAAGAGAGTAAAATCCCACGAGTGGAGGAGCTCCCTGGTCAGCCTCAGTAAGAAGATGCTATCCCTGATAAAATCTTCCAAAGCTAGTTACGAAAACAAAATCACCACTAATTCTAAAGACAACCACAAAGCATTCTATAGCTATGTCAAGAATCTCAATGGCAAACTCAGATCTGCTCTGAGTTACAGCACAATGGCAGTAAATATACAGACCCAACTGATATTGCCAACATCCTGGCAGATAGGTTCAGTGCTAACTTTACCCCCCTCTCACCCCCTAAAGAGACCATCTCTATACTGGAAGAATGCAAAGTCCCTGTAATCACAGCTGCACAGGTAAAAGCCACATTCTCCAAAGCCAAGAACACAGCATTCAGGGGACCAGATAGCATCCCAGGCTGCGTTCTACATGAACTACAGAACAAACTGGCACCCCACCTAAGTACCATGTTCAATCATAGCCTCACCTCAGGCTTTGTGCCTGCTGAATGGTGCACAGTGACGGTTATCCCACTCCACAAGGGGGGAGCCAACACGGACCTCCGGAACTACCGCCCCATTAGCCTGACGAGCTTGGTCTGCAAGGCCATGGAATGTATCATCATGGAACTTATAAACAAAGACATTGGTAATCTCCAAACTCTGGACCCCACCCAGTTCGGGTTTGTAAAAGGCAGGTCAGGTCTCCTAAACCTGATAGACTTCTTTGAAGCAGTCACCAAAGCCATAGACAAGGGTAAGGTGGTTCACACAGCCTATCTAGATCTTGCCAAGGCTTTTGACACCATCCCCCACTCAGGAATTATAGATAAACTCACTAAACTAGGTATACATTCCTATGTCACAAGATGGGTTGCCAACTGGTTCACTGACAGAACCCCCACTGTGAAAGTAACAGACTCCAAATCCAACTTCAGACCAGTGACAAGTGGAGTACCACAGGGTTCAGTCCTGGGTCCTCTCCTGTTTGGTATCGACTTCTCTGAAGTACAGGCTAACACAGAAGGTCTTTGGCTAACAAAGTTCACAGATGACTGCAAACTAGGAGCCATAATCAAAACTCCTAATGATGTGGACATCCTACAAAAGGGCCTCACTGAGACAGATGCCTGGTGTCAAAGCCATGGCCTCAAGCTCAATGCCAAAAAGTGTATTGTCATCCCCTTTGGTAAAAACTCTGTACCCATGAACTACAACATAGGTGGTAGTACACTTAACACTGAAAGTGTGATAAGAGACCTTGTGACACAGGTGGACAGTGGTCTCTCCTTTGATAATCACATTGCCACAGTAGTCAGGAAACCTTTTATGTGGCACACCTCATCACAAAAGGTTTCTCATCCAGAAAAAAAGAGGTCATTGTTCCCCTCTACTCATAACTTATTAGAACCATTATAGAGTACAATGCCCCTTTTGGTATGTACCTCACAAGACATCTACAACAACTGGAAAGGCCACAGAAATACCTCCCAAAGAGGATTACTGGCCTCAAACAGATGTCCTATGTAGACCATCTCAAAAAACTCCAGCTTTACTCCGTCGCATATCGCCTTCTCAAAGGTGATCTCTGCTTAACATACAAAGCTATGTCAAACCTTGAGCTGTTGGACATGCTCCACTTAAAGAAATACCAATCCCTCTAAGCTACATGCTCTAGGGACCTAAACCTTGTCACCACAATAAACAGAACATGCCGAAGGGATCGATTCCTGTCCCAGAGACTTCCCATACTTTGGAATAAACTACCTATCTATATCAAACAAAGCTCCTCATTAGCACTCTTCAAGAAAAATCTTGATGATTGGATGGGAAATAGGAAATTCACCCCGGGGATCACCTCTGTGGCTCTGCTCGACAGTGGCACAAGAAAATAATTTTCTTGGGTGGCAAAAGCCAAGGTACCTTTTTGGCTGGGCTTGTATAAGCCCCAGGGCTGATAGCCTAGTGCCTACCTATGAATCTATAAATCTATGTGTTAGGACTGCTCTGAATGCAGTGAACACACTTCTGTTTTCAGCTTGAGTTATCACTTAATAGGCTACTTTACTGGTGGTCAGGTAAAGAGACACAACACTTTCACTGTGATTGTCAGATCATATGTGTCTTGCGGTTAGCATAGAGGATTAACATCCTAAGCCACTAGTGGTCAAGGATACAGAGTTTGATTCCTTCCACCTCCATTTGTATACTGTGTGAGTCTGAGTGAGTCCCTTAGCCAGAATTGCTCATAAAAAGACACAAATTCAGTGGGCTTTCCTGGTTAATGAATTAATAAAAAACTACAAAAGTGACGTAATGCCATTCTGAACATTCTCAAGCCATGTTGTGTCCTCATGGCAAATGCTGATTTGTTTTCCAAGGCTAGAATTGTTAAAATACTTAAAATATTGTAGACCTCTAGCAATTGTGATGTACAAGATTTGAGGTATGCAGTGATGTGTAACCAGGAATTACACCCCACTGAAGCAACGGCACACACTAGAGTACTCTTCTTTGTCTGTGTGGCAGTGAGGTGATAGTCTTGTATGCCCATTCTCTGGTAGTTTTAATACACAAGAGGTCCAGAACACCAATTCAACCACCCAAAATCTGTTATCTTATTAGTATGAAAAAATTAATCAGGACTTTTAACTTTGTCAGATGGATGGGCACATTTCTGATACAATTGTCCCAGCAAATTACCCAGGACTTTTAACTTTGTCAGAGGGATGGGCACATTTCTGGAACAATTGTGTCAGCCATTGAGCCTGTTAGAAAAGTTGGAACTTGTTGGAACTGCTGTCCTAGACTGTGGGCTTATCAAAAGGTCTGCTGTACCCCTGCTTTAACATTTTCAAGCTCATTTGATTTTAGCAATACTGGCTGAGAGAAAACTTCTAAAGTACTGTGGCACTTTGGCTTGTATGCGATTGGCTTATAAAACAGAGTCTTTAGTCATAGCGTTAAGATCAGCCATTGAGAAAAATGAATATCTGTCTCAGACTTCAACTTGGAGTTCAAAATGTTCCTGTAAGTGTGATAAGTAAAGCAAAGCAAAGTTCCTCAGAATCATTATCAACATGTGGGGTATGTGTCACTTTGTTGCAATTTGTTTCATGGAAGTCCTTTTAGTTAAGATGAATGGAGTGTGCAAACTCACCATAAAACTGCATAGCTACCTCTGACATTTTGTGACCTTTTGTTTTAAATGTACAGGTGCAGAGGTAAAATCCCCACTCCATCTGGAATGTGTGAAGTATAGCCCCCACATAAAAAATTAAAAAGTTAACTATATGAAATGTCTAGACTCACTAAAGTGAGTGTCAAAATATGGTGACTGAATGGAAGAAAGGAAAATGAACTTATATACAGCATGTCCAAGATAGCCCTTTTTCATAACATTATTTCTATTTATCTAAACTTCGTTAATCAGTTTAGTTCCACTAGGCTAGTAGCCTGTTTTCAGGGGAGATCCAAGGTTGTATTTATACTACTAGGTGAACTTTGGTTTGGGCATTGGGAAACTTCCCCTACTCTTGGTAGTCAGGGGAAGACATTGTCTGTTACACATCCTGACTTCCTGTTTCCTGTCCAGGTTTGGAAACAGCCAGGAGGAACAGGGAGTTTTTTTCTGATGATGTGTGTCCAGTAAAAAACAGTGGCATTGGAGGAAAAGGAGACTGTAGCTGAAACAGAGATGGATTCAGAGAAAATCTTTCAGAGGAGATTGTTTGAAGGAAAGACAGTAGCCTCTGAAAAATGTGTAATTACAACCCTCCAATCAGAGAGGTTGCAGGATGATTATTTGGAAGAAATGGTAAACCAAAGTGAGCCAGAAAACAGAGAAGCAATTTCTTGGAGTGACATCATGGAAAAAAAATAGAAGAAGAAAAAGGAGAAGAGATTGTGCCAGAAAAAGTTGCAGAGACAAGAACATATGCACAAACTGTTGGAGAAGGAACAAAGAAGAAAGAAGAAATAAAATTAAAAAAAAAAAGAAGTATACTGTACGCGTGAGCAGTGAAAAAGAACGTGTGGACAGGTATGAAGTTTGGGACTCTGTCATAGCACCTCTGGCTGTCAAAGAAAAGAGATAAAAGTGTTTATTTTAATTAATAAAGAGACTTTTTGTGACTTGATATTTGAGAATGAGCAGGCCATGGAAAATCTTTTGGGTGCATATGAACAAAAGAAAAATATTTATCCATGGTCAGAATATGTGGTGCAAGCTTTTTACAGAGAAAAAAAAAAGAAAAAAAGAATAATGATCCAGTTTAAAACTGAAGTTGAAGCAAAAGAACTGAAAGAACATTTGTTAGTTATATGGAAAGAAGTAATGGGCACTACAAGAATATATGAAGAAAGATGAATATGGACTGGAGATGGAAATGTGGAGTAATACTGTAAATAGTATTATTAATGTTCATGGTAGTAGGGGTTTTGTGAAATACAGGGGTCAATCAAAGACTTGTTATTTTTGTGGCAAAAAAAAATGATCATTTAATCAATAAATTGATAAAAAAATTATTTATGTTGTAAAACAGGACATAATGCAACAAAATGTGATTTAAAGTGCAAAAAATGTGGCAATACTGGTCATTCATTGCTAGAATGTGAAATGAATGTGCAAGAAAATGAAAATTAAGTTATATAGGAGAAAGAGATAGAAGAATGTGTTATGCAATAAAATGTACAAAAAAGATGTGACTGATAAAGAGGTTGTACATAATGTTGACGAAAGTAACAAGGAAAAAGAAACCAAGGAGACAAGTAAGAAAGAAGCTGACTGCTGTACAGTAAGAAATAAAAAGAATATGATAGGGAAACTAGTTAAAGAAAGGAAAAGAAAATTAAAAAATATAATGCTTAGAGAAAATAAGAAAGGAAAGAGATAAAAATATTATTATACTAATTTTTCTCAAAAGCTGAAAATATTAGCTTTAAATGTGAATAGTATGAAAAATCATAAGAGGAGAATAAGTAGATTACAATGGTGTGCTGCAGTAGATGCATATGTTATTGTTTCTGAAGATATCAGATTATTAACAGAGGAAGAAAGAACACAAACTGAAAAACTTTGGAATGGCATGGTAGTTTGGAACATAGGGAAAGAAATGTGCTTGGGCATATGTATATTATGTCAATAAAGCATTAAAATATTAGTTGTAACCAAAATTGAACTAGGATGAATTACAGAAATAGACCTCAGATGGAAAAATATGTGTATAGAATTGTAGGTTTATATGCACATGTAACAAAAAAATAAGAATTAAATTATTTTTGAAAATATTCTTGAATATGTTTGTGTAAGTATGGACATTATAGTGGTTGGTGATTTTAATTGTAATTTAAGAAAAAATAAGAGCAACTGTGATGTTAAAATGGTTAAAGAAATTATGAGAAGTGGAAAGTTAAGTGTATAGGAGAATAACCACTGGATCTACAAAAGGAATGAAATTAGGACAGAAACTGATTATTTTTTAATATCTGATAAAAAAAGAATTAAGTATGCTGGAAGCATGGATAATGTGGCTATATGGGTTAAAGTACAGGAAAATGAGGAATATATAAGAATAGGAAAAGGAATAAAGAGAATAGCAAAGAGAATTAATGAATAGTTATTAGATTTAGAAGAGAAAAAAGAACTTATGAAATTATGGAAAAAACGTGAATATGAAAGAGTTTTATGATAATTGGATTGTTTTCTTCCTTGATTTTAAAGAGAAATGTAAAAAAAGTGTTTTTAGAATGCATAAGGAAGAAAAGAAGAAGAGAAAAAGAGTGATATAAGACATTAAGTCAAGAAAAACTTCAGAGACTTATTAGAGAAGAAAAATTCCTTTTATGAAAAAAAAGAGAAATATATAAAATGAATCAAATTAAAATTAACAACTTGTTATATAAACAAAATATTGTTTACAAGGAACGAAAGAAGAGGTAGCACCACATTTAAGTAAAATAATAATAGAAGGAAAAATAGTAAGAGAATTAAACAATAAGGAAGGTAAGCAAATAAAAAGCAAAAATGAACATAGGAAATAATTAAAGAATATGCATTGGAATTATTTGTTAAAAGTGAAGAAAACAGAGAGCAAATTTATAAAGATGAAAAATTAAATAAAGATAATGTGCAGGATTCACGAAGCCTCTGTGTAAGAGTTATAACTCTTACACGGAGGCTGCAGTTAAACAGAGTGATGTCAGCATGCTTTGCATATTCATGAGAGCATGCTGAATCACACCTAAGGCTAACACGGTCCATGTAAGACAGTAGGGGGCGTGTTCGTAGGCCGAGCCCTGTAAGCGGACACGCCCCAAGAAGAGTAAAAGTGCCCAAAGTAAACACCCACGACAGAGTCCACGGAAATGTGAATAAACACAATACAACACATGCCCCCACAGACTATGAACAGAAAATATATAAATAAACATGTTATATATTTTTTTAACTTGTAAAAATGTTTAACCGTGAGTGCGCTCGTTTGCGCGGGCGTGCCCGTAGCGCAGCTACAATTAGCAGTCAGTGGGAAAGCATATAAAAGCTAAATATGCAAAGTAAACCAAGAAGCAATAGCGTAGTGGTAGAGATGTTGGCTGAAGAGCAGGCATTCATGGTTCGAGCCCCCACAACACCAATTTTTATTTTTAGCAAAATAAGCACGAAACAAGTCCCTGACAAATATGTACACATAAAATCACACTTTATGTAAAATGTAATGAAATAGCCCATTTATATTGAAGAAATGTGAGGTAACAAAAGAATAAAAAATGCCAGATGTGCCCATAGCTGAGCTACAGTTTAACAGGGTGAGTGCATCTGCCCGTACGTGAGCAGTGGTTTGACTGGTGCAAAATGAGTGCCCGTAGCTGAGCAGTGGTTTAACACGCTGAATCTAAGTGCCCCTAGCTGAGCTGAGTGTAATATGCGTGCCGATAGCCAAATGAGGCTTAAACCAGCGTACCCCGTTTGCGCGGAGCTGCGCACCGTGCAAACAAGCTAACCGACGGGCAACATTGAGCAAGCCGTATCAAAACTGCCTTTACACAGACACACCCCTCAGCATGTCTAGACAGTCATGAAAAATAAAAAGTAGTGGCCAGGTTCGAATCCAGGATACTATACACCATAGTCAAGGTACCAAACCACTAAGCCATGACACCTAGAAATGCAATAATAGCTAATATATAGGAATGAATACAAACTGGAGCATGACAATGCAGGTTTACTGAAGTTGATACAATTCCAAAATGGCCAATCACAGATATGTGCAGGAAAAATGGACTATATAATCCCCATAGGCGGGAATACACAGCATAAATGATTGTAGAACTGAACTGCAGGCAGAATGACAGGAGTAGGAGAGGGTAGTTGCTTTCGAGCACAGAGGTGGGGCATTGAGGAGTCCAGGTACATGGTCTGGCTCCTAGTTCACAATCATGAGGCCCAACTCATGCAGGGCCAGGTCCTCTAGGGAGCATACAGAGCTGAGGCGTGGGACCGGTTGGCTCATGATCTCACCAGTGCCACAGGGATTCTAAGGACTGGTGAGCAGGTCCGTCACCACCATGCAGACCTGAAGAGATGCAAGCAGGACCAACTGAACCTTTGGATCCAGGAGGCCTGGCAAATGCCCAACGCCCCACTACTGAGTAAGTTACATTTAATTATGTATGTAAGAAATTAAACTAGCTGATATTATGGAGATGTGTATTCCAATATTACTTCATTTATATTACAGCTGCAGGTGTCCGTTCTGTGAATCACAGAGCCTATGGTGATAGGCTGGTGTGGTTGCACCACCAGGCAGGTCAGTAATCCACTACCAGTAACTGTAAAGAAATATAAAAGTATGACAGTCAGCAAAAGAGTGCAGTGTAGTCACTAAGGAATAAAATGTGCAAGTAACAATGTGAAAGTGTCTGCAAGTATTGCTTGATTACAAAAGTGTGTTTCAGCCTGTAAACCCAACAGAAAAATGAAAATGTCTGACATAAATTCTGAAATAAAAATGCCCCACCTGTAAGAAAATAGTACACAACCTGCAGCAGGCTGAAAAGTATAGCTGCAGAAGATGATGAAATCACATGTGTGAAATATATCCCTGTTGAAATACTGAAACATGACAGAAGTGAGACTGCTGGAAAGGATTGTAATAACTACAGGTAAAACATGTCAATAAAGCCTAGAAGTAAGTACCATCCTGAATAGTAAAATGAAGACAAGTGAGAGAGTGTGAGAAAGTGTCATGAATCCAGCAATACAGTAGTAATAACCCCTGAATAAAGTATACTGCAGTCAAGACAGAATGAAATGCATGTGAGAATCCAAACCAAACAGCAAAATCTGTTCAAAGTGTTGCTGCATCTGTAATGTGTATCCCAAAATCTGGATATGTTGCTCTCAGTCTGCAATATGCAGATAGTATGATTGTCTGATATACCAAACATCCACACTTGTCTACAGCTATATAAAGCAAATCTAGCAGGATGATGTAGCTGAACAAAGCTAGATATGAAATGTGTATGAAGAACAATAAAATGTATATTAATGTTGCAGTAACAGTCCTATCACCAAGTTGAAATAGTTATCATATAGGAAACTGTAGTTAGAACAGTAGTGTGTATATATCTGTAGCTATTAGAACTGTACAGCATATGTATTGGTATTTGAAGGTGTTAATATTATTTTCTTCACCCCACCCTATAACCACATATAACCCATTCCACGTGAAAATGGTATGTGCAATCACAATTAACACCCCTGGACGTTTGTCCTGTTGGGTCATATATATTTGCATGTCCGTTGATGTATATGCCCTGTTCATACATCCAAACCTGATGGCCTGTTCCAATCAATTAACCCTGCATGTTGTTGGACTGTGTATTGCTGTTCAAATTATGCATGTGTTATGCACGCTGTTCAATGGTGTGAATATCTGGGTGTTTGGTTAATGGGAATACTAATGCATGCTCTTACAACTAATTGTGAATGGTATTATATGTCACTAACCCAAACTGTCATGACATAATGCAAAACATAGGACGACGGGGAAGGCGGGTTCCAGCGGACCCACCTCTCCCACCTCAGCTGGCGAGTGCACCTGGCACTAGTGCCGAGTCTGGACCCTCCTCCGGGAGCCCTGTGCCACCTGCGGGTGGAAGCACTGCAGGGGATGGGGCTCACCCCCCCTCTGCAAGTGTGGCCAGAGGAGAACCACCACTCACCCTCCGTAGCGTCCGGACTGTGGTGCGTAGGGAGATTCGGGACTCTGTTCTCGAGCCCCTACGCCAGCTTGAGGCACAGGTGGCACAACTTACGGGCATGCCTGTTGCCCGGCCTATACAGCCCCCAGCACAGCCCCATCCTGGGCAGTGAAGGAACAGTGGCAACTGCCTATGGGTGGGGATATCAGTTCCACTGTTGCCATCTGTGGGCTCATGGGCTCTGGATATCCAAACCTCCGTCCCCGTCAATTGTGTAACCCCCCCACACATGTCATACACCACCCCTGTATGCGTCTTGTTTGTCTTGTCTGTTTACCTATCCAACCTACCTCCCCAGCTGTACCGACTTCCTTCACCTGACATACCACTCTCACCTGAAAAAAAAAAGGGCACTCTGTACCCACAAAAAAATTACGCCCCATACATAGCTGCCAATTCTGCACATATGCCTACCAGACATGGAAACTATCAATTACAACTGGCTGTACAACAAGTATTACTGTTGTCCTTACACCTCTCTCAGGGGTGGAATGTATCAAATGTCACACCAAATTACAAACATATGCACAGCTGTTGCTGATGAAGGAATGGGCAGCTATGGGCCTTACCTATATCCCTCCTGCAAAACCCAAGCTTGTTTCCCTACTGTCTTACCCTCTTTGTGACCCCTTTTTCACCACTTTCCTGTCTCCCCATTTTCATTTCTTTCAAAGAAAATAGCGCAGGTGTGCGCAAGAGTAAGCACGTTTAAGCAGTTGTAAGCGGGTGTGCGCTAGTGTGCGTGGAGCGAAACGCCAGTGCGCATGCGTTAGCTCCGCGCAAACCAGCGCTAACCTGGTTACAACTGCTTAAAAGTGCCTTAGTCACTTTGATTGACAGGTCTTGTAGTCAGTTCAGAAGCAAAATAAAATCCCACTGGCAGTGCCGAACCCAGGACCTTGGAAACAGTAGTCTGCATGAATTACCACTAAGCCATGACTCTTATACAAGAACATTGTGCTAAAATAAATATATCATGTAATAGTAGGAATGAATGTAAAGGGAATATAGATGTGTAGTACACAAAGCATGTCATTTAGAATTACTGTCAAAACTAGTGGATTTCCATAATAGTAGTGTGTGAACAGAAACAGCCATGCTAGTTGGTAGCTAGTAGGTAATAATGTCACTATAGCACTTTGCAAGCCACACACATACTCACAGTAGGATAATCACTGCCCATACCCCACAACCTCTTACAGGAACACATCCGGACCAAGTAATAAAATATGTGGTACAAAGGCCCAAAACCAGGGACATATTACAAATAATGTTACAACAAACGCAGACAGTTCAGAGAGTAACAGGGTCTGCATTTTGTGGGATGTTTGGAAGGGTATGAAGTCTGAAACTTGAATGTTTGTCACTATATTCTGACTTGAGCCCAGAGTGATTTGCCAGAAAAAGCTGTGCATGAGATATTGACCAAAATATGTGGCAGAAATGTGGACAACCTGCAAATATTTGTACACATGAGAGGTCTGACACCACCATATTTGAATAGTTAAGAGTCTAGACATAGCAACAGTGAATGACTTACAGGGATGCCCCACACACTCCATGTGAAATGTACAAACAGTAGGCAGAAAGGTGTAACAACACATGCAATGGTAACTATCGAGTCCTGAAAGTATTCACCACTTGCATGGCAGAATAAGTGTAGTAATACATATGCTCATGCTAACCCACAGTCACAACTGCAGCATACCAGACAATTTAATGGGTGTACCCCACTGATATGTACCATTCCATGAGGCAGATAACAGATGAACCTGAGAGTCTCTGGGACCTGCTCAGCAGCATACTCAAATACCCTAATAGATGTCAAGGCCCACACCATGGCCAGACCACACTGCATGCTGTAACACCCTAGCAGATATAGCAAGCATTCCAAGGTGTGAATGTACATGGAAAATAGGAAAGCTACAGCAGCACACTACAGTCAGGACACCTAGCAGGCATACAAGTAGTGACTGTAAAGGGCAAATATTGAAGCCTTAGCAACAAAGTGCAAGCAAAAGTGAAAGGAAAGCACACACACACACACACACACACACACACACACACACACACACACACACACACACACACACACACACACACACATACACACACACACACATTAACATTAGCAGTAGTTGTAGGTGTCAGTGTACATACACAGTTAGTACAGGAAACTGGAGAAATGAATGGAGGAATGTTAATCTACAACACAGCTGGAAATATGAGAGAGATACCAACCTTTACACTCACAGAACATTGTCCACAGCATAACAGCATGGTCCCTGCCCTTAAAATCTGAAAGGGCTACGCCTATCTCACATACCTTTTTATAGCACTGTTCTGAAATCACAGTGAGAACTGCAATCAGTACACAACTGGCTGCATGCAATTAACAAATGCTGGCTAACAAGTGGTGCAGAGGCCATCACATGGGCATATGCAGATACCTACAAAAGTATGCTGTACTCCCAGTCCACACATGCAATACTTTCATTGCACCCTGAGGAGGACGTGAGAGACAGAGAGAGAGAGAGAGACAGAGACAGAGACAGAGACACAAACAAAACTGTTAAGCAACAGCCACCTGAAAGCTGACAACTGGGAAGTGGAGCAGCAGGACAGAAAACCAGATGGCAACACAAGCAGCTGTGACAAACTCAGGTAATGTAAAGTAATACTATAATGGTCTACATACTGTGAACCCTCCATATATGTCATTGGTCTGTATCCATATGTATATGAAGATGTGTAAAGGGCAGGGGACATACAGCAACTATCAGTGAAGGCTGTACATACATTTGTATGTGAGAGCATCTATGTGCACATATCAATGTAGGTTGACTGTAGGTTGTAGTGCAATGTACAAAGTAGGTTTCACACTTATGTATGTTTAGCAGTATGTTAGTGTGTGTATACAGTATGGTAGACAAACATGTTGATATACCTGTCTATCATATGGATACATATGTATGTCAACATATGTATGTATGTGTATATATATATATATATATATATATATATATATATATATATATATATGCATATATGTATACATACATAGAGAGAGATGTAGGAATACATAGACAGATGTAGATAGATAGAATATGTACAAACATATATATGTAATGCACACATACAGATATAGATATATGTAGATACATATACATAGACAGACTGATCTGACTATCTACAGGTATGGCTGTATATGACGACCTCAACACACCCTGTCCCACCCCCTCTGTCACTCTCACCCCCTCTGTGTGTCCCCCTCTCCACATCTATAGCAATATATGTACATCAATATATATATATGTGTATATGTATACAGACATATATATATATATATATATATATATACATATAGATATATCTATATACATATATATATATATATATATATATATATATATATATATATATAGGGAGAGAGAGATGTATATAAATTCTGAGTGAGGCACATGTGTACAGATGTATTGCAACAGGTGCCTGGTGACAAAGGCATGGAGTGAACACCAGTGTCAAAACTGGAGTACCATACCACATTTCAAATCACCTACACCAGTAACCACCAGATATGTGATTGGCTGCCCACCACTGCATGTGTCAGGGGTGAACAGGGTCATAAATGTGTACAATAGTGGCCCCAATGATATTCACAGTGGCACACTATTCCTGGAATACCTGCACATGGTATGTGTCAGCAGACATGCTGTGTCAGCTATGGACATGTAGGTCAGTGTACCCCCTCCACACCACATAATGGATGCCATGGTATGGACCTCACATGACAGCTACAGATATGGAGAAGGACACAGTGACATGTACAACACTGTGACAATGCACTCAAACACATTACCAATGCACAGTGACTGACAACACCACAGAGTACACATATACTACCCACATAGAGGTTACCATTCCCGGATTTACATACGTAAGTCACACCCATGACAGATGTCCAACAACCATAGTAACACCTCACACCATCCACAACCTAAATGACTGCTGTGTGTCGTCCATGCCACTGCAATAGAGAGCACATGTGGAGGTAAAAGTTCCTACCCACAGATAACACATACCCTGCAATAAACCACACAGTGTTAAGAAGCAAGACTCCCCATGAGTACATGTCACATATACCCCTGCTGAATGTTAGTCAGATAGGTAATATGCCATATGAGTCACCCTGTGTAACTGTGTGACAGCAGCAGGTACCATCACACCACATGTGCAACAATGGTCAGGGTAGCAGAACAGTATGCTGCTGTAGTCCCAAGGGCAATAGCATATTGTATAGTATTGTATTGTAATGTAATGTGTTGTATTGTATTGGTATGTTGAGGTGCCTCCTTCGTGGAGTGGAACCACTGCTGCTGTGCGCCAGTGTACAGGTACATATCCTGTAGTCAGGCTAGTGTTACATAGCACTTCTATATGTGTGTTTAGCTCCTGTCAGAGTTTATGTAGCATGCAACTGGGGATACCATCAGGTCCCAGTCATGTTGTGTATTCTGCTTTCCTGAGGGCGGCTCTCACCTGGACATCTGTGATGACAGGGAGGTTACGGTCAGCTGGGATAACTATGTCTTATTTTGGGGGAGAGGGCAGGATGACACCTGCACTGAACCTGTCTGCCACAATGTTGTCAATATCTGTGGTGTCAGTGAAATATTTGTTGTTGTGTACTAACTATGGGCATAGAGGATGGATTCTGACCAGGTTGCTAACATAACTGAAGAAGGCCTTCTGGTTATCTGTAGTGTCCCTCTTGATTTTCCTCTCAAAGTTGCCCATGGATGTTTGTATGATGGAAAATAGATCCTTACTAGTGCTGCTCAGACATGCCCTCCATTTATGGAATTATGCTCTGTCTTGCAGTAGCTTCCATCTTCTGTAATACAATCTGTCTATGGCTGGGGTCCACCAGACAGGATGCTGTCCCTTTGTGGAGAGTGTCTTGGCCATATATGGGATTGCATGATCCATGCATTCTCGGAGATGTCTGTAGAAAGCAATTGTGTAGGGGTCAGCATTATGGGTTGTATCTGCCACTGGCCCAGTGGGCTGAAAGGATACCATGTCACTGTTACAAAGTGTAAAGTTTGCATCTGTAATGTTATTCACTATAGTCGTTTGTGCTGGTGGTGGAGGTGGGATATGTATATCCAGGGCAATTAGTGTGTGGTCAGCTCACAGTAGTTGATGATGTAGGCCATACAGTACCTAGATACAAACCCCCAGAGTGAGGAGGTGCTCTTGACCTGAATCAGTGTTCTAACTGCTGAGGTTTGGTAGTATGTCGTATGGAGTGTGCCAGGTACTGTTGCACAGTTGCTGGCTGAGCACTGATACCTGGCCATTTACATGTGTATCCACCAATAGACAGACAGATGCTATATATGTGAGATATGTTGTATCATAACAGTTGAGTAGCATGTGTAGCATGTGTGCCAAATTCTGCTGACATATATTGCTGATATCAGGTTATTTTCTTTTTCAGGTACATGGCTCACCCGTGGAATCCCACTTACTCCACAGCTGAGGATGAGGAGATACACCAGAGCCTGGTGCGGTATTATGCAATACTCTTTTCCCGCACCAGCCAGAATCAGCAGGAGAGGGCTGCACTGTGGCAAGACCTGGTCCATCAGGTAAATGACATAGGCATGCATAATAGGACATATGAGCAGGTACGACATCACTGCAGTGATTTAATCAGAAATGTCCGTCAGTGTGCATCGGATATCCACAGGCAACAGGTCGCCACAGGTGGTGGGGTGGCTACACATCCCCCACTCACCAGACTGGAGGGACTACTCATGAGCCTAGTGGCTCCAGTCCGCCAGCAACAACAACAGCAGCAGACATGCATTATGATGGAGGCTAGAGCCATGCAGCAGCAAGACAGTGAACGTGCAGGTAATATGCCATACATATAGTTGACTGTTGTGTACACTGGTAGTTAATGCATGTGTGAGGTGTGTCCTTGGTTTGTAGCTGTCACCATAGTATTTAATGTGCAAGTGTGATATCCTCAATATTAGCAGCTGACCTGTGAAAGGCGACTGTTGTACTACTGACCTGTATCATACTCAGTAACAATGGCACAGTTGTGCCCACTGACATTAGTTTCTTCACGTCTGCAGGTCCCTCCGGTGTAACAGCAATGCAGCCTATCCATGCTGGTGAGTGTGTATTAACAATTCCTGTAATAGTCTTGATAGTAATAGTAATATTAGGCTCACTTAGTAGTGCTCTTTGTATGCATGTAGGTGTGTCTGTGTGTTGATATCACGCATACTGAGTACTATACAATTGTGTGAAACTGTGTGCATGTGTGCATGTGTGCATGTGCGCACGTGTGCATGTGCGCACTTGTGCATGTGTGCATGTGTGCATGTGTGTATCTGCGCATGTGTGCATGTGTGCATGTGCGCATGTGTGCATGTGTGCATGTGTGCATGTGTGCACCTGTGCATGTGTGCATGTGTGCACCTGTGCATGTGTGCATGTGTGCACATGTGCATGTGTGCACGTGTGCATGTGTGCATGTGTGCACCTGTGCATGTGCGCATGTGTGCATGTGTGCATGTGTGCATGTGTGCATCACTGGTAATGTGTAGACATTGTAAACTGTGTTTCCTGTTTCCCTCCCACAGGTTCTGGTGCTGCTCTGGTGTCATGTAGCAGGGAGCCTGAATCAGGTGCCATGGGTACTGATAATGATAACATCTGTATAATGGCACAGGAAGGTATGCCAGGGTCCACCATTGGTCAGCCGATTGACAGTACACAGCTGTCGACCCCAGCGCACAGTTATCCTGCCAATACACCCTTTGTCACCAATGTCCCTAGGTGATGGACAGCATACAGTAAGCATTGACCAGGGTAATGTGGTATCTGTGGCACATGCCTCCCCACACAGCAGCCATGGGCATGGCCCAGAGATGGTACCACACAGACAGATGTCCAGGGGTTCTCGTGGGAGCATCCGTGGGCGTACTGCCCCTGTCAGACGTGCCCACAGAGGTCTTACAACCTCAGCTATGTTTCGGGCTGTCATGCAGGCACAGTCACGGATGGAACGGTACACCAGACAGGGTCTGAGGGAGCTGACAGCATGTCGCACAGCCATGACTGACAGTATGCGTGACATTGCGGCTGCCATCCGTGATTTCACCGATGTCATAGACAGATGTTGTGGGGACATATTAGACCGGTTCCACAACTACTTGTCCATGCACCAGGGCAATGGTGGATGGTTGAGGCGTCGACGTGGCCGTATGCCAGCAACAACAGCAGCTGGCAGTCGTTGCAGATGACAACAGGGCCGAGGCCGCCCCCGTAGGGCCAGCAGCAGCCCCAGCAATGCTGGGTCTGTGCTGTCATCAGACCGCCCCAGGAGACCACGTGCACGTGGCTCTGGCCAGGCCCGACAGGGATCTGTGTCCAGTCAACGAACACCTGCTTCTGATGACAGTACCCAGTCTAGGTTGGTACCGGATACGGTCCATAGCACCCCTGCAAGGCACAGGTACCGTGTCCATGGCCAGAGACACTGATCTGTATGACCTGGCAGGTACTGTTTGTGGCTGTCCACAAACACCAGTATATGGCAGCCATGAGGTGGAACTGTGTGCATCCATACACACATGCGAATTGACAACACCTAGGGCTACCGCATATACGCACACACTGCATCAACATTGCCCCACCTTCTACTGCTGTCCCTCACCAACACACATACACATACATGTCAATCGGTGGTATCGGTGGCTGACTCAGGCATACCAAGTTCACACCCTGTGCGTATGATGAAACTGTGCCACCTCCTGCAATCTGTAACAACTGTGCAGGTACAGGTTAACATGTTGCTGATGCACAGGGTGACCACATAGATGTGTAGTAATCGTATCATGTTGTTAACAGTACTGTGTGCTGAATTAATTGTGGGTATATCACAGCATGCCTGATGCAGTAAGGGTGTGATTGTCATGTACTGTTGTCTATATCCATGGTAAGTACCATAGTGTATCATCTGCACATGTTGGCATACTGGTGGTAATGATGTCAACAGAAGGCTACATACATAGGTAGCACAGGGGATAAGGTAATGAATGTAGTAATACGCAATGATGGACATGTAAACTGCAAGTGGCATGTTGCCCACACTGGACTCTGCAATGCGGATGTTTGAGGATGTTGATGTGTGTGCAGTACTACACGACTGGTACAGGACACACAGGAGCACCCTAGCACTGCAAGCCCACATCTCATACCATGCTAGACAGCCCCAACACACAAAACTAACTGTCACCGGAGGTAGAGTCCCCATATATGTCAGGGATACTGTGGTGGCAGGCCAGGTAGCATACATCCTACTAAGTATGGAACCACTGAGTGAAGGCTCAGTGTCTGTTATTTGACATGTGTATTACTGCAGGTATGAGCACATGGGTTTCCATCCAGTTATTATACATCCTGACAGTAGATGGTCTGTACACTTGTGTGTGCTGAGACTGGACCCTAGCTATCTGACCCATGTATTTCCATGTACATGTGCATAGTGCCTGCATATCTGCAGTGTTAGCTACTGGAAGTGGTACAGCCTGTTTGTTGTACAATGGACTACATGCAGCCCTGTTTACTGTAGCTTTGTTTGCATGCATGTTTGCTTGCAATTACCCTGGAATACTGATCACACCTGCAATGCATAGTTATAGAGCTTCTGTGGACTCCTAGTGCCATCTGCATAGCTTACTATATGTATGTCCATGTCTCACTTGACAGAATGTCACTGTTTGTCCTGTTCACATGTACGTTGCCTGTGACACAGTGCATATGACTTACCTGGCATGCGTCCACGTGAGCAGTCATATATGCTACTGCTAACTAATCACAGGCACTACACCTTCACATATTCATCTTCTGTTGAACCACCTGCTTCACTAGGGACGGCCTGCACCTGTCACCCCTGGGCTTTCAGATATTGGCAAAGGCTCTTGCTACCCCCATAGTGCCTATGTTAGGCAAGGCTCAAATGACAAACCCACCTTCATAGGTATCACAAGGGATAAGAAACTAAGAGTAATGCTACCCAATGCCAGAAGTCTAAACCTCAAGATGCATGCACCCGAAACTCTCCTTGGCATGGAGAACATCGATATCTGTGCAGTAACAGATGCCTGGTTCAGGGCTACTGAGAGCACACCAGCACTACCAGGTTTAACCTCATACCATGCTTTTCAGCCCCAAAACTTGAAACAAACCACAAATGGAGGGGGAGTATTGATATTCATCAAAGATACCCACACCTCCAGCTTGGTGGCAAAGCACCAAGCATCAGAGACTATCCATGTGCAACTAACAATGCTACTACAGACCACGCTCCCAAACCCAAGAACTGCACTCGGCCATCCTGTGAACAGTGGAAATATGAAGGTCTCTCCAAACACCATTATATTGGGCAACATCAACTACCCAAACATGGACTGAGAGCATGACTCTAGCTCCAACACCCTAGGCCAAAGATTACTAGAATATATGAGCTCAAATGCTATGGAACAACATGTTACCACTCCCACAAGAAGGGGAAACATACTGGACATGATCACCACCAACATGGGGACTCTATGCTCCAGACCAGAAGTGTATCCCTCACTGGTAAGATCGGACCATAAACTAATCTCACTGGATATTCACATCCTGACCCCACCCCCTGCCCAGAACACCACAGTGAACAACTTCTCTAAAGCAAATTCACACTCCTCAAAACTGAGGTGGAAACCTTCAAAGCCCCCGGGCCTGTGGAAACTACAGACCAGACCGCAGATTCCTCTATAAACGCATTCTATGGACACCTTCAGAAATGCATGGATCATGTGATCCCGAATAAAACCAAGACCCAATCCTCCAAAGGCAGACATCCTGTCTGGTGGACCCCAGCCATAAACAAACTACACAATAGAAGGAGGAAGCTACTAAATGATACAGCAAATTCACAAATAGGGAAGGCATCACTCATCAGTATTAGCAAATAACTACAGGCACTCATAAGATTGTCTAAGGCCAGCTTCAAGAGAAATTGCACAGGACACTAAGGATAATCACAAGGCTTTCTTTAGTTATGTTAGGAACCTGGGTGGTAATTCCCAGATATGCTCAGAGGTAGTCCAAAATGTCAATAGAAACACCAAACTCACAGACATTGCCAACATTTTAGCTGACAGGTTCAGTGCAAACTTCTCACCCCCCTCCACACTGAAAGGGCAAATATGTATCCCAGCAGAGTGCTGCCCCCCTGACATCTCAGATGCTCAGGTAAGAGCCGCCCTCTCCAAAGCAATACACACTGCATCAATGGGACGAGACAGTGTCCCGGGCTGTGTCCTACATGACCACCAAGATGTGCTACTACCAAACATAAACCTACTGTTCAATCCCAGCCTTACTACAGGATATGTGTCCAAAGTGTGGCGTACAGCAACAGTGGTCCCTCTACAGAAAGGTGGTGCCTCAACGGATCCTGGACACTATCGCCCCATAAGCCACACTAGCTTAGTCTGCAGAGCTATGGAAAGGATCATCATGGACCACATAAATATAGATATTGCAGACCTACAGACACTGGTTCATACCCAGTTTGGCTTTGTTAAGGGCAGATCCTGCCTCTCAAACCTGGTTGATTTCTTTGAAACAGTCACCAAGGCCATTGACGAGGGGAAGGTGGTTCACACAGCCTACCTGGACCTTGCAAAAGCCTTCAAAACAATACCCCACTCGGGCATTCTAGAGAATCTCACCAGCTTAAATATAAGCCTCTATGTCACTAGATGGATTGCACACTGGCTCAAGGACAGAACCCACATGGTTAGAATTGCTGGAGCCATGCCAGACTCCAAACCAGTTACGAGTTGTGTCCCACAAGGCTCAGTCCTGGGTCCTCTCTTGTTTGGTATATATTTATCGGAGGTACAGGCCAACACGGAAGGACTGTGGCTGACCAAATATGCAGATGACTGCAAACTGGCCGCCATAATCGACTCTCCAGCTGACACAAGCATCTTCCAAAGGGGCATCATAGAAACAGACAACTTGTGCCAGAGCCATGGCCTCCAGCTGAATGCAAAAGTGTGTATAGTCATCCCCTTTGGCAAAAACAAAATGGCCACAAAGTACCACATAGGTGGTACTCCATTATGTACAGAAGAAGTAATTAGGGACCTTGGGACCCAAGTTGATAGCAATCTCTCATTTGACAACCACGTGGCCAAAGTGGTTAGAAAGACATTGTATATAGCCCACCCCATCATGAAGGGATTCACATCTACATCAGGAGAGGACATCGTGCCTCTTTACTCATCCCTCATCAGGCCCATAATTGAGTACAATCCCCCTGTCGGGATGTACCTTACCGGACACCTGCAGCAACTGGAAAGACCCCACAAGTACCTCACCAAGAGGATCAAAGGGCTCAAACAGATGCCATATGCTGACCGGTTAAATAAACCCCAGCTCTACTCAGTGGCATACCGCCTGTTCAGAGGCGATCTGTGCCTAATGTATGACACCATGTCGAACCCGGAATTAATGGGCATGCTGCACCTGAGAATATCCAAATCCCATCGGGATACACGCTTGAGAGACCTGAGCCTCAGCACTGAAATAAATAGGACATGCTGGAGGGACAGATTCATAACCAGAGGCTCACTTCACTCTGGAATAAAATCCCAGTCCAGGTTAGGAAGAGTCCCTCATTGACTCTCTTTAAGAGGAAACTGTTGTGGAATATGTGGGTCATGTGGCAATGTCACAGCTGACACATGTACACAGTCAACCCTCTCCCCTACACATGGATGCACAACACATGTATGAGATGGAACCACATAGCCAAACTGGGGACTAAGCACTCTGAACCCAGTACTGGCATAACCTGTCAGGTGGCATGCAATACTACAGTGACTACAATACCAGTCTGATGTAGACCTACACTGACAGCAATACAAGCACATGAACACACTGGGCCATTCGTGGAGCCTTAGAATAGCATCCTGCCAGAGCGGAACACACCTCTGCAGCTGGCACACAGGCATACGTTATGCCTGAACACATCACACATAACACATAGCACACAAATCCTGTGTGCCAGTCACAGCCTGTACAGCTAGACAACACACCTGCCACAGTTGTGTTAGCTACCTTTATTGTCCGGTACAGTATGGTCACACTCACCAGGCTGGACAAGGTGAAGGTCACAGTGATTTGCCTGTGGGGCACTATGGTCCACCACATAACACAAGCATACAGGTCAGTCAGAGGCATGGACACATATGACTCAGTCATTGTCCATGCCACATACCTTCTCCTGCTGTACTTGTAGGGTGCTGATATCATCAGTGTTTAGAAAGGGGAATGTGCATCCTGTAGTCTGTTCTCCTAGTTGCCAAAAGGGACATTTCCCTCACACACAATCCCCTTCAGCCAAACACACACACTTGCCATTTGCAGGATTCAAACTCCTACCTAACTATGTTATAACACTCGAGACGGATGCATTAGCAGAGTGCGCTATTTGCATTACTGGGAGGCTTTCCTTCTCTTGTTGTACTTATAGGGTGTTGACATCATCAGTGTTTAGAAAGGGGAATGTGCATCCTGTAGTCTGTTCTCCTAGTTGCCAAAAGGGACATTTCCCTCACACACACTAACTCCCCTCAGCCAAACAGACACACTTGCCATTTGCAGGATTCAAACCCCTACCTAACTATGTTATGACACTTGACATGGATGCATTAGCAAAGCGCGCTATTTGCATTACTGTGAGGTTTTTCTTCTCCTGCTGTACTTATAGGGTGCTGACATCATCAGTGTTTAGAAAGGGGAATGTGCATCCTGTAGTCTGTTCTCCTAGTTGACAAAAGGGACATTTCCCTCACACACACTAACCCCCCTCAGCCAAACACACACACTTGCAGGATTCAAACCCCTACCTATGTTATGACACTCGAGATGGACGCATTAGCAGAGTGCGTTATCTGCTTTACTGGGAGGTTTCTTTTCTCCTGCTGTACTTATAGGGTGCTGACATCATCAGTGTTTAGAAAGGGGAATGTGCATCCTGTAGTCTGTTCTCCTAGTTGCCAAAAGGGACATTTCCCTCACACACACTAACATCCCTCAGCCAAACACACACACTTGCAGGATTCAAACCCCTACCTAACTATATTATGACACTTGAGACAGATGCCTTAGCAGAGTGTGCTATTTGCATTATTGGGAGGTTTGCCTTCTCTTGTTGTACTTATAGGGTGCTGACATCATTAGTGTTTAGAAAGGGGAATGTGCATCCTGTAGTCTGTTCTCCTAGTTGCCAAAAGGGACATTTCCCTCACACACAATAACTCCCCTCAGCCAAACGCACACACTTGCCATTTGCAGGATTCAAACCCCTACCTAACTATGTTATGACACTCGACATAGCTGCATTAGCAGAGCGCACTGTTTGCATTACTGGGAGGGTTTCCTTCTCCTGCTGTACTTATAGGGTTCTGACATCATCAGTGTTTAGAAAGGGGAATGTGCATCCTGTAGTCTGTTCCCCTAGATGCCAAAAGGGACATTTCTCTCACACACACTAACCCCCCTCAGCCAAACACAAACACTCACCATTTGGAGGATTCAAACCCCTACCTAACTATGTTATGACACTTGAGACGGACGCATTAGCGAAGCAAGCTATTCGCATTACTGGGAGGATTTCCTTCTCTTGTTGTACTTATAGGGTGTTGACATCATCAGTGTTTAGAAAGGGGAATGTGCATCTTGTAGTCTGTTCTCCTAGTTGCCAAATGGGACATTTCTCTCACACACAATTACCCCCCTCAGCCAAACACACACACTTGCCATTTGCAGGATTCAAACCCCTACCTAATTATGTTATGACACTTGAGACAGATGCATTAGCGGAGTGCGCTATTTGCATTACAGGGAGGCTTTCCTTCTCCTGCTGTACTTATAGGGTGCTGACATCATCAGTGTTTATAAAGGGGAATGTGCATCCTGTACTCTGTTCTCCTAGTTGCCAGAAGGAACATTTCTCTCACACACAATTGCACACACACTAACCCCTCTCAGCCAAACATACACACTTGCCATTTGCAGGATTCAAACCCCTACCTAACTAGGTTATGACACTTTAGAGGGATGCATTAGCAGAGCGCGCTGTTTGCATTACTGGGAGGTTTTTTTTCTATTGTTGTACTTATAGGGTGCTGACATCATCAGTGTTTAGAAAGGGGAATGTGCATCCTGTAGTCTGTTCTCCTAGTTGCCAAAAGGGACATTTACCTCACACACAATTCCTCCTCAGCCAAACACACACACTTGCAGGATTCAAACCCCTACCTAACTATGTTATGAGATTTGAGACGGACGCATTAGCGGAGCATGCTATTTGCATTCCTGGGAGATTTCCCTTCTCCTGCTATACTTATAGAGTGCTAACATCATCAGTGTTTAGAAAGGGGAATGTGCATCCTGTAGTGTGTTTTCCCAGTTGCCAAAAGGGACATTTCTCTTCCACAGACTTGCATGCACACCAACCCAACTCACACACACCCACACTGCGCATTTGCAGGATTCAAACCCTTATCTAACTATGTTATGACACTTGAGATGGACGCATTAGCGGAGCGCGCTATTCGCATTACTGGGAGGTTTCTTTTCTCCTGCTGTACTTATAGGGTGCTGACATCATTGGTGTTTAGAAAGGGGAATGTGCATCCTGTGGGGAGGCAGACACAAGCACACTCTGGCTAAGCTGACATTCCCTAGGGCAAACAGCCTAGTGTTAACCTCTACACCCATATGTTTAATTGTCAAATGCACATTATTTGTTGCTGATAGACTGTTTGCATGTCTTTATTGTCATAGCATTCCCTGTTTGTATGAACAACTTGTGTATCTGTGGAAGATGTTTGCATATGGGAGGGATCCACTATATCATGTATGTCTCTGTAGTCATTTAACTGTGTGCACTGGGCAGATTGCTGTAATGTGGTTGGTTCCTGGAATAACACGTAAAAATACCAGATATGTGTGGCCAACTGCTAAACTGAGATTTGGCCTAAGTGTGTGAGCATGCCCAGTTCAGCCTTCCCATGGCATGTTGTCTGACATATGTCTCATTTATCAAAGTGTGTGAGCATGCCCAGTGTGAGCATTCCATATGTTGAACTTTGCAGCCCACCACATTTGTGGATGAGTGTGAACTTCAACAAATATCTCCCGTTTATGGTTGTGTGTTGTGTGTCATGTTGTGTAGTTACTGTACAACTGCTTTGTGTGTGAACACAACAGGATTATACTGTGCCTGCAGGGTTTGCATGGGATACTTTGCATACAGTTGTCAACATCCTTTCACACTGACCTAACACTGTAGTTCTGTATAGTGTATTGGTTCAGTACTTTGACTGTGGTGGACAGTATCCTGGGCTTTAGTCCTATCACTGCTTTACATTTCCATAGTGAGCACAACAGCCTGGTTAGGGGCCAGTTGTGCACATCTGACCATGTTGCATTATGTTCAGATATGAACTACTTAAACCAGGCTTGTCCAACATTGGTAGTGTATTCCACAACATAGGTGTACATTTGCAAACACTAGCGATGTGCCCTAGTCCATTTCTAATGTTAGTCGGAGAGTGTGTTTGTCCTTCGACACACATTGTAAGTGGAGTTTGCCATGACATATGTCATGGTTAGTATACTGTGCCTCTGTCTACCTGTGACATGACAGTGATACCCAGGATAAAGCTACCATCTCCCATCCACTCATCAAGATTCCTCTTGAGGTAAATCGATAAGTGACTCTATGGGTAGCCTGTACTGGGAGTTTACTTATGGGTGGGGGTGGCTTCTGTGTTATGGATCATGCAGTACAGCTTGTCCTATGTAAGTCAGTGCTGGGGTTCAGGTCTCTCATGTGCATAGCTCACTGCCATTCAGATTGTACAAGGTGCAGCATGTTTATTGATACCAGCTTGGACATGGCTTTATACATCAGGCACAGCTTGCCTCTGGGTGGGCAGTATGGCAGTGTGTGTAGCTGCAGTTTGTTTAATCAGGCAACACATGGCATCTGTGCAACCTCTTTGATACTCCTGGTGAGGTACTGTTGGGGACTTTACGGTTGATGGAGGTGTCTGCTGAGGTACATCCCACAGAGGCTATAGTAGTCAATTGTAACGCTGATGAAGGATGACTGCAGAGCCACAATGACCTCCCCTTATCTAGATCTAACAACCTTCATGATTAGGTGGGTATATGGTATGTTTCTGTAAACACTACAGCACATGTTTGTCCAATGCAGGATATCTATCACCTTGTGTCCCCAGGTCTCTCATTACATGTTAAGTATGTAATGGGTTAACACCTATGTGGTAATTGGTGGGCACTTACTGTATATCCACGGGGGTTGACTATACACTTTACTGTAATTAGCTTGCTGACATGGCTATGGCACCAGTTGTTTGTTTCTATGTGGCCCTTTTGTGGGATGCTTGTGTCAGCTGGTGGATCATATATGGTGAGCAGTTTGTAGTCCTCTGCAAACATGTTCAGACACAGTCCTTCCATGTTGGCCTGTACCTATGGGACATATATACCAGACGAGGGAGATCCCAGGACCAAGCCTTGTGGGATGCCAGTTATATCTGGTTTTTAGTCTGACATGGCTGCAGCATGTCTGACCATGTCTGTTCTGTCCTTGGTCTGGTTTTCAACCCCTCTACTGACATAGGGGTTTATATTTAAGCTGGTGAGCTTATCTATAATGAACACGTAGGGTATTGTATAGAAGCCTTTGCAAGGTCCAGCTACGCTGTGTGGACCACATTGCCCTCATCAATGACCTTAATGACTGTTTCAATTGAGTCAAACATGTTTAGGGGCAGGATCTGCACTTAAGAAAGCCACACTGGGTAGGGTCCGGTGTCAGTAGGTCCCCAATATCTTTATGTCTGCGGTACATGCTGATCCTTTCCATAGCTGTGCAGACCGAGCTTCTCAGGATTCTGGGGTGGTAGTTTTCAGTATCCATTCAGGCAACACCTTTGTTGAGGACCACTGTTGTTGTACACTGCTCTTTGGGTACATATCCTGTGGTAAGGCTGACACTGAGCAGTAGTGTGATTTGGCATTCCATTCGTCTTGGAGTCCATGTTGGACTCAGCCCAGGACACCATCTCATACTATTGCTGCTGTGTGTTTTGCTTTGTAGATGCTGGCTGTTACCTCAGCATCTACAATGTCAGGGGGCCAGCAGTCTGCTGGGATAGATATTTTGCATTCTTGGGGGGGGGGGGTTGCACTGCACCTGTCAGGATGTATGTTGGCAATATGTGTGTGTGTTTGGTATGTTGTTTGTGATATTTGTGTGATTCAGAGCATATCTGTGAATTCCCAACATGGTTCCTACCATCAGTTGTGAAAGCCTTGGGATTATCCTTAGTGTCCTGTACAATTTGTATCTTCATAGGTTCATAGGTTCATACTAGGCTATCCACCCTAGGGCATTTGTTAGCCTAGCCAGAGTGTGTGTGGCTTTCGCCACCCCTTGCTATGTGAATATTATGGCCATTTATGATTTGCTTTGCTGTGCCTCTGCCTGGACATGACACAGTGAAGACCCCCAGTGTAACTCTACAATCATCCATCCACTTGGCAAGATTCCTGTTGAAGAGTGTCAGTGAGGGGTTCTGCCTAACATGGAGTGGGATTCTGGTCCAGGGTGTGGGGAGCCTCTGGATTATGTATCTGTCCCTCCAGCACATCCTATTTCATTATTTGTTGAGGTTGACATCTCTCACTCTCACAGCTCCGATGGCTTTGAGTTTTCTGGGGTGGAGCATGTCCATTACTCCTGTGTTGGGCATGGCCTTGTACAACAGGCATGCAATGCCTCTGTGTAGGCAGTATGTGACTGCATTCAGCTGGGGTGTCTACAGCCAGGCAGCATATGACATATATTTAAGACCCTTTATCCTCTTGGTGAGGTACCTTTGAGGTCTTTCTAACTGCTGCAGGTGTCAGGTAAGGTACATCCCATATGAGGCATTGTACTAGATTATGGGTGTGATAAGAGAACAGTATAGGGGCACAATGACCTCTGTTGACGTAGATGTGAATCCTTTCATGATACGGTGTCCAATGTAGACAGTCTTCCTAGCCACATTGGCAATGTGAGTGTCACATAACAGGTTACTGTCCACTTGTGTCCCTAGGTCCCTGATTACTCCTTCCATACATAATGGTTTACCACCTATGTGGTAATTTGTGGTACCTTGTTTGGTATTTGGTGGGACATTCATACTGTCCAGTGTCTTCAGGATGGCTGGGTGGGGTTCCTGTGTGTGAGAGTGTGGTCTGTAGCATGCTACAGACTGTACAGCAGTCTTGCCTACAGCTAGTTACACATGGGTGGACTCCAATGCCTTGTGCATTGTCAGTTACCTGGACATATGGGTGTCTGTGCTGAATATGGATACTCACCCTCCTTTTATGTTTTGTTCCAGGTTTTGGGGCCATGACACATGATATGTGGTATAACCTGGTAGTGCTGGTGTGCTGTCAGGAGGCTTGCAGCAGGTTTCTGTCACTGCACAGACATCGATGTTCTTCATACTGGGGATGGCCTTGGGAACATGCATATTGGGGTTTACACATCTGGCATTGGTCAGCATTACCCTTATGTTTCTTTCCACTTATGTTTTCTAGGGTGGTGGGTTAGTCTTTTCAGCCTTGCCTATGAAAGGCTCAATGGAGGTGTCAAAAGCCTTATCCAACATCCAGACACCCAGGGGTAACAGGTGCAAGCCATCCCAGGAACAGCTGTGTGGCTTGTCAAGCATGACATCCCAAGCAGACAGACATTGGATCCCCTTGGAATGACACCAGTAAGTGTGCCACTTGCTATGACTGATCATTCCGTGTTTGTACTGTGGCATTATTCTTGGTAAGGGTAGGATGCTTCAAACGGTGAGTGTCATACCGGCCTGGACTACATAATCAGAGAGCTCATCTATGTCTCTTTTCATGTAGTCTAGGGAGGTACATCTCAGGTCATTCACACCAGCATGGACTATGACTGCATCATATTTCTACTTGCTTTGGGGTGACCTGCATACTTGTGTTATGTGGCATATTGTGGCAGCCTACAGGCAGCTTACTGTACCCTTTTCCTTGTTCAGTCTGGTGTGCGGGACAGCAGTGTGTCTCGCTATGGAGTCACCTATTACAACTGTATCAGGCATGTTGTTTCTCCTTCTGGCCTGTGACTGTTTGGCACACAAGCTTTGTGTACTATGTGTTGCATGTGCTATGTTTGGAAGTTGTTTGACTGGGTGTCTGCTTTAGAGGCCTCTGTTGGTGTGCTGTGTTTGTAATTTGTGCCTCCGGGAATGTTTTTCTGTGTTTATGTCTTTGGTTTGCAGTTGTGATAGGTCTATGTGGGACTGTGTTTGTGGTGTGTGTGTGTGGTTACCTTCTCCTCCTGACTAGTTTTGGGAGTACTGAGTTGAGGGAGCTCAGCCTCCAGTTTGGATAGATGGTTGCATCTCTCACATATATTTGTATTTCTTGGGGGGAGTTAGGGGTTGTCTGTGTACTTGGGGCAGGTGTAACATTGCCTCAAGATTCACAGATTCAACTTGTTGTGGCTGGCCTTAGTGGATTGTATGTGTGGACATATTTTATTGCCATACTACTGATCAGTGATTACTTCATTGTTTATGTTTGCTCTATCATGTAGTAGCTTCCTCATTCTCTTGCATGGTTTGGTTATGGCTGGTGTCCACCATGCCAGATGCCTGCGTGTATGGCATTGTGTCTTGTTTTAATTTAGGATTGCATAAGCCAAGCATTCCTGGCAGTGTTCATGGAATGGCTGTATTACAGGTTCTGAGGTGTGGCCCATATTTTGCACCTGCACAGGACCTTTAATGGATTCCACATCAGTTTGGAGGAGTGCAAATATTGCTTTACACATGTTTTCCACTGTGGTTTTCTGGCCAGGGACTGTGGTCAGGATTTGTATATCCAGTGTGATTACTCTATGGTCTGGTTTTACCAGTGAGCAATACACTTCTCGTCTTGCCATCCAGTACCTATGTTGCTGATTATCACATCCAGTATGCTTACCCCTCTTGTGGGAGTGGTACGTTGTTCCTGGGCATTTTGGTTTATGGATTCTATGAACTTTTGTCCTACAGTGTTGGAGCTAGTATAATGCTCCCAGTCTATGTCTGGGTATTTTCAGTCACCCAATATAATGTGGTTTGGAGGACTTGATATATTCATGTATTACAGCATAGGCCAGGTGCAGTTCCTGGTGTTGGGATGGTAGTCTGTAGCAGGCTATAAACTGGGGGGCAGTTTTAGCCACTGTTACTTGACCATGGCTAGTCCATGCTGCTTCTTGTTGTGGTACCAACATGGGGGTGTGGTTATCCTTGACAATTATTGCTAGTCACCCTCCTTTTGTAGCTTGTTCCATGTTTTGAGGCTGTACAGCACAGTATGAGGTGTAACCCGGTTGTGTTAGGGTGCTGTTGTGAGCCTTGACCCAGTTTTCTGTTACAGCACAGATATCAACATTCTCCATACTGGGTGAGTTTAGACTGCATGCATCTTGCTGTTTCGACTTATCTCTTATCTTATTCTTATCCCTTCTGATACCTATGGAGGTAGGTTTGTGTTTTGAGCCTTACCTATTCAGGGCACACTGTGGGTAACAACAGCCTTTGCCAGTATCCATACGACCTGCACTGATAGGTGCACGCCAGTCCTAGCAGGTGGAGCATCATGTCATGCTCAGCATGTCATCCCAGGCTGGCACACATTGGATCCCCTTTGACTAACTGCGATACTTCAGTCAATTATTGCACTTGATCATCTCATTGTCATATTGTGGCATGATGCTTAGTGAGGGTAGGATGTTAGTCAGGGTCCTCAAGTGTGCATATAGTACATGGTGTTACATTACTTAACACATGGCATTCATGCCTCAGGTGGTGCTGCAGGGCTGCTTCTGTCGGATGCACATATTACACTCCCTGTACATGTTTGTGAGCAGGTCATGTCATTTTAGGCATCCCTGTTATTATTTGAGTGAGTCAGAGGGGGTATCCTTCCCAGGGTTCCTACTGAGCCAGTGTATGTGCTATGCGTTGCCTCTTTGCCAAGGCCAGGGCATACTGGGAACACCTCCTTCTGCCTACTGGGGCAGGCTCAGGTTGTTCCTCCTCCGAGTCATGCTCTGCCTGTGATGGCCTTGGCAATGGTGGGGGGCTGTTTGGCCCGGCCCTATGCTGGTCCTGCTGCAGCTGTTTTCGCAAGATCATATTATGTAGCATAGCACATACCATGACAGTTTGGGTACATGTAGTTGGTGTGTACTGCAAGGCTCAACCAGATGTGTCCAGACACCGGAACCATGACTTGAGCAGCCCAAACACACACTCTATTACATTACGTGTTTGTGCGTGTACCTCATTATGGCGTTCCTGTTCAGGTGTGTGTGCGTTTCTGATGGGTGTCATCAGCCACGGCTCCAGTGCATAACCTGCATACCCCACTAGGTGTCCGTGCGGGATGTCCCCATTGGCAAATGTCTGGTACAGCTGCGTCAAATTCCAGATGTGGGAATCATGGTAGCTCCCAGGGCAGCCAGCACACACATTCATTATTATGCCCTGGGCATCACACACGACCTGGCAGTTGATGGAGTGGAAGCCCTTGCTGTTAATGTAGGCCCTACCCCGCTCACCAGCTGGTGCTTTGATTGCGTATGTGCGTGCAGTCTATTGCACCCACTACCTCAGGGTATTCCGCTATTTGCTGGAAGAGACGCATATTTCTGGCCAATACCTCACGGGCATTGGGGAAATATACATGATCACTGACATGTGCTGACATGGCATCCAAGAACTGGTGCAGTACCCTGGAGGATGATGCCTGTGATATCCCCATCATATCACCAGTTGGTCTCTGGAAGGTACCTGTTGCTAGTATTCTTAGGCCAACACATACCTTGGTTTCCACTGGGATGGGTTCCCCTCTGTTGGTTCTGTGTGTGAGGCGTGGCCTGCACAGCTCCACTATTTGCTGCAGGAGGTCTCTGTCCACTCTATAGCACTCTACTATCTCCAGCTCATGTAACCCGTGGTAGGTTACCCTGGGCCTGTACACTCTTCTCTGTCTCCTCACTGTGGGTTGTCTGGCACCATCTGCATTGTCACCACCCTCAGCAAGTCACCTATGTCTCATTATGACAGCTATGGCAGCCCCTAACATTTCTGCTCTGAGTTCAGCTTTTTCAGTTTTCACTTCTAATAGCTTACTCCTGTCTTGCAGTGTCTCTTGAGAGAAACATCTTGCACTGCTGTTTGCAGATTTTTAAGTGTTGGGCTGAGCTACTATTCTGCCTGTGTAATTGCCTGCTTCTAATTGTTTTCACCTGCTAGCTCCAGCAATATTCCCTGGTAGCTTCCTACTAATTCTGTTGCTTCCTTTTTCCTTTCTGTTTCCTCAGGGGGGAGCAGCTTGTATACCATCAGAAACACGCTCACAGTGGCTTACACGAGCGCAAACATGCTTACACTGTTCAGAATCTGCTTATTCAGGTTAAAACATGCACACCTGCGCAAACAGTGTTAAACATCTCCCAACATGCTCCCACATGCTCAGACTGCCGTACACGCGCGCACACTGTCTTACTCGCACTTCATGGCGCGCACACGTGCGCATGCATGCCCAGCAAGAAACTTTGGTGTAGGCAACAGTGTACACCTTTCATTTCTTGACTTTCTCATGCTTATCTAGTGGCACAGCTCTTTCCATGATATCTGTCTGACATCTGTCATGTAACTCTGACCTCCAATGAACTGCATTTCTTTCTACCATTCCACCCTGTACTCTGTTCCTCCCCCTTCTGTAACTCTTACACTACTCAGAATGTGCTCATTTGCTATGTGAGAGTGGAATTCAGTATCCTAACACTCATTTGCATCAGATTGCCTACTAATGCATAGTTACATCTCTTAGACTCAGCTTCCCCCCTTAGCAACCACTATACGGTGGCCATGTTGTTTTTGGTCTGCTGGTCCCTGCATTGAAATTCCATGTATTGCATAAAACCCACATTTGTGGGTTTATAACCTTCGTTTTTATGTTTTATACAGCGCAGCTCATTTGCTTGGGGCTGCGCTGGGTTTAAACATCGCCGAAAAAAAATTATATTTTTAATATTTTTGCATCGGGTTACCTTGCCAATGGCCACATATTTGGCCATTGGCATGCTGCCTGACACATATGCACCCTTTATTTGGAGCTGACATGGCTCCATTAGTTTGCAGAAATGTACTCAGTTGTCAACTGAGTACATTTCTGCAGCTAAAACGGCTCTTACACGGGCTGTTCTGGGCTTCCTGGATCGCTAATCATCCTCATTTGCATGCTATTCGGCTGCAAGTGAGGTGATTAGCTTATCCACGCCCACTCCGTGTAAGAGACGTTTTAGCTTGTCTCTTACACGGACTTTGGGCTGTTTCTGGATCGCAAAGGCTGCATGGAGTCTTACACTACTCTTAGACTCCGTGCAAGCCTTCGTGAATCCGTCCCAATGCGTATTTAGAACAAAAAATAACTATGAAAGAATTGAATTAAATTCTGAAAGATATTAACATGAATTCTGCAACAGGACTGGACAGAATTGAATATGGTATGTATAAAGAAATGAAGGAGTGGTAAAAAATTATTTTTATAGAAATTATGAATGCATGGTTAGAAACTTGAATTAAAGAGAAAGAGATATGTACATGAGTTATAAAATTTATATTTAAAAAAGTAAATAAAGAGGAAATAAAAAATTGGAGATGTATAACATTGAATAAAATGCATTATAATTTTTTATGAGAATAATAACAAAGAGGTTACAAACAAATGGATAGAATTTATGATCAAAATGCATTCAGAAGAAAAGGAAAAGGACGTCAAGAGTTATTATGGATAGTAAGAGAAATAATTGATGATATCATAAATAATAATGTAGAAGGGAAGGTTATGATAGGGGATATAAGTAAAGCCTATGATAATATTCAATATAAATAATTATGGGGGATTTTGCAGGCATATAATGTAAGCAAAAATATTACAAGTAATAAAATCTGTTTATGAAAGGAACTATGTGAAACTAAATATAAATGGCTGGATTGGGAAAGAAATAAAAATAGAATGTGGAATAAAGCAGGGCTGTCCAGCTAGTAGTGTAATTTTTCTTTAGTTATGAATGTAATAGAGAAGGAAATTTAAATGTCAAGTAGCAGTTGGTACAAATGATGAAGGAAGTACAATTGCCAATAGTGTATAATTAAGTGGATGACATTATACTAATTGTTAAAAATAAAGTATGTTTGGAGGAAGTAAATGAAAAATTAAGTATAATTAAAAAAAAATGGTTTAAGTATAAACAAAATGAAGAATGCAATTGTAGAAAACTCAGCCACAACTAAAAATCAAAGGTCCAATCCCACAGTTGGTAGCAACAAAGTATTTTATTAACAGGCAGAATAAGTGCTTTTGTCTTGTGTACAAGACTTCATCAGATGCCTCCATGTTTCATTTCATTCTATTTAAACCCCTTTCAATTAAATCCAATTAAATTTAGACACAATAAACTGTTTACAAAAAATAAATATACAAACATATACATAATCAATAGGCAAAACCTAAAACTGTTAAAATGTCCCTTCAAAACACTTGTGTTGCTAAAAAATTAAATAAAGAAGAGAAGGTGAAATATTTACATGTTTAAATGTGTGTAGCTTTAGCCATTAAAACCGGCTTAATAGTAATATATTCATTTAAACCAGGAAAAATGTTAGACTTTAACCTAAGCTGCCACTTTAATTCCCTATTTAATAATACATTTTTCACATCTCCCCCATCTAGGATTCATTTTAATCACATCTATAATCCCAAATTTAAAACCACTAAAGGAAGAACAGTTAAAGGAATGTTTATATAGTGCACTGGTCCCTTTCTTAATCTTAATGTCATGAACATGTTCATACATCCTGTCCTTAAGGGCCCTCTCCATTTTTCCTACATAAAATGCAGGGCACTTTTCACATATAGCCAGATACACTATAATTTTTGTGTTATAATTACTCTTGCAAAACTAAACTCTGTTATTCAAACCATTTTGTAAACATATACTGTCTTCCTTGATGATGTATGGACACTGCTTGCAGTTACCACATGAACTAGTTGCCTTTTTGTAAAACAATTGGACACTTCTAGTTGTTCAAATTCTCTTTTAAAGTTCTTTCCAGTCCTGAAAGAAAATATAGACTCATATTCCACCACTTCATACAACTTTTTGTTTGTTTTAAGCATACTCCAATTAGCTTTTATAGTATCTATAAAAATTCCTGTAAAACCATTGAATTCATTTACACATGCCCTTTGGAATTTATTATTTTTTCTTAATTTAACAAATTCATCCAAAGGTTTTCCTAATAGGGCCTTGTATCTAGTACCCCACCCTGTATATACTTCATCCAGAACCCCTTGGACCATCTCTCTGGGATATCCCCTCTCCATGAACATCTCACCAAGATAATTTAATTCCCTTCCGAGATCTTTTTTATCTGAGGCCATTCTTGCAATACATACTGCTTGCCCCTTTACAAGACTTTTTTTCTGAAACTTGGGATGATTACTGGTGTAATGCAAATAGCTATTACACCATGTACTTTTTCTATAAATTCTAGACTTAAACCCTTCTTTAGTCTGAAAAATAGTGGTGTCAAGATAGTTTAGACTTACTTTATCCCATGTGTAAGTAAATTTAAAGAAAGTGGTGCATGCATTTAAGTATTGCATAAAAGAATCTACAGTCTCTTTACCCCCTTCCCACAAAACAAATATATCATCCAAAAATCTCATATACAGACGTATATTGCTACTATATGGGCAGTTAAATACATACCAATGTTCCCACTCCAACATAACCAAATTGGCATATATGGGGGCACAGGCTGCCCCCATTGCTACCCCATTAATTTGCTGGTAATGTTCACCTTGAAAACCTATGTAGTTATGGTTGAGCACCACTTCTATAAGTTCAAGAATCAGTAGAATTTGGTCTTTGGACATTGTAGAAAACTTGTAAATGCTTTCACTAAAATATTGATGTCCTTCATGTCTCGGAATACTGGTAAATAACTCCCTTACATCTATGGTGAGAAAACTTAAACTTTCCTTCCATACTTTGTGCGTTAACTTACTCAAAAATTCCCATGAATCCTTGATTAAATGGTCCATTTTAGATATAATCTCCTTTGTCCAATAATCAACAAATACTGCCAGAGAGTGAGTTTTAGAATTTCTGGGAGAAACAATAGGTCTAAAAGGGGATCTCTATCACATTTATGTACCTTAGGTACCCAAAAAATGTTAGGAATAATAGGATTGGGTTGCTTTAAAAAATAATAAGTTTTACCATCTATTCTGTTCTCTAACAAATATTCCTCTAATAGAGAATCAATTCTACCATAAGCTATCATAATTTCATTTTTAGATACTGAAGAATAAGTATTGGTATCAAGCAAAATGTTAGTTATAGCATTATTGTATTCTGTACCATAAAGCAAAACTCCCCCTCCCTTATCAGGTTTCATAATGCATAAGCCCGTTTGGCTCTTCAAATCATTAAACAGCATCTTTTCCACTCTATCTAAATTGGAAGATTCATTATTATTCCTATTCCTTTTATCTGCTTCATAAATTTCCTCTGTAACACACTTTTCAAAAATCATAAGGACTGGATGGAGGGATGGGTTAGTTGTACTTTTTCTGTGGAAACCTGTATAGCAATTTTTCTCTTCTTTCCCAAAACTTTTGTAAAGCATGCCCAAATTCAACTTCCTAAGGTAAAGTTTTATTTATATTTTTCATATAGAAAAAAGCACACTTGTTGAACACCATGGTAATAGGAAAAATGATTAGGTTGCTAATATCTCTGGGATTCCTGTTAAGTATGAAAAGGAACTATGACAATTATATTTTCTTTTGTATGGGGCTCTAGACTAAATCCAGTCAAGAGGGGGATTCTATATATGAAAGAAGAGCAAGGAAGCTTGAGTTTAATAAACCTTATAGTACATGCACCATATTTAATTGTATATAAGGTATTAAAAGGCATCATGAAGGCAAATAAAAACTTGATAGAAATGATACTATATTATGAATACAAAGAATTGTGGGAAGGAATGGAAGTAAAAAAAAGAAGTAAAAGCATTGTGAATGAAGAAATGAAAGGGTACCAAAACAAAATTGTTTATGGAAAATAAAAAAAGAAAATATGTGATAATAATAGAATGGAATGGTACTTAAATATTATGAAAAAAAATATTGCATTGAGCCATGAAAATATTTAGAAATATATAAGAAAAAAGCCATAATGATGAGATATAATAACTATGAAAAGAATAAAGAATATAATGATTTTTATGGAGATTGGCTATTAGAAAAATACCAGTTAAGGTAAATATGCCATACAAGAAAAAGCAAAATAGAATACGTAATAAATATGAAGAGTTTAGACTGCTGAGCATGTGTTTTTGAAATGTGAAAGAGTTAATAGTTTGTGGAAAGAAATATGTAAACACAGGGTGAAAAGTTTGTTAAAATTTGAGCAAATAAAAGTGGACATAATAGAATTTGGTTATTATGGTGTACAAAAACAGGAAGTAGTGAAGAAAATGGACATGGACTAAATGGAACAAGAGACTAAATGAAATCAAATACAATGGAAGACGGACTTTGACAAAGATTCTGCAGAAAATAATGTTTTGCTTGTGGATAAAAGAGTCGGGGAAATGTTTAAATTTAAGTTTATAATGTATGGAGATTTGTAATTAGATGTAAATACTGTAAATATGTAAATAATGCATTATTTATATATCAATAATCCCCCTACTATTTGTGTATGGGGACTCCATTCACTGTTACACTTTCTGTATTCTGGTCTGAGTGCAGAGATGGCTTAGAGAAGCAGAAAGTCCAAAAACAAACAAGTAGGAGGAAGAATGTGTTTTTCAAGTTTTGGATGGGAGTGGAACTGTTAATCAAAAACTGTAGCGTGAATATGTCAAATAATGAGTCAGAGGTTAAGCGGAGTGAGGAGAGTGGAGAAGGGAGAAAAGAAAGCAACAGAGAGTTGGTTAAATGGCAAAAAGAAGGAGTCAAAGTAGGTATTATGGATTCAGAGGAGTTATTTCATCAAAATGTGTGAGCTATGGGACATAGTTATTGTACCTCTGGGTACAAAAGCTCAAGAGGTAACATCATTTATTTTGATAAAGAATGAAACTTATTGTGACAGTTTTTGAAACAGCTATGGGACTAGAGACTTTGCTGGGAAGGTTTGAAAAGAAAAAAAAGGTTTCTCCCTGGAATAAATATATTGTTAAGATGTTTTCTTGTGAGACTCAAAAAAAAGTGAACATACAATTTCATACAGAGACTGATAAAGAGGCTATTAAAGGACATGTGTAACTGATTTATCACTGTTTCTGCATTTTCTGTGTGTTTCTATCAAAAAAACAAAAAAACAAAAAAATAATCCTTGTTTTCTCGCCTCTCCTCGACTAGTTTAGACCAGTTTACAGGCATTGCTGTATTCTGGGCTGTGGTGTAGTTCCCGTGTTGTCCATTACCTTACTTGGATAGAAGGAAGTTTCTTTGCTCACCAGTGGGAGTGGGGAGCCTTGAGCAGCCTACCTGTCCCTGTAGGAAGTGACCTCAGCACAAGAGCTGTAGTAATTGGTTGTTTTGGACCATTTCTAGCTCTTTTGTAGTTCCCTGTTTAAAATCCGCCTCTGGGCGTTTTTTTCTGGCTATGCTACTCAGACAAGCTCCTCGTGGTCCTGCAGAGTGATCCTAGCTACAGAGAACTCAGAAAAGCGACTACTTTCTGGATTTAAGTATCTTTGCTGTTTTTTTACTTGGAATAGCTTCTCTAGCTTACCCTAAACAAGCTTAAACTGTTTTTTAGCTGTTTGCTGCACTCAAAGTTACTTTTTAGTCGAATTTGATCAAAAGTTTGTTTGTTTGTTTAATTTAACTGTTGAGGCTGCCCACTAAAGTGTGCTAGCCTGTGTAACTGATTTATCACTGTTTCTGCATTTTCTGTGTGTTTCTATCAAAAAAACAAAAAAACAAAAAAATAATCCTTGTTTTCCCGCCTCTCCTTGACTGATAAAGAGACTGTTAAAGGACATGTGTAACTGATTTATCACTGTTTCTGCATTTTCTCTGTGTTTCTATCAAAAAAACAAAAAAAACAAAAAATAATCCTTGTTTTCCCGCCTCTCCTCGACTAGTTTAGACCAGTTTACAGGCATTGCTGTATTCTGGGCTGTGGTGTAGTTCCTGTGTTGTCCATTACCTTACTTGGATAGAAGGAAGTTTCTTTGCTCACCAGTGGGAGTGGGGAGCCTTGAGCAGCCTACCTGTCCCTATAGAAAGTGACCTCAGCACAAGAGCTGTAGTAATTGGTTGTTTTGGACCATTTCTAGCTCTTTTGTAGCTCCCTGTTTAAAATCCGCCTCTGGGCATTTTTGCGCGGTTGTGCGCATAGCGCAGCGCCAGTTAAACAAGGTTAAACTTCTTCTGGCTTCACCAAGTCTGCTCTTCAAATTTTCCCTTAAGGAAGCTCTACTCTTAGTATAATCAGACTACTCGCTATATTATAAGCCTAGCACTTGTTCTCAAAACTTCTCTACTAAGTAAGCACTCTCGTACTAAGTAAGCACTACATCCACCTACCACCCCTGTGAATATCCAACTCCCTTAAAGGCACAGCACTCCCTTATACTGTTCTAGCATGTCGAGTGGTAGATTACTGGCATCCTCTCCAGTTCAGCTGGTTAATCTGGGTATCTTGAGACAATGCTACAATTGTCTCATGTCCACAGACAACCCTCTCCTCCTCCCAACAAACACAAATACATGTGAGAGATGCAACTATATAGCCAAACTGGAGGCTGAACTCTCTCAACTCAGGGCTGGCATGACCAGACAGGAGGAGATGGTAACCACACACACAACAAACCCAGTCCCACATAGACCTACCACAACTGCAAACCAAACACATAAAAACACAAAGGCATACTCGGAGGCTCTAATAAAAAACTTACCAAAACAACAGAGGCTCCCAAAGCAGACATCCAAAAATCCACCACCTCAAACAAAACACATGCAACACATACTTCAAAAAATCAGTGTGTCAACCAATCACAGCCCTTAAGGCCAAACACCATGCCTGATACACTAGTTATAGGTGACTCTATAGTCAGACACACTGATGTCCCGCTTAACAGGCTGAACAAGGAGAGGGTGACTGTGAGCTGCCTATCGGGAGCTAGGATCCGCCACATAACATACGCACTCAGGTCACTCCAAAGCAAGTACAAACATGACTCCGTCATTGTCCATGCTGGCGTGAATGACCTGAGATGTACCTCCCTGGACTACATGAAAAGAGACATAGAGGAGCTCTCTGATTATGTAGCTCAAGCTGGTATGACCCTGACCGTGAGCAGCATCTTGCCCTCACCAAGAATGATGCCACAATACAAAGACAAGATGATCAGCTTTAATAATTGGCTCAGGTACTGGTGTCATTCAGTAACTGAAACCTGGTTCAAGGCTCCTGAGAGCACCCCAGCACTACCAGGCTATACTTCGTATCATGCTTTTCGGCCCCAAAACCCGGGCTGTACCACAAAGGGAGGGGGAGTGTCCATATTCATCAAGGACACCCATACCTCCAGGTTAGTAGCAACACATGAAGCATCAGAGACCATATAGGTGCAACTAACCATAGGCAAAACTGCTATACAACTGGTAGCATGTTACAGAACACCCTCCCAATCTCAGGAACCCCATTTAGCCTTCCTGAAGACATTGGAGGATATGAATGTATCACAAAATGCCATCATACTGGGAGACTTCAACTACCCAAACATAGATTGGGTACATTATTCTAGCCCTAACACCCTAACCCAAAGGTTCCTGGAATTCATAAATTCAAATGCACTGGAACAACTAGTCACCTCTCCCACTAGAGGAGATAATATACTAGACCTGATCATCACAAACATGGGGACAAAATGCTCCACACCGGAGGTATACCCCTCACTAGTGAAATCTGACACAAACTAATCACCCTGGATATACATATCCCACCTCCACCCCCAGCACAAAAGACCACAGTGAAAAACTTCTCAAAAGCAGACTTCACTCTTCTTAAGACTAAGATGGTATCCTTTAAGCCTACTGGACCAGTGGATACCACATCCCACAATGCCGAATCCTTCACAAATGCTTTCTATGGACATCTCCAAGAATGCATGGATCATGCAATCCCAAATAAATCCAAGTCCCTCTCCACCAAAGGCAAGCGTCCTGTCTGGTGGACCTCAGCCATTAACAAATTGTATAACAAAAGAAGGAAGCTACTGCACGACAGAGAAAAATCCCATAAAGGGAAGACATCTCTGATCAACATTAACAGAAAGCTACGTTCTCTCATAAAAACATCCAAGGCCAACTTTGAGAGAAAAATCACTAAGGACACTAAAGATAACCACAAAGCCTTCTTCAGCTATGTTAGAAACCTGGGTGGAAACCCTCAGATATGCTCAGAGTTAGTTCACAACAACAAAAAATACACTGAACCCACAGATATTGCCAACATTCTGGCTGATAGGTTCAGTGCAAATTTCTCCCCTCCCTCACCCCAAAAAGAAGAAATACTTATCCCAGCTGAATGTAATCCCCCTGTCATCTCAGATGTCCAAGTGAGAACCGCCCTCAACAAAGCTAAAAACACAGCATCAATGGGACCTGATGGTATCCCGGGTTGCGTGCTACGTGAACTCCAAGAGGAGCTAAACCCGCACATAAAAATACTATTTAACCTTAGCCTTACTACAGGATATGTACCTGAACACTGGCGTACAGCAACAGTGGTCCCACTCCACAAAGGGGGTACCTCTACAGACCCTCAGAACTACCGCCCCATAAGTTTGACCAGCCTGGTCTGCAAGACTATGGAAAGAATGATTATGGAACTCATAAACAGAGACATAGGAGACCTAAAGACACTTGACCCCACCCAGTTCGGCTTTATAAAGGGCAGATCCTGCCTTTTGAACCTGGTTGACTTTTTTGAAACAGTCACTAGAGCCATTGATGAGGGCAAAGCAGTCCATACAGCCTAACTGGACTTGGCTAAGGCCTTCGACACAATACCCCACTCAGGCATCGTAGATAAACTCAACAGCTTAAACGTAAACCCTTATGTCACTAGATGGGTTGCAAACTGACTAAAGGACAGAACCCATAAAGTTAAAATCGCTGGAGCAATGTCAGACTCAAAGCCAGTCACAAGTGGTGTCCCACAGGGATCTGTCCTGGGACCCCTCTTGTTCGGCATTTATTTCTCAGATGTTAAAGCAAACATGGGAGGGTTGTGGCTGACAAAGTTCGCAGATGACTGCAAACTATGCGCCATAGTCGATACACCAGCGGACACATACATCCTACAAAAAGGCCTCACAGAAACGGACAACTGGTGCCAGAGTCACTGCCTTAAACTAAATGCCAAAAAATGTATAGTCATCCCCTTTGGGAAAAACAAAGTACCCACAAATTATCACATAGACAGCAACCCACTGAGTACGGAAAAAGTAATTAGAGACCTAGGGACCCAAGTCGACAGCGACCTCTCATTTGACACCCACATTGCCAAAGTGGTTAGAAAAACATTCTACCTTGCACACCTCATCATGAAGGGATTCACATCCAGATCCAAGGATGTCATTGTACCCCTATACTCCTCCCTCATCAGTCCCATGATTGAGTACAATGCCCCATTTGGTATGTACCTCACCCGGCATTTGCAACAGCTGGAGAGACCACAAAAGTACCTCACCAAGAGGATCAAGGGTCTCCAACATATGTCTTATTCTGCCAGACTAAAGAAACTCCAGCTCTATTTTGTAGCATATTGCCTGCTCAGTGGTGATCTCTGCCTGACGTACAAGGCCATGTCCAATCAGGATCTGATGGACATGCTCCACCTCAAAAAATCCAAATCCATCAGGACCACGAGAGCTAAAGACTTAAACCTCGGCACAAGTATGAATAGGACATGCTGGAGGGATAGATTCATAACCCAGAGGCTTCCTATGCTTTGGAACAAGATCCCAGTTCATGTTAGGCAGAGCCCCTCACTGACTCTCTTCAAGAGAAATCTTGATGAGTGGATGGGAGATCGTAAGTTTATCCCAGGGGTCACATCTGTGTCACTACTAGACAGAGGCACAATATTCTAAATCTATTCTGTGCATTTTTGTACCATTTCATGGGGTGGCAAAAGCCACATCACTATGGCTAGGCTTGCAAATGCCCCAGGGCAGATAGCCTAGTACTAAAGTATGAAACTATGAAACTATGAAAGAATTTTTGTTCAGACATAAAAGTATTGTAAAAGTATTTGACAACAGTGGTTTATAGACTGGGTCTTGGGACTGCAATATCAGTTTAAAAATATATTCATATTCCCAGCATGCTAAATGCACAGGAGAACAGAGTTGTTGTTCAATATTGGGGACAACCAAAGATATGCTTTTTTTATGGAAAAGGTGGTCATTTCTGTTAGTAACTGTGTCAATAAGAAGTATATATGTGGGAAATATAGTCATGATGCTAGAAAATGTGAAAGTAGTAAATCTGAAGAAGCAGAACATTTAAGGGAAGAGCATGTTAAAATTAGAAAGGGAATTAAAAATAAATTAAATTAATTGGAATGAAAAAGGTAAGGGGAACATATTCAATTTATGGAAAGAACATTTATCTATGAGAAATTATTATATTAATTGAACGGAATGGTTGGTTGATATTTAAAGAAAAATATAAATCAAAAATGATAAAAAATCACCCTAAGGCAAGACAATGTACCTAACACTTTAGTCATAGGTGACTATATAGTCCGGCACACTGATGTCCCTCTCACCAGGTTGAATAAGGAGAGAATTACAGTCAGCTGCCTGTCGGGTGCCAGGATCCACCACATAACGCATGCACCCAAGTCACTCCACAACAAGTACAAATATGACTCTGTCATTGTCCATGTTGGCGTGAATGACTTGAGCCGTACCTCCCTGGACTACATGAAAAGAGACATGGAAGAGCTCTCGGATCATGTGGCCCAGGCAGGTATGACCCTAGCCCTGAGTAGCATCCTGCCTTCGCCCAGAATGATACCACAATATAAGGATAAAATGATTGACTTCAACAATTGGCTAAGCTTATGGTGTCATTCAAAGGGGATCCAGTATCTGTCTGCCTGGGATGACATGATTGACAGACCACGATGCTTTGCCAGAGATGGTCTGCACCTGTTGCCCCTGAGATTCAGGTTACTGGCTAAGGCTCTTGCCACCCCTATAGTGCCTTTTTTAGGCAAACTTCAAAGGACAAAACCACCACCGTAACAGGTACAAGCATGCAAAATCTGAAGGTAATGCTACTCAATGCTAGAAGTCTAAACCTCAAAATGCACTCTCTCGAGGCACTCCTAAAATGGAGAACATCGATATCTGTGCAGTAACTGAGACCTGGTTCAAGGCTCCAGAGAGCACCCCTGCAATACCAGGCTACAACTCTTACCACACTTTTCAGCCACCAAACCAGGACCGAAACACTAAAGGTGGAGGAGTGTCAATATTCACCAAGGATATTCACACCACCAGGCTAGTTGGCCAACACAATGTGTCTGAAATTCTCCAAGTGCAACTAACACTATGTAAGACTGCAATCCAAATTGTAGCTTGCTACAGATCCCCCACCATACCCGAAGATTCTCACTGCACCTTTCTAAACATACTGGAAAATATTAAGATAGAACCAAACACCCTAATACTGGGTGATTTTAACTACCCTGCCATTAACTGGGAAAACTACTCATGTCCCAACACCTTTGTGCAGAGGTTCTTGGAATTCATAAATTCCAACGCCCTGGATCAACTAATCCATAGTCCCACCAGGGGCTCCAATATCCTAGACCTGGTCATTACCAACATGGGAAATCAATGCTCCATAACTATGGTCACCCCCTTGTTAGTCAGGTCTGACCATAAGCTAATCACCCTTAACATCCACATCCCACCCCCACCCCCCAGTAAAGAAACCACCATAAAAAACTTCTCCAAAGCCAACTTCATGCTACTCAAGTCAGAAGTGAGAAACTTCATGACACCCATGCAGACGGGAACTGAAAATTCAACTGCTGAATCCTACACTAAGGTACTGTACGAGCACATCCACTCATGCATGAATCGTGCCATCCCAAATAGAACCAAAATGCTCTCATCCAAAAAAAGGAAGCTAATCTGGTGGTCCCCTGCCATAAACAAACTTTACAACAAAAGGAAGAAACTTTTGCAGAAAAGAGGAAAATCCCAGGATGCAAAAAACTCCCTTACTAGCCTCAGTAAGAAACTGAGATGCCTCATAAAATTCTCCAAAGCTAGTTACGAAAATAAAATTGCCAAAGATTCCAAAGACAACCACAAAGCATTCTATAACTATGTCAAGAATCTAAATGGCAATGCTCAGATCTGCTCTGAGTTAAAACAGAATGGCATTAAATATACTGATCCGAAGGATATTGCCAATATCCTGGCAGATCGATTCAGTGCCAACTTCACCCCCCTCTCACCCCCTAAATGGCCCATCTCAATACCGGAAGATTGCCAAATTTCAGTAATAACTGCCACACAGGTACAAAATGCACTCTCTAAAGCCAAGAATACAGCATCCATGGGACCAGATGACATCCCGGGCTGTGTACTACATGAACTACAATATGAACTGGCAACTCACCTAAGTGTCATGTTTAATCATAGCCTCACCTCAGGTTTCATGCCCACTGAGTGGCGCAGAGCTACAGTTATCTCAATCCACAAGGGGGGATCCACCTTGGATCCCGGAAACTACCGTCCCATCAGTCTGACAAGCCTTATCTGCAAGGCCATGGAGCGTATTATCATGGAACTTATAAACAAAGACATTGGCAACCTTCAAACACTGGACCCCACCCAGTTTGGGTTTGTGAACGGCCGATCTTGTCTCCTCAACCTGATTGACTTTTTTGAAAAAGTCTCCAGAGCCATGGACAAGGGTAAGGTAGTCCACACAGCCTATCTAGACCTTGCCAAGGCCTTTGACACCATCCCCCACTCTGGAATCATAGATAAACTTACTAAGTTGGGCATTAATCCCTATGTCACTCAATGGGTTGCTAAATGGCTTCCTGATAGAACCCACACTGTAAAAGTAGCCGACTCCAAATCCAGCTCCAGACAAGTGACAAGTGGAGTACCTCAGGGTTCAGTCCTGGGGCCGCTCTTGTTTGGCATCTACTTCTCTGAAGTACAGGTCAACACTAAGGGACTCTGGCTAACAAAGTTTGCAGATGACTGCAAACTGGGATCCATTATTGAATCCCCAAATGATGTGGATACTCTACAAAAGGGCCTTAAAGAAACAGATGCTTGCTGCCAGAGCCATGGGCTCAAGCTCAATGCCAAGAAATGTATTGTTATCCCCTTTGGGAAAAAACATGTATCCATGAATTACCATATAGGTGGCAGTACACTAAACACAGAAAGTGTGATAAGAGAGTTAGGGACACAGGTGGACAGTGGTCTCACCTTCGATAACCACATCGCCACAACAGTCAGGAAATCCTTCTATGTGGCACACCTCACCATGAAGGGCTTTTTATCCAGAAATAAAGGAGGTCATTGTCCCACTGTACTCATCCCTCATTAGACCCATTATAGAATTCAACACCCCATTTGGTATGTACCTCTCAAGACATCTGCAACAACTGGAAAGGCCTCAGAAATACCTCACTAAAAGAATCACAGGCCTAAAGCAGATGCCCTACGCTGACCGCCTTAAAAAACTCCAGCTATACTCTGTCACATATCGTCTACTCAGAGGCGATCTCTGCTTAACATACAAGGCCATGTCATACCCAGAGCTGTTGGACATGCTACACTTAAAGAAATCCCAATCCCTCAGAGCTACACGCTCCAGGGATCTAAACCTTGTCATCTCAATAAACAAAACATGCTGGAGGGATAGGTTCCTGACCCAGAGACTCCCCAGACTCTGGAATAGATTGCCCATACATGTCAAGCAGAGTGCCTCTTTGGACCTCTTCAAGAGGACCTTGACGATTGGATGGGAGAAAGGAAATTCACCCCAGGGATCACATCAGTTGCCCTGCTAGTCAGGGGTCCAGGAAAGTAAATAATGTAGGAAGAAATAGCCAGGGAATTGTTATGGCTAGGCTTGTATAGGCCCTAGGGCTGATAGCCTAGTACCAACCTATGAACCTATGAACCTATAAGTAAACGGACTGCCAAAGATGTGAAATATGAGTGTAACCACAGCCAAGTGAATGACAGTCAGATGCACGGCAACCATAAAAACTTTAATAAAGAAATGCAAGTAGGTAAGTACTTTCACCACTGCACTGCAAGTGGCTTCTTCAGACCATATATGTTTATTAAAGTTTTTAAGGTTGCTGTGCATCTGAAAAATATAAATCAGATTATTTACAATGGAATGTGTAGTAAGGCAAAAAAAAAAAACAGGAGTAGAAGGAATTACAAAATAAAACATTAGGGAATTTGGAGAGAAATAAAAATGTTCAGTATTTGATAGAGACATAGATATATATAACAGGAATCAAGAGAATATAAAGGGATTATTGTATAAGCAAAGATATTTTTTGCAAGGTAAAAAAGAAGTTTTTCCTTACTTAAGTAAAATGTTAAAGAAGAAAGAGAAATAATGAGGGAGATGATATATGAGAAAGGGTTGGTGGGGAAGCAACAGAATGAACTTATGGAAATTATAGTGTGTGTGTGTGTCTTTCGGCTTTTCCCGGTTAGGGGTCTCCACAGCGGAACTCCGGTCCGCTAATGATTGGTAGTTGATTTTTACGTACCGAGTTACCAGCTCTGATGCACAACCTTCAATGAAGGTATGCCCATTCACGCATGTCTCCACGCAGAAGACGCTCTAGCTGAGAATCAAACCGGACAGCGGCTTACTGTAAGGCGACAACACTACCGCAGCACCACCACTGCGGTAAATTATGGAAATTATAGTGACGTTCATTAAGAAGGCTCTGAGTAAACAACAGTTAAATAGATTAGATGAATAGAATGTTAAATAATTTACCAAAATTTAAATGGAGAATTAGATAAATAGATTTTTGTAATGGAATTTGACTTGATAATGAAGAAAGTTTATATTGCTTGTGCAGCAGGATCAGATGGAATTGGTTATAATGTATAAGAATTTTGAATTATGGCAAAAATAAATATTTATATTTATGTTAAATGAGTGGTTAAAAGATGGTATTTGTTATACACAATTATATAATGGTGTAATGAAATTTATATGGAAAAAAGGAGAAAAGAGGGAAATTAATTGGAGACTATTCATATTGAGTAATACATATTATAATATATTTATGAAAATATTATGAACAAGATTAGGAAATAAGATAGCTAAAGTGTTAGAAGGTAGTATACATGGTATTAAAGGAAGAGAATGTCAGGAAATATTTGTGATGAAAGGAGATACTGTCAGCCCAGCCAGCTTAAAGTTTGTAAATAATTATGTCAGTGGTGAATATCAAAATGATTTATATAAGATGCTTGTGTTACAAATGTATTAGAAGTGTATGTCATGTCTATATCAAACTGCTTGTATAGAAGTGTGTGCTGAAAATGTATTTGCAAAGTGCTGTTTAAAATGTAACCACAGTGTACCTTACTGGAGGAGAACAGAAATGTACATGCACTATTGTAACTGTTTAAATGTATATATATTCAAACAGTAGAAACTGGGATACAGGAGGTTAACCTCAGTCTAGTACATTTTAGAAAAATACCTGAAATTAAATTACTTTATGCCTATGCTATAAAAGATAGTATAACGTTTTCAATGCAACAAGAGACATGATGTCTGTACCAAGAAACTTTCTGTGTTGTCTTTAGGGTGAAGTAATTACTAGTCTTGAAAACATGAAGGAACACAATTGTTTCATGAATTCCACCATCTGCAAGAGATCTGAGGAGAAGCTCTTGTCTGTATATTTTTACAGGTAGATGCTAAACACTGCTAGCTTCATCAGTGATTGTTTTGCCTGGGAACTAGGAGTCAGGTGACAAGAAATATTCTGCAAGTTATCCCAGCAGTAATATTTTAGATATTAATTTGAGAAGTCTCTTAGTGAGACAGACCATTCTGCATTCTGTCTTGCACCTAACGACAACTAGAAGATCCATTCACATCAAACCCAGAGCTGTTGGACATGCTACACTTAAAGAAATCCCAATCCCTCAGAGCTACACACTCCAGGGATCTAAACCTTGTCATCTCAATAAACAAAACATGCTGGAGGGATAGGTTCCTGACCCAGAGACTCCCCAGACTCTGGAATAGATTGCCCATACATGTCAAGCAGAGTGCCTCTTTGGATCTCTTCAAGAGGACCTTGACGATTGGATGGGAGAAAGGAAATTCACCCCAGGGATCACGTCAGTCGCCCTGCTAGTCAGGGGTCCAGGAAAGTAAATAATGTAGGAAGAAATAGCCAGGGAATTGTTATGGCTAGGCTTGTATAGGCCCTAGGGCTGATAGCCTAGTACCAACCTATGAACCTATGAACCTATAAGTAAACGGACTGCCAAAGATGTAAAATATGAGTGTAACCACAGCCAAGTGAATGACAGTCAGATGCACGGCAACCATAAAAACTTTAATAAAGAAATGCAAGTAGGTAAGTACTTTCACCACTGCACTGCAAGTGGCTTCTTCAGACCATATATGTTTATTAAAGTTTTTAAGGTTGCTGTGCATCTGAAAAATATAAATCAGATTATTTACAATGGAATGTGTAGTAAGGCAAAAAAAAACAGGAGTAGAAGGAATTACAAAATAAAACATTAGGGAATTTGGAGAGAAATAAAAATGTTTAGTATTTGATAGAGACAAAGATATATAACAGGAATCAAGAGAATATAAAGGGATTATTGTATAAGCAAAGATATTTTTTGCAAGGTAAAAAAGAAGTTTTTCCTTACTTAAGTAAAATGTTAAAGAAGAAAGAGAAATAATGAGGGAGATGATTTATGAGAAAGGGTTGGTGGGGAAGCAACAGAATGAACTTATGGAAATTATAGTGTGTGTGTGTGTGTGTCTTTCGGCTTTTCCCGGTTAGGGGTCTCCACAGCGGAACTCCGGTCCGCTAATGATTGGTAGTTGATTTTTATGTACCGAGTTACCAGCTCTGATGCACAACCTTCAATGAAGGTATGCCCATTCACGCATGTCTCCATGCAGAAGACGCTCTAGCTGAGAATCAAACCGGACAGCGTCTTACTGTAAGGCGACAACACTACCGCAGCACCACCACTGCGGTAAATTATGGAAATTATAGTGACGTTCATTAAGAAGGCTCTGAGTAAACAACAGTTAAATAGATTAGATGAATAGAATGTTAAATAATTTACCAACATTTAAATGGAGAATTAGATAAATAGATTTTTGTAATGGAATTTGACTTGATAATGAAGAAAGTTTATATTGCTTGTGCAGCAGGATCAGATGGAATTGGTTATAATGTATAAGAATTTTGAATTATGGCAAAAATAAATATTTATATTTATGTTAAATGAGTGGTTAAAAGAAGGTATTTGTTATACACAATTATATAATGGTGTAATGAAATTTATATGGAAAAAAGGAGAAAAGAGGGAAATTAATTGGAGACTATTCATATTGAATAATACATATTATAATATATTTATGAAAATATTATGAACAAGATTAGGAAATAAGATAGCTAAAGTGTTAGAAGGTAGTATACATGGTATTAAAGGAAGAGAATGTCAGGAAATATTTGTGATGAAAGGAGATACTGTCAGCCCAGCTAGCTTAAAGTTTGTAAATAATTATATGTCAGTGGTGAATATCAAAATGATTTATATAAGATGCTTGTGTTACAAATGTATTAGAAGTGTATGTCATGTCTATATCAAACTGCTTGTATAGAAGTGTGTGCTGAAAATGTATTTGCAAAGTACTGTTTAAAATGTAACCACAGTGTACCTTACTGGAGGAGAACAGAAATGTACATGCACTATTGTAAATGTTTAAATGTATATATATTCAAACAGTAGAAACTGGGATACAGGAGGTTAACCTCAGTCTAGTACATTTTAGAAAAATACCTGCAATTAAATTACTTTATGCCTATGCTATAAAAGATAGTATAAAGTTTTCAGTGCAACAAGAGACATGATGTCTGTACCAAGAAACTTTCTGTGTTGTCTTTAGGGTGAAGTAATTACTAGTCTTGAAAACATGAAGGAACACAATTGTTTCATGAATTCTACCATCTGCAAGAGATCTGAGGAGAAACTCTTGTCTGTATATTTTTACAGGTAGATGCTAAACACTGCTAGCTTCATCAGTGATTGTTTTGCCTGGGAACTAGGAGTCAGGTGACAAGAAATATTCTGCAAGTTATCCCAGCAGTAATATTTTAGATATTAATTTGAGAAGTCTCTTAGTGAGACAGACCATTCTGCATTCTGTCTTGCACCTAACGACAACTAGAAGATCCATTCACATATGCCTTGCTCTATTAGTAAGTTCTTAGGTTATAGTAATTCTCTTAGATGCAGTTGGGAAAATAGTAAAGCTTGGTTTAGATATTTTCTTTATTTATTTGATACTGTTCTGCAATGTTGTTTTAAATATTTCCTGTGGTTTTGAACTCTGATGTCACTGTGAATATATATTTAGTATTGTCTTGTTCTTTTATTATTAAATATATTTAAACCTTTCATTGTGGCTGATCAGTGTAGAGATAGTTACATTTTGAGAGTACTTGCATATTTATTTAGTGACACTGTGTGGGTGGGCCACTTCTAATAATTGCTCTTGGTCAAACTACCATTTGTGTTAATATTACACAGTAAGATTGGACATCCTTTGTGAAGGGCCTTAAAGTAGCTGATAAGGAGTGACTGGTGGCAGTAATACCTACCGTATTGTCTGGACAGAAGGGGGCATAGCTAGCAAACCTGTGCCAGTCTTTCCCAGATATGTGTGTGTGTGTGTGTGTGTGTGTGTGTGTGTGTGTGTGTGTGTGTGTGTGAGTGTGTGTGTAAAATAAATCTCCAAGAGTGTGTGTGTGTGTGTGTGTGTGTGTGTGTGTGTGTGTGTGTGTGTGTGTGTGTGTGTGTGTGTGTGTGTGTGTGTGTGTGTGTGTGTGTGTGCGTGTGTGTGTGCGTGTGTGTGTGTGTGTGTGTGTGTGTGTGTGTGTGTGTGTGTGTGTGTGTGTAAAATAAATCTCCAAGTGTGTGCGTGTGTGTGTGTCTGTGTTTCAGCTACTTGGGCAGGGACATGAAGCACTGGTTGGACAGAGAGAGTGTTGGAGTACTTGGCTTGGAACCCTGGCTAAGGACTCAACTCTATAGCTGTGTCAGTGGGGAGTCTTACTGGGGATCTGGAGAAAGAGAGTAAAACCAGACCTGGACTGACTGTGGTCTCTGCATGCTCTTAAGGGAAATTGCACTTGACGCAAAGAGTTGCATCTGGAAATGCTGTGTATGTACTTGTTAATCTCCCAGTGTATGCTATCCACTGGTGCCAGTGGTGAAGACTGAAACTCCTTGATTACTGGTCCAGTGGTGGGTCATCACATATTGGTTGGCAATGGTGAGATCACCACAACACATATTGGGATTTAGTGGTGTGGATATCAAAACTCTGTAGCCTGTAAACAGTGGTCACTAAAGAAGGTGTTTGTACTCTCAAGCAGCCACATAGTAGACATTCAGAGTTTCATATCATAATAGTTTTATTTTTTGTTAGCTTAGTCAGAGAGAACAGGCAAGGGTTATGGCAAGGTGACAAGAAACCAGTTGGCTGAGATGTGCCAAGCCAAAGGACTGAAGGACTAAGGGAGAAATGATTGCAGCCTTAACCACAGCTGCATCACAGACCAGCAACCAGAAGGACAACCAGACTGGCCTTGCTGATGTACAACTCTCAGAAAATGGACAGTTCATTTTTTCCACAGAAGACTTAAAAATCAATCTGGAGTTAACGAGACTTGAACTGGAGGCCAAATGTTTACAAGCAGAATCAGCAGAGAGACTGTGGAGCTTGGAGGTTGAAGCAGAATCAGCAGAGAGACTGAGACATCTGGAAGCCAAAGAAAATGAGAGGCAGAGGCAACATGAAAAGGAGATGCTGACTCTTCACCAGGGTCATGGAGGTAATGGGGAAGGGAATAACCAAACCCCAGAAGCAACAAAGGTCAGTAAATTTCTTCCACAATTTGCAGAGGGTGATAATGTTGACAGTTTTATTCATATGTTTGAAACAGTATGTAAACAGTATAATAATGACCAAGGGATCTGGGTATGGTTCCTGACCCCCTTACTCCATGGTAAAGGTGTAACTGCTGTTTCTAAATTGTCTAATACTGATTGCTTAAATTGTAATACAGTTAAAAATAGTTTATTAGAGTGTTTTAAGTTAACACCTGACGCTTATAGAAAAAAGTTTTGTGAGCACAGGCGAAAGGCAGATGAAAGTGTGTGTGAATATATTGCTGAGTTAAGCACTTATTTTCATAGGTGCATGAGTGGGTGTCAGGTGACCACTTTTGAATGGCTGACAGAAATTTTGGTGAGGGAACAAGCCCTTAGCACTTTTCTGAAGACATGAAAGTCTGGTTGGCAGATAGAGAATGCAACACCACAGATGAGTTGGGGAAAAAAGGAGACCAAGACCTAGCAAGCAGGGCAGCACTGCACAGGAAAAGGATACACAGTGCTGCACATGGGTCTAAGGGAACCCGTGGTGGGAAGCCTAAACCACCCAAATAGAGTCCACCAGTAACAGGGGAAGCCACTAGTTCAGGTACACGGCCAGGATGAAGGGTTAAATGTTTTAAATGTAACCAATGAGGCCAAGGATTCAAAGTAAAGAAGACAAAGAAATGGACCGGAATGAGGTGTGGGACAATTTAATAGCCTCTTTAACTGTAAAAGCACATTAGGTAAGAGCATTTATTCTTATTAACAAAGAGACATTTTGTGACATTATATTAGAGACTGTTTTTTTAATAGAAAATTTTCTTGGAGAATATGAAAAAAAGAAAGACTGTAACCCATGGAATCATTATATGATAAAAACATTTAATAGGGAAACAAAAAAGAAGATTCATGTACAATTTCAAACAGAGGTAGAAAGAATGTCTTTGAATGGACATTTGAAAGCTTTATGTAAAGCAGTACTTGGACATTGCAAAATATTTATGACAAAGGGGGGTTATGCACTGGTGGCTGGAATTGTAAGACTGTGTTAAAAATAGAAAGTGAAAAAAATATACATACACCAAGCATGATAACTGAGGTGGGGAATAAGAGTGTTGTAAAGTACTACGGACAACCCAGAACATGTTTTTTGTGGAAAATAGGGACATTTGCTAAGTAACTATGACAAAAAAAATATATATATTTCTGGGAAAATCAGATATGATGCAAACAAATGTGAATTGAAATGTTATAAATATAACAAAATTGGACATTTATGGATGGATTGCAAAAATAAAAATAAGAGTTAGGAAAAAGAAAGAGAAGAAAATGAACAAAGAGAAGACATTTTAGAGGTAGTAGAAATAGCAGAAAAAAGATGAGAAAAACACGATAAAAAGGCTATAGAAGTACCTTCTGAAATAAGTGATAAAGAAGACATAAATTGGAAGATATATTGGTAAAAGGGTAAAAGATAGAAAAGAAACATGTAATGGAATAAGTATAAAAGAAAAAAGAAAGGAAATGGATAAAAAGAGAATATATACGCCTAATGATTGGGGGTTGGTACAATGGTTAAGAGGTTTGACTCACAATATAAGGTAAAGTCTTTAATTTTCACCTTTGGGGAGAAATTGGCTAGGCTTAGAATGTCCTATTAAGAAAGCTAGCCTAGTAATTAGCTATGAACGTACAAAACCATGACTCTAAGGAAAAGAGAATGAAAAAATTAGAATGCTTTCTGTAAATGTGAATAGTATTAAGAATATAGTAAGAAGAATAGGGATTTTGGAGTGGTATAGCACATGTGATGTGGCTGTAATTATATTAGAAGACACTAGATTTTTAATGGAGAAACTATGGACTGGAAAGATAATCTGGAATTTGGGAAATCAGGGATGTTCTGGAATAGCTGTATTCTGTAGAAATATTATAAAGATGTTAGATGTAGCTATAGAAAAATGGGAAGGTTAACCATTTAAGATGGAAAGAACAAGTATATAGAACTATAACATTATATGGTCATACTAATTGTAAAGAAAGGGAAGGTTATTTCATCAGATTTCAGACTAGTGAAAAATAGGAATATTATAATACCAGCAGACTAACTGTGATTTTAGAGGCAAATGCAAAAAGGAAAGAAATCAAATAAGAAAAATGTTACAGGTTATAAGATGCGGTAAGTTAAAACTTTGGGATAAAAATCATGGCTGTACAAAAGGAGTATGTATAGAACTGAAATAGATTAGTTTATAGTATCAGAAGGTTTAGTTATAGGAGAAGGGGAGATAGTTGAAACAGGATTTTCTGATCATCTTGCAATATGGCTAGAGATAAAGGGAAAACAAATATATAAAAATAGGCAAAGGAATAAAAATATAAATGAGAAAGTGAGGAATGAAGAAGGAAAGGGATTAGTAACATATTTATGGAAAGATCATATTTGTATGAGAACATTTTATAAAAACGTGTCTGAATGGTGGGTGATATTTAAGAAAAAATATGAAAATAAAACTTTTGTAGTGGCAATATGTTGTAAGAAAAGTAGAGAAAGAAAAATATAAAAGAACATATAACAATGCATTGTAAGATTTAGAACATAATGATAAAAAAATAGTTTGACAAAGAAAATAATTATATGAAAGAAACTAAGAAAAATACAAGAATTGCTATATTTTACAAGGAAAAAGAGAAGTACTAAGTTACTTAAGCAGATTAGTAAAGGAAGATGGTAGTGTAATGAGATAAATAAGAAAAGTAAAAGGAGAAATAGAAAGAATCAGATAAAGATTATGAATAGTGTAGTACAATATGTACAAAAATGTTTAAAGAAAAAAGAAGTTAGTGAAAAAACAAGGAAGCAAAAAGTTAACAGAAAAAGAGAATAAAGAGTCGGAAAAAGACATTTCTTTAAATGATCTATATAAAGTATTAGGACAAGTAAATACAGATTCAGCTGCAGGGCCAGATGGAATAAGGTATGAAATATATAAAAAGTTAAGGGAGTGACAAAAAATATATATTTTTAAAGTTTTTGAATGAATGGTTAAATTAAGGTTTTATATATAATGAATTATGAAGTGGAATACTTAAAGTCATATGTAAGAAGGAAGATAGAAGACAATTAAAAACTGGAGACTGATGGTATTGTATAACAATTATAAGATCTTTATGAAAATAATGCAAAAGGGATTTGAAATTAAAATGGAAAATATTATGGAGGATTGTATATATAGTGTAAAGGGAAAGGTTTGTCAAGAATTATTAATGATAGAAAAATTGTAGATAATATTATGAGTACAGAAAAAGAAGATAATATCATGATAGGAGACCTTAGTAAGGCATTTGATACAATTGGACATGAAATCTTATGGGTAATAATAAAAGAATATAAGTGAGAAAGTTAGGAAATTATGTATGTCAGCATATGCTAATAATAAAGTAAAAATACTTGTAAATGATGATTAAGCCAAGAGGTACATATTTATTTATTTATTTATTTATTTATTTCAGTTTGATTACCGGGGAGGTCCACTGGGCGTTGGTAGCCCATTTTCAGTGGAGGCCTGGGGAGAAAAGCTCCATAACAAGGAATTATTACAGTTCAAATATTTTGATTACAAAGGTAATATCAATGTACATGCAAAGTTATAGGAACTGTGAAATACAAAAATAATTTCAATGAACATGCAAAGTCATAGGCACTCAGAATTACAAATATAAGGTAGTTACATAGGGAATATTAATGAACATGCAAAGTCATAGGCACTCAGAATTACAAAAATAATTACAATGGACATTCATAGTCATAGGCAGTCTGAATTACAAATATCAGGTAGTTTCAGTTTTGTTTAGGGAGAAAGGCGACCCATGATGAGTATGTTTTACTATGTAGTTGACTAGGTGTAATACTTTTAGAAGGGAGTAGGAAGAAGAATAGGAGGAGGTTAGTCAGGGGCAAATGGAGTAGAAAGTTTAGGATTTGTAGGCTGAAGAGTGCAGTTGCAGATTCTGTTATGATAGAGGTAGGAGTGAAGCTGAGCTTTGAAGTTATTTAGGTTGGAACATGTCCTAATTGACAAGGGCAGGGCATTCCATTTTTTAGCAATTGTAAAGGATAAGAGAGGCTGGCCAGCAGGGTGCTGGGGTTTTTGAACTGTGATCAGGTTGTGTTGAGAAGATCTAAGTAGTCTGAGGGGGGTATAAGGGTGCAGAATATTAGAAAGGGCAGGGCAGTTAGAGGAGTGTTGAAGTAGTTTGAAGGCTGTGGTGAGTTGGAGGAGGTTGAGTTGATTGGGAAGTTCAAGCCAGTTTAGGGAGTGAAGGGAGGAGCAGTGATGAGAAGAGGATTTGACGTTAGTGGCAAATCTAGCGACTTTGTTGTAGCATAGCTCTAGTTTGGTGGTAAGAGAGGATGAAAGATTACTGAGCAGGGGGGCACCGTATAGGAGGGTAGGAAGGAGGAAGGTAGAGGCAAGGGCTACTCTGGAATGAGGGGTGAGGAAGTGGTTGTTTCTATAAAGTAGACCTAGTTTTATGTGTGTTTTTTTGATGTTCAGTTGGATATGGGAATTAAATTTTAGTTGATCGTCGATTGTGACACCAAGACGTTTGGAGGAGGGTACAATTTCAATAGGGGAGTTATTGAGGCTGGAGATTTGGAATGACTTTTTTGTCAAGAGAGGAGGATCTAGAGGGAGAGAAAAGGAGAATCTTAGTTTTATTGGCATTTAGGGAGAGGTGATTTTGTAGCATCCAGTTTTCAGTGGTTGAGAAGGCACTTTGGGTTAGGGCTTGGAGGTCTGTTAGATTTGGGGCGGAGCAGATTAATGTTGAATCATCTGCATATTGTACAATAGTTGTGTTGGGGATGGCCTTATGGAAGTAATTTATGAAGATATTGAATAGTAGTGGGCCGAGTATAGAACCTTGAGGTACTCCAGTAGGGGTAGGAAGAAAAGTCGAGGTTGCTTGGCCCCATTTTACCGCTTGGGATCTGTCAGAAAGGTAGCTGGAAAACCAGGAAAGGGATTCTGAGCCAAGGTTGAGATTTGATAGGTGACTTAGGAGGTGTGTGTGAGAGATGGTATCGAAAGCTTTTGATGAATCTAGAAGGACAGTAGATACTATGCTACTGGAATCATGAGCAGAGTTGACTGAGTGCAAAAAGGAGAGAAGGGCAGTGTTAGTACTGTGTCCTGGGCAGAAGCCGTGTTGGGTAGGAGAGAGAAGTTGGTGTTGGGTGAGGAATGGCAGAAGTTGTAAATGGATACATTTTTCTAGGATTTTGGATATAGGGGAGAGAATGGCAATAGGGCGGAAATTTGTGACTGTACAGTTTTTGCCACCTTTGTGGAGAGGTAGGATGAAAGCGGTACGCCATAGTTTGGGTACGTAGGATTCAAGTAAAGACCTATTGATTAGGATGCTGATGGGAAGAGCAATAGAGTCAGAAGCAATTTTTAGGAAGGCAGATGGGATGTTATCGGGGGCATTGGAGCAGGGCTTTAGTTTATGAAGGAGTTTCTTTATTTGGTCAGTAGATACTGGTTTTAGTTTGAAAGAGGGTGGGTAAGAAAAGTTTGAGGAAGATAGAATAGTGGCGGGAGATAGGTGATTGTTAGGAAATGTTTTAGTCAGTTCAGCAATGGAAGAGGTGAAGAAAGAATTAAATAGTGAGGCTATTTCGAGGTCGGTTTTGCTGGTGTCTGGACAAGGGTTGTTTTTAGTGCCAGGTCTGAGGAGTGAATTAATAGAATTCCAGAATTGTTTGGGGTTTCTAGCATGGTTTTCTTGAAGTTGGATGTAGTAAGACTTTTTGTCTTTAATGATTTGCTTCTTGGTGAGGTTTCTTAATCTTAATTGCTTGTACTTAAGGAGTGTTTCAGGTTGTTTGAGTTTATGGTAGGTTTTCCAGGTTTTATCTCTTAGGAGCATTAGCTTTTTTGTATCTTTGTTGAGCCAAGGGGAGGTTTTTGCCTTAAGTCTAACAGTTCTAGGTGGAGCTAGAGAGTTAAGGACTGTTAAAAATGTTGAATTGAAATAGTGGACAGCTTCATCTAGTGGTAGTAGTTTTAAAGGGTTCCAGTTGATAAGTTTAAGTGAGTCAGAGAAGGAGGTAGGGTTAAAGTTAGAGAGGTTTTGAGTGAGAATGTAGTAGTGGGAGTGGGGGGGGAGTAGCTCGTATGGCATAAGCAGGAAGGTGGTCTCCTACAGGGTCTGGAGAGGTGTCAGATTTTATGATTTTGTTTGGATGAGATACGAGAATCCAATCAAGTATGGAGCCAGGAGGATTAGCTTTGTTTGGTCTGGTAGTGGAGTTAATGAGTTGGGAGAAATTAAATAGGTTGATGGTTATTGAGGGATTTGGGTTTGAGATTTTACTCCAATCGATGTTTACATCACCTAAAATGAAGGTTTCTAGATTAATATTAGAGGAAGTCCAGGATAGGATGTCTTCTAGAGTATTAGTATTGTTGCCTGGAGGAATATAGAGACAGATGATGCAGATAATTTTATGGTTGTTCAATTTTAGTAGGCCAATTACTAGTTCAGTGTTACTGAACGATGGGAAAGGGTTTGGGTAGGGAGTAATGGACAAGAGGTCTGAGTAGATAAGAGCAACACCACTGCCTCTTTTATTAGGTCGGTCGCATCGTAGAGAATGGAATCCTGGGGGTAGGAACTCAGAGTCATTAATGTGAGGTTTTAGCCAGGTTTCAGTGATAGCTGCTATACATATGAAGAGTGGTGTAAGACAGGGATGTCCATTGAGCTGTACACTCTTTGCATTAGTTATGAATGTGATAGTATGTGAAATAAATCACATAATGAGGGAGGTGGAGTATATGACACCTGAAGAGTTAAGAATTCCAGTTCTGTTAACATATGCAGTCGACATTATAATAACTGCAAAAAACAAAATTTGAATAAATGAAGTAATAATTTGCACAAATGAGTGTCTAGAAGCATTATGAATATATTTAAATAAAGAGAAAAGTAAAGGATTAGGTGCTGTAGTAAAGATAGGGGGTATATATTTTACAGTGAATTAAATTTCTGTGTTAAGTATAACATCTGGGAATAAAGATGTATGTGGAATTTAATGGGAAAAACAACAGAAGAAATAAAACAAACCTGTGTTTTCTGGAGAACATATAAATTATCTTTCAGAAAAATGGCTTATCTGATAAATAAAATATGGACAAGAAAATGGCATACATTGCAAATGTATTTGTGTTGCCAACAGTATTTGGAAAGGAATTATTGCAGATAATTTTTTTTCATTTATATGGGTTTTAGATTAAACCCAGTAAAAGGAGGAGTTTTGTATATATGTGGTATATGCTGCTTCATTAAATTTGTACATAGTGTTAAAGTTGATAAATAAAAAAGATGAAAGATTAGTAGTAAAACTGCATAAATATGACAAATGTTGGTGTATGGTAAAAAGAGAAAAAGACTGTATAAATAAAAATGAAATGTTACCAAGAAAAATATTTTTGTTGAAAATAAAAACTGATGATATAGAAAGAGATAGAAAGTATGGTATAAGAATGTAATGATAAAACATTAGTATGTAAAACTATGGGAAGATGTAACAGATGAATAAATTAAAGCTATACAAATAAGAAACATGGTGAAATCAGGAAGTAAAATGTCAGCATTTTTGTGGAGAGTGGTAATAGATAAATTGCCAGTAAAAGGAAATATGTCATATAAAAAGAAAAGTGAGAAAACGTTTATATTGGCAATAAGAAGAAACTACAGAACACATGTTTTTGAAGTGTAAAAGAGTAAAACAGTTATGGGGAAAGCTATGTAAAGAAGATTTTTTTATGATATAAAATAAGTGGATAAAATAAACACATATAATTAAATATGTTAAAAAATAGATAAAATCCTATGTTTACATTGTATTGGTTATATGGAATGGAAGAATAAATTAAATGATGTTTAATGGTAAATAGATTTTAGCAACAATATTAAGTAATATTAGGTGGTATTTATGGAAAAAGGAGTGGGGGTCTAATAAGGATGAAAATTTAACATGATTGTAAAGGAAATTATGAATATGTGTAAATAGATTTGTATATCTACATATTTGTATATTTGTAAATATTTGTAAATATGTAAATATGTTCTAAATGAGATTTTTTTTCTATATAAATAAAGGACCCCTAGTCTTTCAAATAGGTGCCATAGGATGTTTTACATCCATCTAAGCTAACACCAACTGAAGCAGATGTGACCTCGGTTTAACATCCCATCTGAAGGGAGGATTCCCCTTTCTCTGAGGTATGGTGATCTCAGAGTTAAAATATATGAATTCAAAGTGTAAGAAGCTTGCTCCCCACATCGGGGGTTGCAAGGGAGTTTTCCCCCTACAAAAAAAGAGATGTAAAGGACAAGAGTAATGTTGAAATGTTGCCTGCTTCATCTTCTAACTGTAACTGATTAGGCATTGGTTTAGTTGGCTTTAATGAAACATTAAGTACTCTAATACAAAACCATTTCATGTTGTATGAAACTGATTGGTTTTATTTTATTCATTGCGTACTGTACAAATTCTGCTTTCTTTCTTTTCTTAGTTGAGCTTTTCAGTTTTGGTCCTTTCATTTCATCCTTTTCTTACACCTACATTCTCAATACCCTTTGCTAACACCATTTTTTACAAGGCTGTACACACTGAATGTGCTTAAACGAAGAAATAAGTAATTGTTAACAGCAAGTCCTTTTATGGTCCAAATGATTCACAACAAAGAGCAGAGTGAGTATGACCATATGCTAATGTTCCCAGCGGCAAAGATAACAGCTAATAACAGGCCCTCCACTATGTACCTCTTAGCCCATAACTCCCATCTAAATAGTCCCTATGCATTAAGTGAAACACTATTCTCACAAGTGACTTCAACTAACCCTCCATCATCTGTAAGACTTACATATCCTCAAACATGTATGTTCAGAAATTTCTGAACTTTATCATTGTAACCTCTTTGGACCAGTTAGTTTGTACCCCAGCTAGCTTTGCTCCTCATCAGTTGTAACTTCCTCCTTGGTAAATCAAACCCACATTCAGCATAAGACTGAAGCAAAAAGCTTATTTATGCCAATACCACAGTATTCAGAGATTGTGCCAGTGTTACTCTAATAAAACTGAACGATGACCTGGTTAAATTCAAAATCACCTTCCAACTTCAATTTTTCTTGTAACATAAATAGGACATGTTAGAGGGATAGGTGTGTATCACAGAGGATACTGCTTTTACGGAACCATGTTCCCCTCCACATAAAACAAAATATTTTTCTTACTCTATACAATTGTAATTTAGACAAATGGGTAGGAAATTGCAAATTCTTCCCTGGTTTAGTATGCATTTCCCTGATGGATATGAGCAACAAGTAAATGTCCAAAAATATCCTTTTTTTGCACATCTCTAGGTTACTCATACACAAAACACAAGGGCCAAAAGAAAAAGAAAAATTCCATGGGAATGCAAGGCTATGCTTCTTAAGATCCTCACATATCAATAGCCTAGTAAGTGTCTATGAAGCTATAAGGACTTAAAAATTTATTGCTAGAAACCATCTATCATTTTTCATATACCTCAGAGTTTGCTAATATAGTTATTGCATACCAGGCTGAAAGTGTAAAGTCATATGTTACCTGGCAGTGCTTATAATTTTATCCACATTGAGCTAGAAAATGTTATGTGTCATCTAGTTAGAGAAACTTTCCAACATACTATATATTTAACCAGAACTTATTTTTGTAAGCAATTGGAATAACAAAATATTTTGGTTCTCACATTTAATTATATGGATGACATGTTGGTAATTTGCCTTTGTTACCACAGATTAGCTGTCTGTCTGGTATGCGTTCTTTTTATCCCTTGCAGAAAATGTAGGGAAAAAAATAGAATCATTAAGACAATACATTATGAAACACCTGCTTTCTCTTAAATGGATGCAAAGACCTATTGTTCTTACATCTTGAGTAGCAGAGACTTTATCTTCTAAGAAAATCTGTTATTAATGACATTTTAATTTAATTGTACAGTACATGTAATAATGTTATTCAGTTTTGTTTTCCATTTTGAAACAGATGACTCAAATCCCTGTAAAATGATCTATGGTTATGCACTTAATTTTAATCTTCAACATTAAATGTCAAAACTCTGATCATTTAAAATAGAAACATGTGTTGCATGTAACAACCCCTGGCAGTCTGTGACATTCGCTTGCATGCTCCTCGGTGGTTTGGCACTGCTGTTCTCATTCCCTGACTGGTTTGCATTTGTGGCTACTGGCATTAGTATGTACAGAGCCCCTTATAAGCAAATGAGATGAATTCATGCAATCTTGTCAAATTATATGTAGGTTTCTGCGGTAGTTTGTGCCACACTGATGGAAGACATACTGGTTTGCATGTCATACCATTGTCACCGGCAGAAGAAAGAGGCTTCTGTTGTGGTCTATGCAGTCTGAGTTAGTTGTAAGATCACAACTTCACAATCAGCTATACATGTTATTTTAGTAATCTTTTAAGAAATCATAGTATGTGGGCATTTTGTATGTGTTAAAATGGATGTGTTGATAGGTAACAGAGCTAAAATAAATACATGTCACTCACCACTGAGCAGTATATTCATAGGATTAATAGAAAAGTAGTATATTCATTTGAAACAAAGCTGGCAATTTCACACTCCCATTAAGTACCTTGGGTGTTTTCTACCTTTAGTTCATTGGGGATGGATACATTTTTCTAATTCCACCAAAATCTGTTTCGAAAACTGCTGTTATTCTTCAAGAGAGAGAGAGAGAGTGACATGGCCACCACACTGTATATGGTATTAAAATGACAGAAGTTAAAATAAATTTAATAAAATAGATAATGTTGTGACCTGGAAGGCACCTACACATGGAAATCTGAGAGATATTTCATTAACTGTGTCTGAAATTAATGTTTTTTCAATAGTATGTTTTTACTGTTCTGCTGTCTTGCAGAGTTTCAATTTTTTTGGTTGGCGTTTCATATTGCAAGTTGACTCTGGATAGCTCAAGGCAGCAGTGCATTGATAACATTAGCTCCGAATCTGTTATTTAGGTATGTTCAATCACCAAACTGTCTTTTGTTAAGTGCTGTGTGGCTTGCTGCATTATTGACTTTCCCCTCTTATAAGGATACATGCACTTAAATTAATATATATTTTTTGCCCACTTATACAACACTTTAGCAAATTGGATTTGTCCTTTTTATCTTCCAAACAAAGTTACTTCCAGTCCATTGAAACAGAAGGCATGAAAAACATTTTGTAAATGAAGTTCAAATTACATTTAGGAATGAAATAGTTTAGCACAATAAGGAATACTTTGCTGGACATTTCTGAGGAAGTAAAGTTTCTCTGGGGTTTGTTGACCTAAATAGATTTTTCTTATTCTCTCTTCACATTTATTACTGAGTAAAATGCCCTTCTTTAAGACTGTATTTGAAATTACACATGAAATGTCACTCGTGATTTACATTTATACTGTTTTTTTTTAATCTGTGCTACATAGCATGAGTTCTACATGTTAATGGGGTTGTACTGCGGCAATGGTCATTTCCAAGAATAGCTAATCCAATAGGCAATCGATACCATTCATAGATTCACATGCCCTTCATCAGGCCTGTAAACAGTGTTTCAGGTCATCCTTTCATGTTGGTATTTTAATTAAAACATTGTAATTTAGAGTTAGAGGGAAAAAGTTACAAAGTCTAGCATGTCTGCCTTGGGTAAATTAAAATTAGAATGGGCATTATCCTCCTGTGTTCCATCCTCAGCGATCAAATCTCGCAGATCATTTCTAGTTATGTTCTTAAAAGAAATATTCACAGCACAAGAAACAAAAAACAAGTAAATAATATGCATAAAAGTATAAAATATAAACAAGATGAAAGAATCAATGCACACAATCCAAACATTTATAAAAAGAGCTTGTGGCTGATCATTCGTCTATGAATAAGTCAAGTCAAATAAATGCATTTTAAGGGATATTTTAAAGTTAGCCAATCCAAGATTTTTCCAAAACCACCATGGTGGTAGCATCAAAACTATGGTGTCTGATGTACAAAGGTGCTTACACTAGAAATGCCAAGCTATGCCCTTAGAACTTCCAGCAGCCCCAGGGTGGCTGAATGAAGCACTCATAACAGACACTCAGGAACAGTATTTTAGGCAGCGATGAAATGTCAAGTGGTAACAGCACAGTGGAGCTCTGTATCAGCTATAAATGGTTAGCCTCAGTGTCACGTATTCCAAGGTTAAGGGCAGTGGAATATTCAAGATGTGAAGAGAGTTGATATTAAATGTTATTAAAGTTTTCCCTTCACAAATAGAGGGATGAGCTGAGTTCCAAATTTTGGACCTGAAATAAAACGTAACTTTCAACCTTATTTTCATTTTATTTAGGTGCTTATTTATTAAACACTAATACGTAACACAGAATTTTTAAAGACAGCATCATAAAACAAAGATAAACAATAAACTGTTTATGACACCATCAGAAAAGTTGATCGGTGGATTATCACAAGATGTAATATAAAATGAATAAAACTTAACAAATAGAAATACATGTCAGAGCTCTTTAAAAGTGCTTAAGAAACAACAAAGAAGAGACAGATAAGCACACAGTCTCTGCACCAGACCGAAAAGTGTGAACAATGAGTGAATTACAGGAGTTTGAAGATAAAGGAAGCTATCAGTAGCATAGTGTTAAGGTGGAGAGATAAACAGTGTGCTTTCTGCAGAGTTAGACTGTCATGATCTGCTGTTTTTGCTTTTTGCATGAATTAATAGGGTTATTTAAAGTGACCTGAAAGGCTTGCAGAAAGTGAAAGACCATTTTCCAAATTGGGAATGAGGATGCCTGCACCAGTTGTCACTCTTCTATTTTTTTTAAATAAGGAAATAAAAATGTATTTATTTAGCTGTGCATGTATGTATTTATTATTTATTTACTTACTTATTGTCTGTGGTTAAGGAGGTAAGTGGACTTGTCTGAAGACCATTTAGAAACTTGAACAAGTCCTCAAGACAGCAACACATACATTTTAAGAATTTTCAGACTGAATAAAAACAACGCTGCACATATACAATGAAATCAGTGAAAAGTATAACATTATTTTACCTGCTAATGATTAAAATGGAGAAAAGATAATGGAGATTATTATTGCATAACATGGCCTTAGCAGAGTATTTGTTCAAAGAATTGTTTTACTGACATGTTCAGTAAATGCTAAGAGTGTATTTAGTCAGACCCAAAGATACTAAAACAGAGGTGTAGACAGCTTATAGTACAGTGTGTTATTGTTTATAAAGTTAAATATTTTTATGTGCCAAATATCATAACCTTTGTCTTCAGCCAATTGGCAGTGAGGCCTCTTTGCTGAAATCAGGTGAATATCTTTGATATATCTATACTCTTTTTTTTTTTTCAAAACCTCCTGTGGCTTTCTTTGCATTCCATGTAGCATGTCCTATGGATAACGATGTTAGGATTTTTTTTCGTTCATTTGTAATGTTGACTTTCAAGAAGTTGGCAGTTCAGAGTAGAAACAATGGAGACTCTAGGTTTTCTTAGGATAGATATTGACAGTGGAGCCTTGTCTTTTACTCTGGGTATTCTTTCATGTTAATTATCATGGAATCAGATCAAGTATTAGCATTCCAGAAGAGGTGCAGGACTCATCTAAGGAATGGCGGTTATGATGATGATTGCATGTTTTCAGGGTTGTGGATTTCCAGTGGTTTGAAAAGTTGCCAAAGTCTAAAATCAATTGCAGTGTGCTGCAAAGAGATGCTGCCTTAAAGAATTTAGGGCAAAGCCCTTCATGTCCAAGTTGTTTATAGCCTGTAAAGCTTTAGAGCCATGGAATAATAACCTGTTGAGGTGTTACACATGTAAGGAAATATGAGGGAAAGGAGTCCATTAATCCAGAAAAGGGTCTGTCCTTAAATTTAGGAGATTTCAGTGCTGCTTCTGATGGTGTCTGATGGTATAAGAGCAATAAATATTATTGTTATTATGACCTGCTGTTTATTTTGGGTCGGCAGTTTTAAACTTTTCTCCTCTGGAGGGCAGATTGTGCATCATGAGAGCTATAGTGTTCCTATAATTCTCAGGTGTTTGGCTCCAAATGAGTTGCAAAAGCCACCATCATTCTGTGGCTGGGACTAATTTGGGATTCATTTTCTTGGCATAAACAACTTTTACTGCCCCCCCACCCCCACCATGATCTTTCCAACTACTTATCAGTACCCAGCTCTATCTAATAATGTTTTTGTACATCATTACAAAAAATAATGGAAGTAAAATTAGTAAAAAATAAAATGTGTATAACAAACAGAAATACTTTTGGCCATAACAGTCTTACAGTTTCTTTGCAAAATGTGTTTTCTGTAATACTATTTTAAGTGAGGAGATGGCTCGCCTTTATTTAATTATCCAATGAGATGGTGGTGAGTTAAGGGGTGTCAAAATGTTAAATAAGGGTGTAGTCAGGTATGTGCTGTATGCCCAATGTATACTTGTTAGGAATAATTTAGTCATTTTAGGCAATTAGATGTACCAAAATTTAAATTAAAAACACTGGCATCCATATTGATTTTATTAAGTTACATACTGTACTATTTTCTTCCAGAATGATTGTTTGGCTGAATGGATTTTCTGCTTAAGGCTGTCATGTCAGGATTTTTTCTCATTAATAAAAAGGTCTCCAAACCATGCAGTTTCAGGTACCAAGGGCAAGTGGGAGCGACATTCTAAAAGCTGTTGTGCAGTTCACAAAAGTCCTGACCACTCCCCTGATCTTACAGACTGAATTGTGGGGGAGGGGCGCTTTTTTTTTCAAAAAGGAAGCTTTGATTGCTGTTAAAAAATGTATCAGTTCCTTTACTGTAGTTTATAGAAAAGATACAAGCACTTTGCGGGGGGGGGGGGGTGGGACTTCAAAAATTACTTGTCCCAGTTTATCATGGTGGCAGCCTACTTTTGATATCTTACTGGGTCATGTACTGGACTGGCCTAAATCTGGCATTTTGCTTTGGAGACTGAACCGCACCATATTACATCTGGATTCAGATAAGGGGGCCATTCTATCTTCACTGCAGGTTCCCTTTGCTTTTGGTCTCCAATGTTTCTGCTATTTTTTCTACTGAAGAAATGGTGTTGCCTGTTTTCTTTTTCTTTTTTTTTTCTTCTTTTTTTTTTAAAAAACATTGTAAGTGAAAGTTTATGGGCATGATTTGAATTGATGCTGTTTGCTCCTTGTGGCTTGCCTTTATGGCCTAGTCACTCTAGTCATTTTGGAGTCTCCCAGTGAAATTTAGGAGATTCTTTTTGCTGTTAGAGTGCATCAGTGCTTGAGGTCTTCCATCAGTGCTACCAATGGTCTTGGAAGTGTGAGCATCTGACCTCCTGTGTGCTCATAGGATCAATATTCAAAGCTTTATGTAGTACTTTTGCTAAATTTACAACCTTGGGATTTTTATGCATACATTTTTAGTCAACAGACTTTACTTCATTGATGCTTTGTTCTTTGTCAGTGTGTTGTTTTTAAAGCTAAATGAGCACTGGAAGTTTGAGCCTACTAGAGTCCTGGAGCAGGAAACAAATCTGATACCTCTGAATATGGATGCTATATTATTTCTGCCTAATTCATTATGCTGTTTTGGAGGGATACATTAGTTAGTGCTTACTTCAAACACTTATTTCATCATCTTCTGTCATTTCTGTGTTTTCAGAATGACTAATTTATTTAAGGAAGCTTAAATTGTACTTGGCCTGGCTTTTTTAGGCATTTTATTGCTTTTTACTTTTGGTATATATTCCTTAATTTTACAATGAGTTGTCTTATGTCTTACTTCTGTAAATAGTTATCACACCGGCTCTTGCTTTGACATGTAGCTCATATTTCATTTGCTCTTATGCAGTTGCCTTGTTTGTTATCCTGACATCCATGATTTACCTAGTTGACATTTTCATGTCTAGTCATACTTTTTCTAAGATATTATGCTTTGATTTTATTGCCTACTTCTTAAAACCTGCATGTGCCCTTTCATGATGAAGCTCACCTGTACTCAAGGTTTTCTTATTGCCCACCATCTAGAAAATACCAAGAAGAAGGTGCTTATAACTGAACAATCACCAGACCTTTGATAGCTGTCATTGCTTTCTGCTTTTAGTATATTTACTTTGAATTTTTATGCTTAATTTGTTTTATAGGACAATAAGGGAAATTCATAAAGGTTATTGCAACATGTACATGAGGTGTACATGTTGTGGTAATCTTTTTAAATTCAGAGGCAACCCTAACACAGTTAAGCATGATGTTCTAGCACAAAGGCATCCAACACTGTGTAGGGCAGGCTCTGCGACCATGCTATATGCTAATGAGGCATTTGGGGGAGAGGCATATGCTAATTATCTCTCTCTCTCTCTCTCTCTCTCTGTCTCTCTTTCTGTCTGTCTGTCTCTCTCTCTCTCTCTCTCTCTGTCTCTCTCTGTCTCTCTCTCTCTCTCTCTCTCTCTCTGTTTCTCTTGTAATCTCCTCCAGGAATTCCTCTACAAGCCAAACAGTTCATGAAATCACTCAGGCATGTAGATCAGCATGGGCAGCCCTATCATGTTATATGTTCATCTACCAGAATCAAACATTGTATGAGGATCGGGGGTGGGTGGAGCCACTAGACACCAGGGATACTACACTGGTACGGTAACAGCCCCTACAGCAGAGCAGAGATTGTGGGTAGGGGGCACTAGTACTCATCAGGAATATGACACTGGTACCATAATGGCACCTGCACCAGTGCAGAGATTGTGGGTAGGGGGCACTAGTAGCCATCAGGAAAATGACACTGGTACCATAATGGCACCTACAGAAGTGCAGAGATTGTGGGTAGGGGGAAGTAGTAGCCATCAGGGATATTACAGTGGTGGCATAATGGTACCTACAGGAGTGCAGAGATTGTGGGTAGGGGGCACTAGTAGACATCAGGAATATGACACTTGTACCATAATGGTACCTACAGCACTGTAGGGAATGTAGGTATGGGGAACCCGTAGCCACCAGTGATACTATATTGCTGCCATAATGGCACCTGCAGCAATAGGGGGATTGGAAGGCTGAGGGAAACTTTAGTCACCAGGGAGTAGTTTAAACTCTTGTGCCTTACTGGCACTTAAACTCAAGGGCATGTACTTGCAGAGTGGACTGTGTGTGGATGTGTGTGTTTATGTTTGAATGTGTCTGAGTGTGAGTGTAGTGTGTGTATGTGTGTGTGTGTGTGTGTGTGTGTGTGTGTGTGTGTGTGTGTGTGTGTGTGTGTGTGTGTGTGTGTGTGTGTGTGTGTGTGTGTCTGTGGGACATTGACTGATGCAGCTCTGGCAGTTAACTACCGTGACCTGTACATCTGTGGGACATTGACTGATGCAGCTCTGGCAGTTAACTACCGTGACCTGTACATCAGCAGTGATCCATACATTGCAGTAGTAACTACAATGACAATGTAGCCAGTAATGAGGTATTTCCTCATCACAGCATCACATCTAACATGTCTCTGAATCACAGAATAATTCATCATGGGAGAAGAGCCTTTTTAGTGAGAGTCGTGTATGTCACACTAGGGCCTTTCATGAAACCCCACTAATGCTTTATTTGTTTATTTATTTTATTGCTGTATTGGATTTAATTTGATATAACTGGGTTAATTTCTGACAGGATTCAGAAGAAAATCCATTCAGCCAAACAGGCATTAAGAAAAAAAATATTAAAAATATGTAACTGATCCTCTGGAATTTTTTAATCCTTTTAGGTATTTTCTGTGATACATTAGAGAATAAAACTTGGTGGTGCTCTGACTTGATTGTGGTTTATTTATTTTTTACACTTTGGATGTTTCTGTCTGTGGGATGATGTGATCCAGAATGTGCATACCCTAGACCTGACATAACCAAGGAATATGGGTTTGACCAAGAGTTCCATGCCTGCAGATTCCAGGGCATAGTTTGGAATTCCAGGGCATAGTTTGGAATTCCAGGACATAGTTTGGAATTCCAGGGCATAGTTTGGAATTCCAGGACATAGTTTGGAATTTCAGGACATAGTTTGGAATTCCAGGGCATAGTTTGGAATTCCAGGGCATAGTTTGGAAAGCATTTGGTGGAGACATTCCTGAGGGAGAATAAATTTAGACTAGAAATTCACTGTGCTGTGTAACATTCAGAGTTTTTTGTGTAAGAAATGATCATTTTTGACTGGTGAGGTTCATGCTTCATTGGATCATTCGGGTGAGTGCTTCTGAATAGTAGACTAAATTGTACCACTCCACCAGTTTTACTGTTCAGAGAGTGTTAGCCTCCATGAGGTATGAAGTGATTGCACATTCCTTTGCAGATAAGGTGTCCTCAATCAGGAATTTACTTCCCATTTGTACACCCAGTGACCTTTTAAGTGGTCTTAATCTCAAGTGTCCTTATTTCTCTTAGACTGAGTTTAAATATCAACTTTGAAGATGCCATCAGTATGGTTTTAGTAATGTAACCAATTTATTGTGCATTTGGTACAATTGCTGCCAGGTTAGTTAAATCTTGTCTGGAGTCCCTAACTCTAATTATTTTGTGATGTGTGGCTTCTTTTAGTTTTTTTTTTTTTTTTTTAAAGAGGTTTGAATAACCCCTAGCCATAAGACACCTTCTGTAGAGCCATATAGACTGGATAATATTCAATCCGTTTCTAAAGTTTCATTTTTGGGGAAGGTTATTGAGAAGGTAATTTATGAACAGACATATTTGAATGCCTGTTAAAAGTTCAAGTACTGTAAATGCTGTTCTTAGAACTGAAGCATTCCAAGTGCAAATACAGAGATGTTAGATTTAGTATATATAAACAGCACGAGTGCAACTACCCATGTAAGGAAGTAAAGCCCCCCCCCCGCAAAAATCCTTTAAAATAGTTACAGTGAATTTCACTACTCCCTGTTTTTTTTTTTTAATCACACTTAATTTTTCAGAGTGTTGGCTCTAAAACTGTTGGGTATCGCATTTTGGAAAGGAAGTGGCTGTAATCCTGTCTTGCATCATGTGATCCTGTTGACTGGTGTCAGGCAGTCTGTAATTAGAACACAATACTGGGACTACTCTTGTTGGGGTAGTAATTTGCCTTCTGAAGATGATGGATCAAAACCTGTATTCCAGCTTGATGCCACCTGATCTGTCAGTGGCGTCAGTCACCATGGATTCTCAGACCTTTTTGGACCATCTTTGCATCTATTGTGGCTTGTCCACTATAGCGTTTGCCTCTTGCATTTGGGTCATTCACAGGTGTTTACCTCTGAGAGTCAGTGTCTAGAATGTGGGGTGCCACATGGCTCCACTCTGTCACCATTATTGTCCAAGATGTAGAAAATAAAAGGATTGATGTGGGGGTGCAGCTTTCTGAGTATTATTGGCTCCTTTCCTATCCCTGCATTATTTTTCATGGGAATAAGTGGTTAGGGTTCTTGGCAAAAGTGACAGATCTCTGTGTAGCGATTATCAGTGCCCTGACACTTAAGGTACGGTGCAGTGGTTATGGAAAAGAACCTGTTATAGGCCATATACTTTATTTTATTTTTAATTTTTATTTAACATTTGTTGACTGGGAAAGTCTGACTAGGTTCCACAGAGTCTGTTTTCAGCAGAGGCCCGGGGAGAAATGCTCCAGATGCATGTCTTTGGAATGTGGGAGAAACCGGAGTACCCTGAGGAAACCCACATGAACACAGGGAGAACATGCAAACTCCACACAGAAGGAACCCCAGCTGAGAATCGAACCAGATAACCTCTTGCTGTGAGATGACAATGTTAACCGCTGTACCACTGCACCACAACTGCACACAACACATGTCCTATTTATTGTTGTGGTGAGGTTTAAATCCCTAGAGTGTGTGGCTCGAGGGGATAAGGTTTTCTTTAGGTGGAGCATGTCAATCAATTCTGGGTTGGACATGGCCTTGTATGTCAGGCAGAGATCACCTCTGAGTAGGCGGTATACAACCAAGTGCAGCTGGAGTTTCTTCAGTTGAGCTGCATAGAGCATCTGTTTGAGGCCAGTGATCCTCCTGGTGAGGTACTTCTGTGGGCTTTCCAGCTGTTGCAGGTGTCTTGTAAGGTACATCCCAGATGGGGCATTGTACTCTATGATGGGTCTGATGAGTGATGAGTAGAGGGGCACAATGACCTCTTTTGATATGGATGTGAACCCTTTTGTGATTAGGTGGGCCACATAGAAGGATTTTCTAATCACTTTGGCAATGTGATTATCAAAGGAGAGATTACTATCTACTTGGGTCCCCAGATCCCTTATTACGCCTTCCGTATTTATGGACTACCACCTATGTGGTAGTTTGTGGGTACTTTGTTTTTTCCAAAGGGGATGACTATGCACTTTTTGGCATTTAGCTTGAGGCCATGATTTTGACACCAGGTATCCATCTCAGTGAGACCCTTTTGGAGGATGTCTGTGCCAGCTGGAGAGTCAATTATAGCCCCTAGGTTGCAGTTATCTGCGAACTTGGTCAGCCATAGTCCTCTTGTGCTTGCCTGTACCTCTGAGAAGTATGTGCCAAACAGGAGAGGTCCTAGGACTGAGCCCTGGGGAATGCCACTTGTAACTGGTTTAGAGTCGGACCTAGCTCCTGCAACTCTCACCATGTGAGTTCTGTCTGTGAGCCAGTTGACAGCCCATCTTGTGACGTAGAGTTTTATGTTCAGGCTGGTACGCTTGTCTATAATACCAGAATGGAGAATGGTGTTGAAGGTCTTTGCAAGGTCTATATAGGCTGTGTGTACCACCTTTCCCTCGTCTATAGCCTTGGTAACTATCTCAAAGAAGTCCACCAGGTTTAGGAGGCATGATCTGGCCTTAACAAAGCCAAACTGGATAGGGTCCAGAGTTTGGAGTTTCCCATTGTCTCTGTTAATAAGTGCGATGATGATGCACTCCATAGCCTTGCAGACCAAGCTAGTCAGGCTTATAGGGCGATAGTTCCCAGGGTCTGTTGTGGCTCCTCCTTTGCGGAGCGGAATAACATTGCTGTGTGCCACTCTATGTGTACGTAGCCTGTGGAGAGGCTGAGTTTGAACAGTGTGTTTAGGTGAGGGGTTATTTTGTCTTTGAGCTTGTGTAGGATGCAGCCTGGGACACCGTCCAGTCAAATTGATGCTGTGTTTTTGGCTTTGGAGAGGGCTGTTTTAACCTGAGTTTCTGTGATTTCAGGGGCTCTACATTCTTCTGGTATGGTTATGGGCCCTTTTTGGGGTGAGAGGCGAGTGAAGTTTGCACTGAACCTGTCTGCCAGGATGTTGGCCATATCGGTCAGTTCAGTGTATTTTGTGCCATTCTGAACTAACTCCGAGCAGATCTGAGCATTGCCACTTAGATTCTTGGCATAGCTAAAGAATGCCTTGTGGTTATCATTGGAGTCCTTGGCAGTTTCTCTTTCGAAGCTCGCCTTGGATGATTTTATGAGGGATTGTGGTTTCTTACTGATACTGATCAGGGATGTCTTCCCTTCTTGGGATTTTACTCCTTTCTGTATTAGTTTCCTCCTTCTATTGTATAGCTTGTTTATGGCAGGGGTACACCAGACTGGTTTCCTTTTCTTGGAGGAATGAATCTTGGTTTTGCTTGGGATAGCACGATCCATGCATTCTTGCAGGTGCCTGTAGAATGCATTTGTAAAGGATTTTGCAGCTTGGACAGCATTATCCTTTAGCATGGGGGCTTTGAAACTTTCCACCTTGGTCTTAAGTAAGATGAAGTTTGCTTTTGAAAAGATGAAGTTTGCTTTTGAAAAGTTTTCCTTGTCTGGGGGGTGGGGGCAGAATGTGGATATACAGAGTGATTTGTTTATGGTCAGATCTAACCCACAAAGGATTGACCTCCAGTGTGGAACACCGGTTGCCCATGTTGGTGATGACCAGGTCCAATATGTTGTCACTTCTTGTGGTAGTGTTGACCAGTTGATCCAGGGCATTTGAATTTATAAATTCTAGGAAATGTTGGGCAAGGAAGTTAGTACTTGACTAGTTCTCCCAGTTAATGTTTGGGTAATTGAAATCACCCAATATTAGGTTGTTTGGTAGGACCTTTATGTTTCCCAGTGTTTTCCAGAAATGTGGAATGGGGGTCCTGGGACATGGTGAGTGATCTGTAGCAAGCTACAATTTGAATTGCAGTTTTGCCCATTGTTAGTTGCACATGGATGATCTCTGAAACATTGTGCCATGCCACTAACGTGGAGGTATGGGTATCCTTGATGAATATGGATACGCCCCTGCCTTTTGTATTTTGGTCCAGGTTCTGTGACCGAAATATATGGTATGAGTTGTAACCTGGTGGTGCTGGGGTGCTCTCTGGAGCCTTAAACCAGGTTTCTGTTACTGCACATATATCGATTTTTCTCCATACTGAGGAGTGCCTCGTGTGCATGCATTTTGAAGTTTAGACTTCTGGCATTGAGTAGCATTACCCTCAGTTTTTTGTTACTTGTGCTATTTACGGCGGTGGGTTTGTCTTTTGAACCTTGCCTATAAAAGGCACTATGGGGGTGGCATGAGCCTTGGCCAGTATTCGAAAGCTTAAGGGTGGCAGATGCAAGCCATCTCTAGTGAAGCAGTGTGGCTTGTTGAGCATGTCATCCCAGGTGGACAGACACTGGATCCCCTTTGAATGACACCAGAAACTTAGTCAATTGTTGAAAGTGATAATTTTTTCTTTATACCGTGGTATAATTCTTGGTGAGGGCAGGATGCTAATCAGGGTCATACTGGCCTGGGCTATGTGATCAGAGAGCTCTTCCATGTCTCTTTTCATGTAGTCCAGGGAGGTACGGCTCAGGTCATTCACACCAACATGGACAATGACAGAGTTGTATTTGTACTTGTTCTGGAGTGACCTGAGTGCTTGTGTTATGTGGCGGATCCTGGCACCTGACAGACAGCTAACAGTAATCTTCTCCTTATTCAGCCTAGTGAGTGGGACGTCAGTGTGCCTGACTATAGAGTCACCCATTACAAGTGTGTTGGGTATGTTATTTTGCCTTAAGGGCTATGATTGTGTGATACACTGATTTGTAAAGTATGTATTTCATGGTTTGTGTTGGGTGGTGGAGGTTGCTTGGATGTCTGCTTTGGAGGTCTCTGTTGCCTTTGCAGATTTTTATTTAGCGCCTCTGAGTATGTTTTCGTGCATTTATGTGTGTTTTTTGCCGATGCTGGTTTAATGGGTCTATGTGAGACTGGTGGTGTGATGCAAGTATTTCCCTTCTTCTCTTGACTGTCTGATCCAGTCTTGGGTTGAGAGAGCTTAGCCTCCAGTTTGACTGTATAATTGCATCTCTCACATGTATTAGTGTTTGGTGATAGGAGGAGAGGGTTGTCTGTGTACATGAGGCAGTTGTAACATTGCCACAAAATGCCCAGATTCACCAGTTGGACTAGAGAGTACACCTGAAACTGCCCTTTGGACATGCCTGGATAGGTACAGTGAACTGTTTTACTGATTGGCTGGTAAGGTCGAATGGAGAGCCTTGTCCTTCTGTACAGTATAGGGGGGGGTCAAGTGCTAGGGTTTATAAGTGCTTGCATGAGTTTTAAGCAAGTGTCGGGCTGAGAAATGAATGGCTTGAGTGCTTAAGTTGAACGTTTGTCTAGTTCCAAGGGAAAATTGAAGAGGAGACTTTGTGGAGCCGGGAATAGTTATACTCTAGCAATCCGGCGCTGCCCAGTGTACAAAACCGGGCAAATGTGGTTTTTATAGCAGGGAAATGAAAGAGATAGAAATTAGCACAAAATGGCCAATAAACTACTAATTTCTGGGCTGAAACCACTCCTCCAGGGACAGATAGGCTGCTCAAAGCTCCCCTCTCTCACAGGCGAACAGAGAAACTTCCTTCTATCCAAGTAAGGTATGGACAAACACAGAGATTTGTAACACAGCCCTGAAGTCAGCACTAACCTGAAAACTGGACTATACTAGCTTAGAAAGATGGGAAACAAGCATATTTTTCAGAAAATAAAGCAGATACAATAAAAAAGCACTTTAAATGCACAGAAAATTATACTTATTGTTATATATCTCAGATCAGAATTGTAGTCAATGCCTCTAGTAATAAAGTAGGAAGAAACACAAATACAGTAAAAGCATATGAATAAAGTACATTTATATATATATATATAAAACAATATAAAATGAACAAACTGATTTAAACAAGTTACGCAATTAACCAGAAAAAAACTCAAAATGAGCCCTGTTCCAGCAGTCTTTAATCAGACAAGTTCTAACTGCACACTCCTGCCACTAGGGTGCAGAGGAACTTTCTCCAAAAAAGATGGCCTGGATCAGTGCTCAAGTTATACAAACATAGCTGGATTCAGCAGGCCTGAATCCGGTCTATGCTACAGCAACAAGGGGCACCAAGTTCAGAAATAAACAGTTCAAATAAGCAGGCCAATAAGCCTGTGACCAGAAATTCCAAGCTCAGAAGGGCAGAATCCAGCCTCTCCTCCCACAAGAGTGCAGATCACAAACCTTCTTAATGTAGAATAACTGGCCTGAAGCCCAAGTGCTTAAACCAGAACTAATACACTTTTAGAATAGCAGACACTGAGCCTTCAATCAGCAATTCTCAGCTTAGAAGGATGTAAGCTACCTGTCCTGCCACAACAGTGCAGACCACTAACCTTCCTAATGTAAAACGACTGGTATGAAGGCCAAGTGCTTAAACCAAAATACTTAGAATAACAGTTACAATTTAATCAGGCTGCTGCCAAGCAGTAATAAATGCAGCAGAATAAATAAAATTGAGTTCTTTTAAGAAGAGGCAAAAGCAAAATAAAGTAAAAGGAAACACAAATACAGTAAAAGGAGATGAATGAAGTGCAAATTTTTTTTGTTTGTTAGTAAAGTGCAAGGAGAGATGAAGGAAGAACCTAAGTGGGTTGGCCTTCTCAAATCTTCTCTCTGTATTAAGTAGAGTGAACACTAGACTCGGAACATGATCTCACTGTAGTCAGTTAAGTGAGCAAATGAGATGGACTCAGGAGGAGTATTCAAATACAGACTTACAGGAGGGGCAGGCAATTCCAGAGCCACCAACACTAACACCAAGACAAGAACAGGGAGGATGGGTGGGGAACTAAATGCAGAGAGACACACAGCACACTATTCAGTGAAACAATTACGTAACAGAAAAAATAAAATACAGTACTTTTAAAACTGCAAGTTTGCACTTAACAGAAGACTAAAATACAGTACTGCAAGTTTGCACTTAACTTCAGCTTCTAATGCAGGTGATTGTAGCCAACCAAGTCTCTCATAAATTGAGCATAAAATTAATTTTCAAACTTTGGGGCTAGCACTTAAAAGTACAAAGAAAACCCTCTAGACTAACAGTTAAATATCGGATAACAAAGAAGTGAAAAGACCACCACCCCCTCTTACAGCAGAGAGACACACAGCACACTATTCAGTGAAACAATTAGGTGACAGAAAAAATAAAATACAGTACTTTTAAAACTGCACGTTTGCACTTAACAGAAGGCTAAAATACAGTACTGCAGGTTTGCACTTAACCTCAGCTTCTAATGCAGGTGATTGTAGCCAACCAAGTCTGTCAGAAATTGAGCATACCATATTAACAAGTTCAGCACAACATTGTAAACATATATTAGCCTATATACATCGTTCAGAAGACATTAATAAGGAAAGCCATGGCACACAAGCAAAAGAGATATATATGGCCTAATTTAATTAGTGGGATGAAATGCCACAGCTTGAGGACACTTCTTTCCATTCTTGTGGATTCTTATAGGACATACCTGGATTCCTAAACAAAGTATTCTCCCTAAATTGTGTATGTGTATGGATTTGACCTATCTAGCAATTAATGGTGAAGAACACTTTCATTTGGTAGCATAAGCCATTTTATGGTACTGGCTAACGCCAGCAGATGTTTGCAACTTTTCCAGAGGGGGCATTTTAGTACTTCCCTCTACCCAAATTCCAAAACTTACAATCCATAACAGTGTTTCAGCAGACATCTTCAGACACAGACCATGCCAATCTGCTGGAAGAGTTCTTATGGTATCTTGTAGTTTCTGCAAAACTACCTCTATACAGTGGGACCTCGCGTAATGCAAGTGGTGGCTATGCCTGTTTTTAAGTCTTCTTTTTCACTTTCGAGGTCTGCATAATTTTAGTACTATAATTATAAAATATGTTTTGTTGGCCTGTGTAATGGTTCATCAACTCACATCATCAGATAAGGGGCTGCTGACTCTTCTAAAACTCAGGCTGGAATCTTCCGTCAGATGGTTAGTTACACATCTTGCCTGGCTTTTGGGGAATTGACATCTTCCCTGATTAGAATGAGCAAGTCAGAGTCATCTTTTATAAGGTCACTAAGTATCATCTACTCGGAAGGTTATTCTTAAACTCCTGGCTGTTCAGTAATGTTTAGTTTACTCGTCTTTAAATTTTTACTCATGCTGAAGTGATTTTAAGCAATACAGGTGTTTTTGTTACTTGAATTTTGTATTTATTTTATATTGTTTCTTTTTTTTTTTTTTAACTTTGTAGTGTTTTGGATGTAAGCACTTTAATAAAAATAAAAATGAATGGAAGGTAAAGGTGGTCGAGTTGATGTAGTGCTGAAAGTTTTTGACAAAATACTTGAAGTCTCAGATTGTGATAGGAGCTTCCATTGTTCATTTCCGAGTAGATATTTGCTGATTGATTTGCTCTTCCGTCAGATCACAGGATCATAAGTTAGTACAAAACTACTGAGTCTTGTGAACATTTACATTTACCAATACCCAGCCTCAGGCTGAACCTCCTCTGTCATGGCAGGCCAAGTCAGCACAACCATGGCTGAATTTGTGACTACCCATGCAATTATCCAGTTCCTATTTGAAGAAGGATACTGTATTACACTGTTTAATATGCAGTGGGAGTCTATTTCAGAGGTGGGGAAGGTGCTGTGTAATGAAACTATTTATCCACTTTGTTCTGTTTACCTGTTGGTGAAGATTTAGATCCCTTGTCATGGTTTTTGTGGGGATTATTCGATTTATGGAAATACTAAAGATCCAGGATCAGTTGGTGCCTAATGGCTGAGAGGACAAAGTATAGATATCTCCTCATAAATCTGTAAGACTGGATAATGGGGTGGTACATCCAGTAAGATTATAAACATCTGACCATCTTAACAAATAATGCAATATTTAAAAAAAATGAGTTACAGAATTATGACCTCTGACTTTCATTAAAGCAGTTGACGTTTGCATTTCTGGTCAGTTATTACAGTGGTTCCTTCAGGCTCAATCGTGACAAGAGGATTGATGTAGATTTATTAATGTTTTATGTTTTCTTGTTGAGTTTCACTTCAAGGGGTATAAATGTCTCTTACTCTTTGGGTGCTTTTTGGGTAATATGTCTAAAGAGGAAGAAGGATATTTAAAAGATTCTGTGATGCATCTTTGCAGTTACTTTTGTGTTGTAATTCAGGACTAATCAGTCAATAATACTTCTAATAAAAAGGACAGTTTTTTATTGTATTTAAAAACAAGAAAGAGGCAGTTGTGTTAATCCCTAATTTATGTTATTTGATAGGCAAAGAGGCGGTAATAATAAAAGTGATAAATATTCTTAGGCACCATATCTTTCACCTGTCCAGTGTTTGCCAGAAAATCACAAATTTAGGTTTAAGAGTGGCACCTTTAAATTACAATTTTAACATTTGTTTGACGTCTCCCTATCCTGCTATCTCATTGTCTGCTCCTGCTTGTGTCAACACTGATATGGTGATGCAACTAGAACCATGAGCCCACCTGAATGTGTGTAACTGTAAGGTGAGGGGGGAAGGTCAAGTAGTCAAGCACACAGGGAAGTAGATAAAATATCTGCAATATGTTTCTGAACTCTGAACCCATCCTGAAGTTAGTTCCCTCAGGCAGCCCACATCTGCATGCTAAGTATTGTGCTGTACACACCGAATGATGCAGGGGGGAGAGAAAAAGATGAAGAGAATACAGAATGCAGAATAAAAGTGCTCTGAAACTGAATTTTTAACCAACTGTGATACACTAATTCCAGAACTAACACCATATCACACAGATGCACTTATGCTGGTACAGTTATGCCAAAAAGTGTTTTCGGCAAACTTTGCTGTTTGCTGTATGATAAGGATGATATTCTTTAGTTTACCTGTTGCTGTTGACCGCAGTAAGCCAGATATTTGTACCAACGAGCCTAAATGTTGAAATGGAGACTATCTGACTATGGATAGCTTCATTTACATGGTTTAGACTGTGCAGGCATACAGGCTATCAGACCAAGTGTGTGTATATATGTAAATATATATGCTTGTAGGTATAAAATGTTTATGAGTGCGTGTAAGTGTCTCTGTGTGTGAAAGACTTCCCCTACATTTTATAGAACATACATTTGATCAGCAAATTCTAGGGGTGGTGTATAATGCCAAATGTATGAATAGCTGAACGTTCACAATGTCAACGATATGTTTCATTGAGATGGGTGAGTGGGGTTTGTAGGAGGTGAGAGTGTTTGCGCGTGTATCTAAGTGTTCGGGTTAAGGTCAGGGATAGCTTTGTATGCGTGCGAGTGTGTGTATTTTAGGGTTAGGGTTAGGTAAAAGGATAAATGTAGTGTTGGTGTGTATTTGTGTGTGTGTGTGTCTTGTGCAGCAACAGTGTTATGGAAAGGTTTTTTTTAAGGTAAGGGGTAGGGTTAGAAAATGTGCAAGGGCAGGGTTGGGATCTATTACTAAGGTGGTACAGGCAAACAGCCTAACTAACCTATGGAACTAAAATAATGCCACCAACTCACTCTTAGTGTGTCATCTAAACATTAGAAGTATAAACAAGAAAATTCATTATTTACATACCTTCCTGGATGTCCACTCCCCTGATGTTGTATGCCTTTCTGAAACCTGGCTCAAACCTACTACCACTGATAATGAAGTTATACCCCCAGGTTACAATATAGTATGGCTTGATCGCATCTCTGAAAAAGGAGGGGGTAGCCATCTTGTATAAATCCACTCTGGCAGTATCCAAAACTAGTAATCCAAATACCCAGGTCGCTAACAATACAGAAGTACTCATTACAAAGGTCCAAATCAATAAACACAAATCTATAAACATTGTTTGTATCTATATTCCCCCAGGTGACAACACAGATACCTTGGAGACTATCCTCCAATGGCTGTCTACTTACTGACCCCAGGAAACTATTATTCTCGGAGACGTTAATATCGACTGGTATACTTGCTCTGCAGACTTCCCCTCCACCCATATAAATTTGCATGGCTTCTCCCAGATAATCTCATCATCTACCAGAATCAATAAGCTCAACAATATCCTTGACTGGATAGTAATAAACAATCCACCCCAGCTATACCAAGCAGGCACCCCACCTGAAGACTTTAGTGATCACTCCCTCACCTATATAATCAGAAAAAGAAATGACATCCCTCATCAATCTACCTTCAAAACCATTAGAAATACTAAGAACTTTATTCAGACTAATTTCCAGAATGAACTTAACTCATGTAACTGGTCCAGCCTAACATTACTTCCTCTAGATGAAGCAGTCTCATACTTTAACTCTACATTTCTTGCTATCCTGGACAACCATGCTTCCAAACGTACTATTAGAACCAATAACAAAGTTGCACCATGGCTGTCCAATGATACAAGACAAAAGATTAGCAGAAACAAAGCGTGGACTTCCTGGAGAACCACTAAAGCCCCAAAAGATCACCTCTTCTATAAACAATTAAGGAATGATACTAAGAAGGTTATTATACTAAATAAAAAGAGATACTACTGCAATCTACAACAAAAACACCAAAACCAGAAGAGATACTACTGTAATCTACAAAAAAAACACCAAAACCAGAAGAGATACTACTGCAATCTACAACAAAAACACCAAAACCAGAAGAGATACTACTGCAATCTACAACAAAAACACCAAAACCAGAAGAAATACTACTGCAATCTACAACAAAAACACCAAAACCAGAAGATATACTACTGCAATCTACAACAAAAACACCAAAACCATCCACAAAAATTCTGGTCAGGCATTAATAAACTACTCCACCTAGGTCAATCAACTACCCCTACCCCCCAACTACCCTCCAACAACCTCCTAAAAATGTTGCCAATACCTTTAATACTTTCTTTACTGAAACACTGCAATCCCTAGCCAACATACTATCTCACAATACCCTAACTACCACCAATCCCACACCTGATAATAAAATCCCCTTCAAGCTTGATCCAGTACCAACATATTTTATTAAGTCCCTACTGAAGAAACTGAAACCCACCACCTCTCAGCAGACCTACTACGTGCTGAATATATCCAAAAAGCTGCTAAGGAAATAGCATACCCCATTTCAATTTTAATCAATAGAACAGTTCTTGAACTAACTATTTCTTTCTCGGACACTAACTTTCAACCTATCCTGTGTGTATGTGAGTAGAAATTGTACTTGTCTGTATATATTGTTAAAAAAAATGTCACTTTTGTGATAATTCACTGTAATAATTTCACTGTAATTACACTGGTAATGTACACTTGGAGCTTTTCTCCCCGGGCATCCCTGAAAATGGACCCGTATCCAGTCGGACTTTTCCGGTTAACAAATGTAAAATAAAAAAAATAAAGGTGGTGCAGACATGGCTGTTTATAACTGTTTTAAATTTTGATTTCCATTTCTTATTAATTGCTTTTTTGGAAGCCAATAATATTAAACTTAGTAATACCTTACTATATCAGGCAATTCAGATTGTGTATCACAGCTTATTATTTAAAAGTTTACCACCTAAATGCTCTTGAGAGAAATGGAAAGAAGGAAAGGAAGATGGATGGTACTTGTTTATAATCTGGCAGAATGCAAAATGTATACTGAAGCAGTTCTGGAATCTGAAACTGCATGTTTCTTGTGTAAAAGAAATGAACGTAAACACATTCTTTACTGCACAGTGGACTGCTTTATGCGCGAACACAACTTGAGAGCACTTTTTGTCTATAAAACAAGTGTCAAGTATTACAGCTCCTTTTTTTTCTTGAATTGTGTCATATTCCATGACCTGCAGTTTGCCACAATTTTGGCAGCCCTTAGGCTTGTTGGAAGCTTAGACTAAGCAGATCACCTTAAAACAAAATCTCAGCACTCTGCATAGCTCCTGTAATAACTGTTATTACTTCAGAATTAATGAGAAATACCTGGTCTTCTCTTAAACCCATTGCTAACCTATAGCGGTCATCTCCATTATCTGCTGAGCCCACTTCCTCATTTAACCTCCACTTCCCTCTCCTGCGCCCTTTAATCCCTACTGATGACTGACCCTTCCCTACTCCCTGAAACCCTGTCACTGGGTGCCCTGCTATATAGATTTAATAGGTTTGCTATTAACACTTTCTAATCTTCCTTATTCTTTATGCTACATATCTGATCAAGCTGGACTCCTTCCCTGGTTATCCAAGCTTAAATACTGAACTCTGATTTCACAACTCACCCCACTGGGTTGTGTGTATGATGTGGCTTTTATATAATCCTTTATGCCATCCTCGTTTCTTATTAATGTGATATTATGAGGTACTGTCATCTGTGCCAGGGAGAGTATGGTAGTGCATGTGTACATATGCCAGCATAGCTAGCTGGAGGTTTGTAAAGAATTTTATGTTATTTGACTATCACACTGATTTGTGCAGATGTTTGAGTTAAAATATATATTTGTAAAGTCACTTGTGTTAAAAATGCATCAACAGTAGGTCCTGCTGGACAAAAAGAATGTATGCATGTGTATTAGGCTGTATTGTTGTAACTGATCAAATGTGTATGTTTATCAGAGAACCCTGGAAGGGTGGAAAGTTTGAAATTGTGTTGTAGCTATCAGATGCTGCCACATATTTTAGCAAAGCTCTGTGTGTGTATTGTACCACAGTCAGGTGACCAGAAGTGATGCCATCCTCTAACCAGCATCTGGTTTCTTTGGAACTCTCGCAGCAAAACTTTGGAACCTGACAGGATATATATCTCACACATCCACACAAAGAAACTCAGAGACATCATCTGTTTTTTTGCTGTGGTAAAACACTCAGCACACATCAGCTTGCCTTGCTTTAGTAAGTAGTCAGAGAACAGTAATTCTTTAGTCAGTCAGCGACATTTAGTGAGAATAGCTTAGTATTATTTTCTGCATCTGTGATCCAGGTGTATTATTTTTATATCTCAGTGGTTGAAACTCTGTTGTTTATTGTATTCAGTATTCTCCTTTTTTCTGTTGTATTGTCATTAAATATGTTAATACTTTTCATTGTGGTTGGTCCTTTAGAGAATACTTTTAACATCTTGAGAATACTTATACTTGTTTTAGTGACACTATGGCCATTTCTGAAAACCTTGCTGCTTTGGTCACACCCTACCATTTGTATTAGTATTAATTTTACACAGTACAATTGGGTACCCTTTGTTAGAACCTTAGGGTAGCTGACTGGTGGCAATGTGATTACCCCAGAGTCTGGGCAGAAAGGGGCACAGCTCGTACATCCCAGCTTTTCCCAGGTGTGTATGTGTGTGTGTGAAACTAAAAATATCCAACTGTATGTGTCAGCTACTGGGAACAGGGACACAGAGCTACAAAGTGTTCAGTGTGGAATTTTGTGTGGACCTGGAGAGAGAAAGAGAGTCAAGTCCAGGTCTACAGCATACTCCCCATGTGCTCTTAAGGGAAATTGTGCTTGGTGCAGGGAGCTGCATCTGAAAATACTGTGTGAATCCATCTTTGCTCTTAGTGACTGTCCCTCACCAGAGTTAGTGGTGAGGATTGAGTCTCCTTGATTGCTGGCCCAGAGTAGGGACCCATCACAATTCTACTGTAACCTTTAGACATTTGTTGTGACCTTTGTTTGTACCATGTGACACATATGTCTGTGTGCTGATTTCCATTTCATTCTTGAATAAATATACTAATTTATTTATGTTGTTAGCTTGCACTTTATTAACACATCTTATTTTAACAGCACTTCTAGATTTTTAGATGCTTTATTCATGATATCCCTTAGGAAAGGTACTGGCCCTATTAGCAGATGTAAATAAATAAATTCAACATTAACTATTATTAATTTTGTCTGCAGCTTCCAGGAAGCCCAACTGAGCCATCTGCACATGACTGTAGACTGATTTTTTAATGATCAGAACACAAACCTGAGCCTTAAGTCAGCAGTGACTTCTGGGTCACTCGTAGATTTTTCTTTTGGGAATAAGCAGAGCTACAAAAGTTAGCATTGTTGCCACACTCCACTTTTTTTCCACAGATCAATTCTCAGCTAAAGTATCTTTTTTGTGGAATTTGGATTTCTTCCCTGTGTCTGCATGTGTTTTTACCAGGTAACATGCCATAGGCAAATTGATGATACTCCAATATAACAATCATGGTACATATTGTGTGTGAATGGGTGGTGAGTCCATGCTGAAATAGACTGGCATCTTGTTGAGCATTAGTTTCTCTGCCTTGCACTTACTGAGGGCAGCGCTCCCCTGCTACCATGAACTGAATTAAGTGTATATTCAAAGAATGAATGAAATATGTGTTCTCATGCTCCATCTTGGAACTCAAAATAGCTTCTTTAACTATAAAACTAACAAACCCCAGGCAGTTGCTGTCTAACAATACACTAATAGAATAACATGATAAGACATTAAACTGAGTCTCCATCTGTCTAAGTTCATCATAGCTCAGGTTGATGTAATAGATCCCATGGCACCTATTGAAAAGAGTAGGTGTCCTTTATTTATATACAAAAATAACTCTTATTTACAAAATATTTAGCTATTTCCACAAATTTACATATGTTTAAATATATAAATACACAAATCTGTTAACACATATTCATTATTTCCTTTACAGTCATGCTAAAGTTTCTTCCCTGTCAGACCCTCACTCTTTTTTCCATAACCACTATCTAGTTTTACTTAATATTGCTGCTGAAATCCATTTACCATTAATTATAATTTCATTTATTCTTACATTCTATATAATCCAGATAAGATAAAATAACTTTTTATCTACTCTTTTAGCATATTATTTACTTCTATTCTTATATCTATATTTAATTATATCCATGTTTATTTTATCCACTTCTTTTATTCATCCATCCATCATCCCTTTTTCCCATTGTTGCACATGGGTTCAGTGCCAAAGTTTACACTACCGGGTGGCGATCTTCAAAAAAAAGCTTCTTTACATAGTTTTCCCCATAAATTTTTTACACTTTTACATTTCAAAAACACATGTTCTGTAGTTTCTTCTTCTTGACGGTGTAAACATATTCTATCACTTTTCTTTTTATATGGCATATTTCCTTTTACTGACAATTTATCTAATACCAGTAGTGCACAGCATCCTGGGTTTGAGACTTGACAGGGCTGATTATTTCCAGGGCCATTAGCCTAATACACATCTATGAACCAATAAAATCCAACCCAGGGATCACTCCAGTGGTTGTACTTGACAGAGGCACTGGGAACTAATGTCGGGTGGTATGATGCCAGGATAATCCTATGGGCTAGGCTTGTAAAGGCTCCAGGGCCATTAGCCTAGTACACACCTATAAGTTAACAAGAATTTTATCACTTTCTAGAAAACTCTGCCTGGCATTTGTCATGCACACCAGTGTCATTGCAAAAATTTAACACTGTTACGAGCATTTAATTCAAGTTTATAGGTTCATAGGTTCAGAAGCCGCGGTGGTACAGCAGTAGCGTTGTTGCCTCACAGCAAGAGGTTCGATTCACGGCTGGAGTGCCTTCTGTGTGGAGTCTGCATGTCCTCACCTCGGTTGAGTGGCCTCCGAAAGACATGCGTGAATGGGCGTGCCTTCGCTGAAGGTTGGACATCGGGCTGGCAACTCAGCAGCATAAAAATCTACTGCCAATCATTAGTGGACCGGAGTTCCGCTGTGGCGACCCCTAACCGGGAAAAGCCGAAAAGACAAACAAACAGGTTGATAGGCTCATAAGTGTTTACTGGGCTATCATCAGGTGATAAAATTAGTCATGCTTATCTGCAGTAAGTTACAAGTCATCTGCCTATGCATATTTACTACACTGCATATATACATAGGATTTGTTTATTTATTTATTGAATGTTAATATACATGTCCTGGGTTTACTACAAGTGCCAGTCACAAGGACTTTTTGTAATGCTTATATGAAAAACTATGATCAGAGTTTCACTTGATTGTAATTCCAGGCTGGATATGATTATAGCAGTAGAACTGGCACAGAGACAGAATTTAAGTGTTTCACTGTATGGCTTGGAATAGATATTGTATCATAATTAAAAATATATATTATTATTGAAGGAGCTGGTAATGCCTAACACACCGCAATCTAAAAAGTTTTTATTTTTTTTTAACAGAAGACAGATATTGAGTCAAAAATATTAATGTACTCGTATAACATGGGGTATGCAGATTTACTGAGTCAACTTTTGCTGGAGCCAGTATTAGTGAAATCAAAATTTCAAAAGTAATTTTTTTTATGAAATTGGCTATATTCACCATGGTTAGTAGTGCTTCCTGTGTGACTTGATATTTTATATTGTGAACCTTATCCTGTGTGTTTATGTGCATTTTTGCTCAATATTTGTGATATATATATATATATATATATATATATATATATATATATATATATATATATACGGGTCCCCTTCAGTCGATCGAAAGTTTGCATGTTCGAGCCACATATGGCCAAGACCATATGTTTGAACTTGTAAAAGTTCGATCGAACTGAATGGAGATCTCCGTACAGAGCAGAAAGGGAAGATTTCCCATTTCTGCAATGTAGTGCGATCTTGGAGTTGGTATATTTAAGTAAGGGTGTGTGGGGGCGAAGTCCCCCACGTGGGGAGTGCAGCTATAGATGTTTAGTTTTGTATTTTTTTGTTTTATGTGTTTTTATTTCAGTGTTCAAACTTTTATGGCTTTGAACATAAGGCCTCGGCCATATGTGATTCGAACTTGTAAAAGTTCGATCTACTGAAGTAGATCCATATATATATATATATATATATATATATATATATATATATATATATATATTTGTGATTGCTGAATATAGTTAAGTTTTGAGCCACATTTGCAGTTTGCTTTGATTTAGACTGCAGCAAATGTGGTGTTAGAACAGTTTTTATTGAAGCCTTTTTGCCATTTTTCCATTGCTGCCTGTGTGACCATGGAATTAATTAATTTAAGTAAAGGGGTATAGAACTGTGGGAGGGTTGTCTGAATATTTTTTTTTTTGTGTGTGTCTGTGTGTGTCTGTGGAAGTTAAGCTTGTAGGTCTAGTGTTTCTATATCCTTTGCTTATCTTTTATATCATATGATATGAGTTGTTCGTCCAGATTTTTTAAAGCATGGTAATGGAGCACTATGTGTGTGGCTCTTGAGGAGTGTTATATGACTAGTTCTATGTTTTAGTAATATTGGATCGATATCTGCATTTTATTGCACTGATAAAGAAGGATATGGAGGCCATTAGGCTAACAGGACATGGCCAGGACAATATCTGTGGAAATAACATGCCTTACTAAGGTCTTCTTTGTAGACTGACATGTGACTTTGAATGCATATGCCTGTTGTAGCTATTCTCATTTTAATTACAAGTTATTTTACCAGACTACTGACCTTTTAAAATGCAAGGCCAATTCCAATGTGCTTCTGTCTCATGTACTTCCTATTGGGGAAACACTGCCCCTCACACTAAGGATTCAGTTATTTTCAAAAATAACATTAGTACTATATGGTACTGAATACATTTATTCATATGCATTGCATTCTTATGTGCATCCCACACACATTTGGTGACAGAACAAAATATGTCTGCCATGTTTAGAAGAATGTGTTAGATAAGACATATGTGCATATATGTAGCATCTTTAGAGGCACATACCAGCTGCACATGGCTACAAATTTCACCATTTACTGCGTTGTGTTGGAGTGGAGACAGATGACAAGTTACTCTCTCACTGCATTCTGCAGTGAGATGTCACAGCATAGTGCAGGAGCATGCATGTAGCAGCTGCTCCTTTATGCTGCTCTTTAAAATATGGCATAGTTTAGTGAGGGAATGCTACATCTGGGGTAACCCTTAAGGCCTCTGAGGATGCTTTGCTAATGTTAATGTTTTTACAACTAACGTACAAGTGGCATTGTTATATACTCATTGTTTTTAACATGTCTCTTTTGATCTCTTTTTTGTCTGTTAATTAAACCTCTCCATTCCGAATTTTGTTATCCTGTGAAACAGAAACAAAATGTTCTGGCTTCAGACTGGAGGTAATTGGCCACTGTTCTGGCATGAGGGCCTGGTTGGAAGTAATATCCTTCTGAGTTTCTTACAATTTGCTCAGAATGCTTGCTGGTTCCCAGGAATGCAGTAGTGCATGTTTCAGGAACAGTAATAAGCCAAATCAAAAATAAATGGGAGACTTTATACTCAGAAAATGGTCGGTTATAAGGAGTTTGCTTTTTCCTTTCTACTGGCACTGTCAAAATATGAAATCACTTTAAATTCTTTAATACAGCTAAATATTTCAAAATAATTCTTCGTAAGTGTTCATTTTTGTGGAGAGTACCCGTTATTCACTCAAAGTGAGGAAAAACAGACTTTCCATGTTCTGTCTACTTACTTCACTTTGGCTGATGTCTTTGGACAGAATCCTGCTTAGAATAAAATTACTTCTGTGAAATGATACTAAATTATGTGGCCTCTTCTAGCCACGTTAGCAGAGATTCCTGTATCATCTTTTCTTGATATGCTTGTCACATATGTTAAGGGTGATTAAATCATAGAAAAATATGGCCAGAAGTTCAAAACACTACTGCAAAAAAATGACTTCTTGTTCTTGATGTTTTTGTTGGAAGAAGAACATGGGCGAGTAGAGTTTCAGGCCAGATATTCAGAAAGCAGTGGACATTCTGATCTCTTATAAGTTTCTCTACTTTACACAACTGAACACTTTGTGCAGGATACATTAATTTAAAAAAACAAGGGCATGTAAGTTAAAGTAAAGTGGATGAAAATCAACTTGACATATTTATTTATACCCAGGAATCTGCTTTAAGATTTTTCTAGCGCTGTGCCTACTGGAAAATAAAGCTGGATATACTTTGATGTATTAATCTGTATTCTTTTAGCTGAAGTGCTTGTCTTAGGTTCATGTTATTGGCTTGAAAGCCAGTATTGATAAAACAGAAACAGGTCAAATTCACAGTCACAATAGCCTAATTTCTTTCTTTACTTTTGATTTGAAGGACTTGGTGTGCAGTAAGCAATAACTCTGGCTACAAATGAGTTATGAAATTACACACTGACAATTATTTTTGCTTCATCTAATTTAGCCCACTTACTCCTGCTACTAATGTTTGCCCATGCCTCAGTTAGTCCATCATATCTCTCCCCCATCCTTACCTCCACTCACTATCCTGGGGGGGGGGTGTCCTGACAGAATCCCATTGTGACCCTACTGATGGGTTCTCCCTCTCCAAGGAGAGAATGACCTCGCTGTCTATGGTCTCTGAGATTTGCCACTCCCCACATTAAGAAGGTTATGATCAGGCCAGGCATTATATACATGGCTAGGGCTAAGGATTTAGGATATGGGAGATCGGAAGCTGTAGGTGGGTGAGAGTATTTGATGAGATACACATCACCATCTATGCTGTCAGCTCACTTATGGACCTTGCTACTGTAGCAGCCTGCCTGCAACCAGGGAGACATGCCCTGGTCTCCACCAAGGTGTGCCCTTCCTGTATGCAGATTTCCAGCCTCTCCTCTTGGATAGGTGAACTGACATAAGGTGCTCACTTCCACTTTCTGCCAAGCTTCTTAAGTGTGCAAGTTGCTAACTGAACTTGGATCTTCTGGGTCATAGTCAGCGTTCCACCCCTCAATACCTCAGAACTAGGCTACAATGAAAACCTTCTCAGTGCAGTTAGAACAACAATACAATTATATCATTTTACAGTTACCTTAATGAACCTGAAAAAGAAATACAGTAGCTGGCCTCAGCTGTATAAAACTGCGTTACCATTACACGTGTGCCTTATTTTAATTTAGATCTGCCATTTAATTCCAGACAGTTCTGGAAGCAAATGTCCATGCCACTGACCATTGCAAATTCTGACTGTTAACAGAGGGCAGTTTGTTGGGTGGAATTTTTCTCTCATGGTTATGCATAACTGATAACTGGAATGGCTAGATATAAACTGACACAATGTAATGTGCAACCACTAAGGACCTACTATTTTGAATGTAATACAAATTAATTGAAGATGAAAACAGTGGAATGAGGCATCGGTCCATGGTTCTGAGTCTTCACACTGACACTACTAGTCCTTATTACCACGCTTATTTCAGACATTTTCCACATGGCTTGGACTCTGACAAATAATTCTGCTGAGGCACAGTCCTCTAGCTGTTGTGCTAAGACACTCTGAGAGCCTGATTTGCATAATGTAGTGATTACTCAGTTTTAACAAATGTTGCCATCTTTATTTATGCAATCATGTTTTTAGATTAACCTGCAGATGTTATGCTCCTCACTTTTGCCAGAATCCTGTTGGCCTAAATGATATACTCTGACTACCCCCACCACTCTTTCCTCTAACACGTCCATATTAATAACTTTCAGCTTGCTGACAGTCCATTTTTTTCCAGCTCACTCATCACAATTTGTCCTTCTCTAGCACTGCCACTTATTTTATATCCCTCTTTATATAAGGTTTCCAAAAGTACAACTGCAAAGATTATTCCATATGAGGCCTCACCAGAGCTCTGCAATGAGGTGGATCCTCTTTGATATGCCTCAATGCAGTACTCTTTTTCTGTAGATTTGTGAATCTCCCTTCCTTGCTTATGGTCCTCCCTCAGCTGTTGGTGTCATTCATCCTTGCCATGAGGATCCCTTTCAGGTCTTTGATTTTTTCAGGCTCACTCAGACCTCCTCAGTGGCACAATAATGTTTCCTGTCTTTGTGGATGTGTTTCACTTTACACTGTATTAATCACCAGCTATCAGTCCTCTTATTTTTCAATGGAATCTTATCACCAAGTTCTCTCATAGGCTCAAACTGTAATGGTTATCATACTGTGGCATGACCAATCAGACCTACATTATTTTCTTGCTAATGAATATTTTTCTGGTAAAATTCATGTAGTTGGTCATAGGATGGATCCCTGTGGTACCACTCGAGTCTGATTGATAGTGCCTATAGCCATCACATTCTACTCCATCTTTGTGGGCCAAAATCGAGGGTTACAGATGGCTTGGACCAAACATAGAATAAGTATTTTGCATAATTTTTCTCAGGAGGAAGTATGTGGAAGTACTGTCTGTGAAGAGGTAGATTTTGCTGGTTCAGATGAAGGAGTCAATTTATCTTTAAGAATCTGACTAATAAACAGTACTGCAGCTTCTGCATTAGTTTGTCAGAAAAAAAGTCAAGCTTATCAGGTGGCTGTTACCTGGTTTTCAGATTTCATCAAGATGGGAGAAGATGATGCAATTTAAAGGGCTGATGGATAGTGGTAAATGCAGGAGTGAACTACCAGCAAGAGACTAAAAAGGCAACATCCAAAGCCCACAAGATTGTGGGCTGCATTTGCAGAGACTTGAACATAATTTTCTTAATCTGTGGGTCACTTGTGAGGCCTTAAATGGAACATTTGTCCACTTTTGGAGGCAATCTGGAAAAAAAGAAAACAAGGCTGCTAGAAAGGTACAAAGAAGGCGCTAAGATAGTAAAATGATTTAAAGGGAAGTAATAGGAGATTCAAGACAGGCGGAGCTGATAGGAAAATTAGGATATGATATGCATTCACACAATCATGAAGGTAACTTTTTAAGGAATTAAGCTGAAAGGGAGGAGGGTAGGAGACTTCACTAGTTTCAAACTCTAGGGTAAGTTATCAGCCTGTACAGGGGAAACTACTGTTTTGTGGAGATGTTAATGGACAAATGATGCTGACTCCCAGACTGACCAATATACAGCCCAACAACTGAATGTTTTAAAAAGGCAAGAAAAAGCTGGAGATTTGGGAGGAGTAAACAGGAAGGAAGAATCAATGACAATGTGCTGGGCAAACGATATTCATTGTCAGCCTTCTTCTACATGGTGGACATATATGTTAACATCTTGCATTGTCAGCCTTCTTCTACATGGTGGACATATATGTTAACATCTTGCATTGTCAGCCTTCTTCTACATGGTGGACATATATGTTAACATCTTGCATTGTCAGCCTTCTTCTACATGGTGAACATATATGTTAACATCTTGCATTGTCAGCCTTCTTCTACATGGTGGACATATATGTTAACATCTTGCACTGTCAGCCTTCTTCTACATGGTGGACATATATGTTAACATCTTGCACTGTCAGCCTTCTTCTACATGGTGGACATATATGTTAACATCTTGCACTGTCAGCCTTCTTCTACATGGTGGACATATATGTTAACATCTTGCACTGTCAGCCTTCTTCTACATGGTGGACATATATGTTAACATCTTGCACTGTCAGCCTTCTTCTACATGGTGGACATATATGTTAACATCTTGCACTGTCAGCCTTCTTCTACACGGTGGACATATATGTTAACATCTTGCACTGTCAGCCTTCTTCTACATGGTGGACATATATGTTAACATCTTGCATTGTCAGCCTTCTTCTACATGGTGGACATATATGTTAACATCTTGCATTGTCAGCCTTCTTCTGCATGGTGGACATATATGTTAACATCTTGCATTGTCAGCCTTCTTCTGCATGGTGGACATATATGTTAACATCTTGCATTGTCAGCCTTCTTCTGCATGGTGGACATATATGTTAACATCTTGCATTGTCAGCCTTCTTCTACATGGTGGACATATATGTTAACATCTTGCATTGTCAGCCTTCTTCTACATGGTGGACATATATGTTAACATCTTGCATTGTCAGCCTTCTTCTACATGGTGGACATATATGTTAACATCTTGCATTGTCAGCCTTCTTCTGCATGGCGGACATATATGTTAACATCTTGCATTGTCAGCCTTCTTCTGCATGGCGGACATATATGTTAACATCTTGCATTGTCAGCCTTCTTCTGCATGGCGGACATATATGTTAACATCTTGCATTGTCAGCCTTCTTCTACATGGTGGACATATATGTTAACATCTTGCATTGTCAGCCTTCTTCTACATGGTGGACATATATGTTAACATCTTGCATTGTCAGCCTTCTTCTACATGGTGGACATATATGTTAACATCTTGCATTGTCAGCCTTCTTCTACATGGTGGACATATATGTTAACATCTTGCATTGTCAGCCTTCTTCTACATGGTGGACATATATGTTAACATCTTGCATTGTCAGCCTTCTTCTACATGGTGGACATATATGTTAACATCTTGCATTGTCAGCCTTCTTCTGCATGGTGGACATATATGTTAACATCTTGCATTGTCAGCCTTCTTCTGCATGGTGGACATATATGTTAACATCCTGCATTGTCAGCCTTCTTCTGCATGGTGGACATATATGTTAACATCCTGCATTGTCAGCCTTCTTCTGCATGGTGGACATATATGTTAACATCCTGCATTGTCAGTCTTCTTCTACATGGTGGACATATATGTTAACATCTTGCATTGTCAGCCTTCTTCTACATGGTGGACATATATGTTAACATCTTGCATTGTCAGCCTTCTTCTACATGGTGGACATATATGTTAACATCTTGCATTGTCAGCCTTCTTCTACATGGTGGACATATATGTTAACATCTTGCATTGTCAGCCTTCTTCTACATGGTGGACATATATGTTAACATCTTGCATTGTCAGCCTTCTTCTACATGGTGGACATATATGTTAACATCTTGCATTGTCAGCCTTCTTCTACATGGTGGACATATATGTTAACATCTTGCATTGTCAGCCTTCTTCTACATGGTGGACATATATGTTAACATCTTGCACTGTCAGCCTTCTTCTACATGGTGGACATATATGTTAACATCTTGCACTGTCAGCCTTCTTCTACATGGTGGACATATATGTTAACATCTTGCACTGTCAGCCTTCTTCTACATGGTGGACATATATGTTAACATCTTGCATTGTCAGCCTTCTTCTACATGGTGGACATATATGTTAACATCTTGCACTGTCAGCCTTCTTCTACATGGTGGACATATATGTTAATATCTTGCACTGTCAGCCTTCTTCTACATGGTGGACATATATGTTAACATCTTGCATTGCCAGCCTTCTTCTACATCGTGGACATATATGTTAACATCTTGTTACTCTGTTTAACACAGAATCGCCACTTTTGATTATTTTCTGGCAGTTTCTTGTTTGAAAACGTTAGCATAATAGTTAAAGTGTTTACCTTATAGACCCAAGGTGCAGGGTTTGATTCTCACTTGTGGTAACTGGGGCTTAAAATGGCCAATATGGGCAGTTAGCATGGTATGAACCTATGTCCTATGCTACGCTCTGAGATAATGCCTAGGGAAGTTAGCCTAGTATGAATCTACGCCCTTGGCTATGCTCTGAGATAATGTCTAACAGGTAACCTTGTGATGGGGCTTTGACAGCACCTGATCTGTTTTCATGAGCAGACTGTTATGTATTGCATGACATAAGTGGTAACATGCTACCACCTTTATCCATGCAGTCATGTTCTTAGTTCCTTTCTTTCTACTGGTGCACAATCTCTAGACCACATTTTTCCTGGAAGACCACAGTTTTGTGGATGTTTTCTCATCCTCAAAACTCTTTTCTCAACTATTATTTATTACTTTATTAAGTATTTTCGACTGGAAACAGACTGACTGCTTGCTTGGATTACTTTTGAATACTTAGTAATGCTGTACAATTATATATTTTCTATTATTACATTTTGTTTTGTTTTGACTTAAGACGAGTTTAAGTTCGCTACTTCTACTACTATTGCCTGATCTGATTAATATACAGTGATTAACTAGAAATATATGGACTGAAAATCTTCCACACAGAGAAGTTTCTTACACTGTTTTGTTTTTGGACCCATTACACTTTAGTGGGTTGTTTTGAGACTTTGGGGATACCACGGAGATTACTTGTTTAATGTTTTAACTATATAACATCTAGCTGTTAGGCATTTAAATATTTTAATAAATACAATTTTCTTCTCCTTATGTTGATATGGTAATTTGCTCCCCAGTTCTCATCAGTACATATTTCTGAGCTTGATGTTATTTTTTAGGACAGTTACTAATGCCCTGCATTTTCTTTTTTCTGGTTTAGTTAGGAGCACTTCCAAGAATGCTAAAACTAACCAACCCTTGACCTAGCTCATTAACCCTTGACCTAGCTCATTCAGCTCTATTGTTTTACCTCTAGTGACCTACATTGGCCTCTGGACATTATTATCAGTATGGATGATGACTTATCTCTTTATGTCCTCTTCACATAACACAAGTTCTGTTTTGTAAGAAGCTCGGTTCAACCTTAAGCCATGTTCTGATCTGCCTTTCCCTTTCTCCATCTCAAATCTAGTGACAAATTCATCCATGGATGCTCACACTCCCATATCTCTGCCTTCCCTCTTTGTCTCCATCAGTCTCTTACAGCGTCCTCTGACCGGTGCCACACCTTTCCATTACTTTCGCCTATGTTAATTGTCATCATTAAGTAGAAGGAATGTGTCATTATTTTTTTTCCTACTGGGATTTTTAATTTCCTATAATAAATTTGACTCATTAAGTATCTGGAATGAAACAGTGAATAGAAGCATTTGCTATAATCTTGGGCAAGTCAGTGAATGTTTATTTAGCAAAATGACATCTTCAAAGGCATAGAGAGAAAGCAAGTCTGTCCTTAGTAACTGTTGTGCCTAGTTTGGACCATTTTGTTGAGCCCTTTCAGCAGCCCCTCCCACCCCCACCTACAACCCAAAACATCCCTCTGTCCACATGCTGGCTTCCAGGATTTAAGACTATTTCAGATTATATATCAGGAATATAAACCATAATTTCATATTAAAAATAACACAGTGTGTTTATTTATTAGTTTATATTTTGTCTTAAAACATATTAAAACAGAAATAAAGTACTGAACTCCAAGATTAGTCCTTCCCCACATATGTCCAACATCTCACGCTGTTCATCTCTGAGGGTCTCTGATGGACTACTGAGGCCCTTGAGGCCCTCTGTCTACATGATGCTTCATCATGTGGATTCATACCTCTCAACTGTCCAGATTTTCACAGAATGTCCAGATTTTTGCCTCATATTTTTAGTCTGCACTTCATCAAATTTGTGATTTTTCTGGATTTTTGTGGAAAATTAGTGAGGACTGTCTCCACTAAATAATGACAGACATTTGAGTTTCAGACTTCATATCATTCAGAAAATGCATGGTAACACAAGGTCTTTTATTCTAGCAACTTTCTGAGTTTATAACAACAATAATTAAAAATTGTCTCTACTTTTGGGGCCTTATCCCCCTGTTATATTTGGCTTTGTCCAGATTTTTTGTGTTAAGAGGTTTTGAGCTACATGTGGGTTCACCCTGGCTTATCTGTAAACATGTCCCCAAACACCTGTAGCACTGCCTGGATTTCCTGATCCTGGATAGGAGATAGCTCAGCACTTCCTATTGCCTCTTTCTCTCCCACCCTCCCTCCATACTTCTTTTCTTTTTTCTGTATTTTCTGTCTACATCCTTTCTCTTCTTCTACTCATTTGACTAATTCTGTCCTCCCATTCACATTGCATGCATAACAATTGTACATACTAAAAATATTTTTTCTTCATATTATGTTTTTCATATAATGGGTGCTAATGTCTCTAATGGACACAGGTGGCATGTAAATGCTTGATCTCCCAAGGCCATGTTTACACTTATCATGGGTACCAGAACTTGTCAGATTTTGGATGCATGGCTGGGCTTAAAAAGGGCCTTGTGGTCCTTAACCTGGTAAACACCTATGAACCCATGAATAGCATGCTGTATGATGGTATGACACTGTACCTGTAATGTTATTACCAATTTTACTGACCAAATTCTTATATCATGTCTATTTATGATTATGGTCATTTTATAGGTTCATAGGTGTGTACTAGGCTAATGGCCCTGGAGCCTTTACAAGCTTAGCCCAAAGGATTACAGTGGCATTGTGCCACCTGACATTAGTTCCCAGTGCATCTCTCAAGCTGAGCCACTGGAGTGATCCCCGGGGTGAATTTTCTATTTCCCATTCACTCATCAAGATTTCTCTTGAAGAAAGCCAGTGAGGTGGTTGGTTTGACATGTATGGGAAGTCTATTCCATAGCATAGTCAGCCTCTGGGTTATGAACCTGTCCCTCCAGCATGTTTTGTTTATTGTGGTAATGAGGCTGAGGTCTCTGGAGCATGTGGTGCTGAGGATTGGGATTTCTTTAGATGTAGCATTTCTAACAGAGCTGGGTCAGACATGGCTTTGTAAGTCACGCAGAGATCGCCTCTAAGTAGGCGATATGAGACAGAGAATAGTTGGAGTTTTTTGAATCTGTCCATATAGGACAAGTGTTTAAGGCCTAGGATCATCTTTGTGAGGTACGTTTGCAGCCTCTCCAGTTGTTGCAGGTGTCTAGTGAGGTACATGCCAAATGGGGCATTGTACTCGATTACTGGCCTAATGAGGGAAGAGTAGAGGGAGACAATGACCTCTTTCTTCCTGGATGCAAAACCCTTAGTAATGAGGTATGCCACATAGAAGGACTTTCTGACCACAGTGGCAATGTTGTGGTCAAAAGAGAGGTTGCTGTCAACCTGTGTTCCCAGATCTCTTCTAACACATTCTGTGTTCAGTGGACTACCACTGATGTGGTAATTCTTCTGTGGACTACCACTGATGTTGTAATTCATGGGAACTGAGTTTTTCCCAAAGGGGATGACAGCATATTTTTTGGCATTGAGCTTAAGGGCATGGTTCTGACACCAGTCATTGGTCTCAGTGAGGCCTTTCGGCAGGATGTCAGCATCACTCGGGGAGTTAATAATAGCTCCCAATTTGCAATAATCTGCAAACTTTGTCAGCCAGACTCCCTTTGTGTTGGCCTAGACTTCAGAGAAGTAGATGCCAAACAGGAGAGGACGCAGGATCGAACCTTGTGGGACTCCAGTCATGACTGGTTGGCAGTTTGACTTGGGGTCAGCTACTTAAACACTGTGGGTTCTATCTGTGAGCCAGTTTGCAACCCACCTAGTGATATAGGGGTTGATGCCTAGCTAGTGAGTTTTTCTATGATTCCTGAGTGGGGAATGGTATCAAAGGCCTTGGCCAGATCAAGGTAGGCTGTATGAACCACCTCGCCTTCATCCACAGCTCTGGTGACTGACTCAAAGAAGTCGACCAGGTTGAGCAGGCATGATCTACCTTTCACAAAACCAAACTGTGTGGGATCCAGAGTTTGGAGATTCCCTATATCCTTGTTTATTATGTCCATGATGATGGGTTCCATAGCCTTGCATATCAGACTCGTCAGGCTAATGGAGCGATAGTTCCCAGGGTCTGTAGTTGCTGGATGACTGTAGCAGCGTGCCATTCATTAGGGACAAAGCCTGAGGTTAGGCTGTGATTAAACAGGGCGCACAGGTGTGGTGCCAGTTCACTCTGTAGTTCATGTAGAACACAGCCAGGGATATTGCCAGGTCCCATAGAAGCTGTATTCTTGGCCTTTGACAGTGCTGTTTTAACCTGTGCAGCAGTAATACTGGGTGTCTGGCAATCTACTGGTATTGTGATTAGTCCTTTGGGGGGGTGAGAGGGGTAAAGTTGGCACTGAATCTGTCGACCAGTATATTGGCAATAGCTGTTGGCTTGGCATAGGAGGTACCATTGTGCAGTAGCTCAGATCAAATCTGGGTATTGCCATGGAGATTCTTTACATAACTATAGAAGGCCTTGTGGTTGTCTTTACTATCTGCTGCAATTCTGTTTTCATAGCTAGCTTTAGAGGATTTGATGAGGGATGAGATCTCAACTTTTTGTTGGGGCTGATAAGGGAGTTTTTCCAGTCTTGGGACTTCACCTTATTCTGCATCAGTTTCTTCCTTCTGTTGTAGAGTTTGTTTATGGCAGGGGACCACCAGATTGGCTTTCTTTTTTTTGGAGGAGAGCGTCTTGGTTCAATTGGGTATGGCGAGATCCATGCATTCGTGTACGTGTTCATACAGTGCATTAGTGTGTGATTCAGCGGTCATGCAGCTATTCTCCATTTGCATGGGTGCCATGAAGTTAGCCACCTCTGTTTTTAGAAGCCAAAAGTTAGCTTTGGAGAAGTTTTTCATGGTAGTTACCTTTGCAGAGGGTGTATGAGGGATGTGGATTTCCAAGGTGATTAGTTTGTGGTTGGATCTAACCAGGGAGGAGTTGACTATTCGTGTAGGGTAATGGTCACCCATGAAAGTAATGAGCAGGTCAAAGATGTTGCTACCTCTAGTGAGAGTAAGAATGAGCTGGTTCAGGGCATTGGATTTAATGAATTCCAGGAAATGTTGGGCAAGTGTATTGGTACATGAGTAGTTTTCCCATTTAATAGAGGGGTAATTGAAGTCACCCATTATGAGAGTGTTAGGTTGGACCCTAATATTCTCCAGGGTGATTAGGAACATGGAGTGAGTGTCTTGGGACATGGTTGCGGACCTATAACAGGCTACAACTGCAACTGCTGTCTTGTTAGCTGCACCTGAAGTATCTCTGATGCATTATATTGGGCTACCAGTCTGGAGGTGTGCGCATCCTTTATGAATATGGAAACACCACCGCCTTTGGCGCTTCGGTCCAAGTTCTGGGGCCAAATGGTGTGTAATGAGTTATAGCCTGGTAGTGCAGGAGTGCTTTCTGCTACTTTGAACCAGGTCTCTGTTACAGCACAAATGTAGATGTTCTCCATTTTAAGGAGTGCTTCGAGCGAGTGCATTTTGAGATTTAGACTTCTAGCATTGAGCAGCATGACCCTCAGGTTGCATTTGTTTGTAGCTATTACGGTGGTAATCTGGTCTTTGGAATACAGCCTAAAAAGGCACAGGGGTGGCAAGAGCCTTGGCCAGTATCCAGAAGACCCGGGGTGACAGATGCAGGCCATCTCTGGCAAAGCATCAAGATCTGTCAGTCATGTCATCCCAGGCAGACAGATACTAGATCCCCTTGGAATGACACCAGAAACTTAGGCAATTGTTGAAATCAATAATTTTCTGCTTGTACTGTGATATCATTCTGGGTGATGGTAAGATTCTGCTCAGGGCTAGGGTCATACCCGCCTGGGCTTCATGATCCGAGAGATCCTCCACATCTCTTTTCATGTAGTCCAGGGAGGTACGACTCAGGTCATTCACACCCACATGTACAATGACAGAGTCATATTTTTACCTGTTGTTGAGGGACCTAAGTGTCGTGCGTTATGTGGCAGATCCTGGCACCTGACAGGCTGACTGTTACTTTCTCCTTATTCAACCTAGCGAGTGGGGCATCAATGTGCCTCACTATCGAGTCACCTATGACTAGTGTGTTGGGCATGCTGTTTTGCCTTAGGGGCTTTGGTTGAGTGACACACTGTTTAGGAGAGTTATGTGTCTCGTGATTAGTGTTGTGTTGTGGTGGTCGAGTGCATTTCTGCCTTGGAGGCATCTGCTGTTTGGGTAGATTTTTATTGAGAGCCTCCGTGAAGGTGGGTGTGTGGTTTGTGTTTTTATGTAAAGGCAGTGCTGGTGTGTGTTCTGGAGGGCTAAGTGTTCCATATGGTGTGGTGCAAGTGTTGACCTTCTCCTCTTAACCACCTATTCCGGTCTTGGCTGGAAAGTTTGTGGCTTCCAATTTGGATACATAAGTGCATCTCTCAGAATTCGAAGTGTTGAGAGGTAAGAGGAGAGGGTTGTCAGTGTACATGAGGCAGTTGCTACATTGCCTCAGGGTGCCCAAGTTCACCAGGTTAATAGGAGAAAGCACAGAGAACTGATCTTTAGACATACCTGGAGCTGTTTCCTTGTAGAACGTTTAGTGCTGGTAGCACTTTTGTGTGCTACAATAATTTCTACAAGAAGTCTGGTAAAGTGCTAGACTAATAAGCTAGTAAAAGTGTAGGAGAGGAGAGAACTAGCAGATCTAAGGGAAACATTGAAGAGCAGACTTTTTTGCGCTGCTCAGAAGCTTACAAACAGTCCTGGATACAGCAAATCTGTATCTGGACTAGACTAGTTACAGGAAAGGCAGGAAACAAGCACAAACGTGGGCTTTTAAAACCAGAAAGTTGAAAGAGATGGAAAAACTGGTCAAACGGCCAATAAACTACATTTTTTGGGCTAGAAACCGCCCCTCTTGTGTTAGATAGGTAACCTAGTGCTTACCACTCCCACTGATAAGCTAGTAGGCTTCCCTCCAACACAGAAAGGCTTGGTGGGGCTTAGAAGCTTGCAAACAGTCCTGGATACAGCAAATCTGTATGTGGACTAGACTAGTTACGGGAAAGGCAGGAAACAAGCTTAGAACTTTTTTTTTTTTTTTACAGAAAAGCAGCTAAAACAGCACTAAGAACAATTCAAATACAGTGCAAGCTATAACACTTAAGTTTTAGCAATATTAAAGGAAATACAGTTTAAATAAATGCAATTTATTCAAACGGTATTCTGAACTGAATTCAATTTTTGTTTTAGTCAACTCTGAACAGTTAAAAAGTGCCAAAAAATATACTTATCAGCTTTATATTTCCAGATTGTTTGAGAAGCATACTCAGTCAGAACACAAGGAAATTCTAGCAACAATGTCACACGTTATCCTTACTTGTATCTCTATGATTGCTTGCTCTTACATTACTACTGTTGCATTTATACTAAAGTTTGTTGTTTTCTAGTTGTATCTCTACCATGCTGTGGATCAGTACACTATGTTGGTTAAAAAAGCAAATTAAAAAATAAAATAATAATATATATATATGGGTATATTTCAAAATAACAAAATGTTAAAAGCATGAACGTGAAAACATCAAGAGCACAACCCAAGTTAAAAGCAGGAATGAGTAAAACATGGAAGCAGAAAATAACGAAGGTAATGCAATACTACTGTGATCGCTGGGATATGCTGATGTTAGGATTCACAGCATATGTGGCAACATGGATTTGTTGTTTTCTGTTTCGATGTTTTACTCGTTCTTGCTTTTAACATTTCAGGGTTGTGGTCTCAATGTTTTCAGGTTCGTGCTTTTGGCGTTTTGTTATTGTGACATATACCCATACATACACACACACATGTATATATATATATATATATATATATATATATATATATATATATATATATATATATTTGTACATTAAGTAGGCTACACAGCTCTGGGAGATGCTGCAGACACTAAGCAGACCATACTACTAGAATGCATTAAGTTTGAAACTTAAAATTATGACAAAATCTTGTAACTTATCACAGTCTCCAGCTCTCATCTCGTGCCCAATATCTTAGTATCCTAGCATGCCAGGGAATACTGGACAAATGAGTCAGAGGGGATGTGCTTACTGGCTGTAAGAAGAATGGGGGGCCAAAAAGAGGTGCAGCACCCAGCAGGATCAATCGGATGTATAACAGGAGGAAGAAAATCATGGCAAAAATTATGAAGTGCAGCACCCAGCAGGAAAAAAGCGCACCCAGCAGGAAAAAAGCACTCTCATCAAACTAAACAAACAACTCAGAGGACAAATAAAATCTACCAAAGCCAAATTTGAGGTAAGCTTGGCCTCCCAGGCCAAGGACAACCACAAAGCATTTTTTAGCTATGTCCACAACCTCAAAGGCAATACACACTTGTGTGCAGAGCACATTTTAAATAGCGCCACCTATACTGAGCCAGAATATATAGCAAACCTCCTGGCTGAAAAATTCAGCTCCAACTTTACTCCTCTCTCCCCTTCAACCTTCCCTCAGGAAATATCATCAAATATAACTCGGCCTACTCTCACTAGGGAACAGGGTCTTAATGCTCTCGCTAACACCAAGAACACTGCATCAGTGGACCCAGACAATATCCCAGGGTGCCTTCTAAATACCATAAAACATGACCTATCAGGGCCTCTGGAATTACTGTTTAACTGTAGGTGATTCGGTCATGTTGACTAATGTTGCCAAAAATGGCCATGGGTAGTTACCGGTGATAACTGGGTTGAGGACCCGGCCTACTCTGACCCACGCCAGGGACCCTTGCTAATGGTGGGAGGGGTATATGTGCCCCCCATTCACTAGAGTGTGCCCGCCATAAAGCCCAGCAGCCCTGGGTCAATAAGCTATTGGCTGGCCGGTGTCTAGTTGCCCAGCCTGGGTTACCTGGGATAGCTCTATTGAGCAAAGGCTGGACATAAAATCAACCAACCTGCCAAACATGAACTGAGAATTGCTATGCTTAATGTAGGTTCACTGACAGGATGCAGCTTGGAAGTGGATGACATGATGATACGAAGGATGCTGGACATCCTATGTATCTAAGAGATGAGATGGAAGGGCAGTGCAGCAAAGCCACTTGGCTTGGGATTCAGAGTCTACTATTCAGGTGGAGGGCAGGCTAGAAATGGTGTAGGAATTGTAGTGAGAGAAAGGCTTCATAAGGCAGTAAGGGATATTATGAGAATTAATGACAGACCCATGGCAGTCAGACTTCAGTGTAATAATAGGGTAGTATACATAATCTCAGCCTATGCCCCCACAGCAGGGTTGTGATAGTGAGGAAAAGAGTGCATTCAGACAGCAGTTGCAGGACCTACTAGATAAAGCAGGACAACATGAATTGGTGTTGATAATGGGTGACTTGAATGCACATATTTGGACAGGCACAACAGGATATGATGACTACCTTGGTCCACATGGGTGGGGCAACAGGACTAATGAAGGAGAAGCCATTCTAGACTTCTATCTGGCAGATGGCTTGATAGTAGCCAACACATGGTTCAAAAAGAGAGACAGTCACAAGATCACATGCAAGAGTATTCAACATGCAACTCAGGTAGACTGCCTCCTAGTAAGGAAAAGGCACTGGGGTAGAATCCATGATTGCAAAGTCATCTCCAGTGAAACAGTTGACCCACAGCATAAACCACTAGTTGCCACAATCAGCTGCAAGCAGTGGTCAGAGAAGGCTCTAAGGTCAACAGAGACTAGGCTGAAGACCTGGAATTTGACTGGAGAGAAACTATAACAGTTCAAGGAATTACTCAGTGCTCTAGCACCCACAAAAGAGGAGGAAATAGGTGAAGTTGAAGATGAATGGCAGCGCCTAAAAACAGCATGTGTTAGGACTACAGAAAAGATATGTGGCCGAGCCAGGTATGTAAATAAGGTACATAAGGAAAGGTGGTGGTGGAACGCAGAAGTCCAGAAAGTCATCAAAAGAAAGAAAGAGTGCAGAAAGTAGTGGGAGATAGAAAAGACTGACCAGGCTAGGAAGGACTGCTGGTTAGCTAACAAAGACGCTAAGAAAGAAGTTGCAATAGCAAAGAATAGGGCATCAGAGGCACTGTACCAACGTCTGGAAAGTGACTCAGTAAGGGGCACAAAGAAACTATATCAGGCTGCAAGGCAAAGACAGAAAGATAAAGAAGATAGTCAGACACCCTTCATCAGGGATGCCAGCAAGAACCTGCTCACCAGTCCAGAGGACATCAAAGGCAGATGGAAGGAGTATTTCCAGCAGCTTCTGAATGAAGAAACCCACACAAAAGCTGTACTGCCTCAGAAACAGCTTATGATGAGAGAAGAAGAGGAGCCCACCCTAGAAGAAGTAAGAACAGCACTAAGGAAGATGAAGTCAGGGAAAGCAGCAGGCTCAGATGAGGTCACAGTAGATATGATAAAGATGCTGGGTGAGATAGGGGAGAAATGGCTCCTGAGGGTACTAATAGCAGTGTGGAGAGAAAGGCATATCCCAGATGACTGGAGAATAACCATACTCATGCCAGTGTACAAGAACAAAGGGGACATCCACAACTGTGGGCAGCATAGAGGGAGATGAGCAGTTTGGATTCAGATTAGGATGCAGCACAATTGACCCGATGTTTGCAGTGAGACATTTATTTGAGAAGAAGCTAGAGATGAGGAGAGAATCCAACTAGGCCTTCCTAGACTTGGAGAAAGCATATGCCAAGGTCCCAAGAAAGCTGATCTGGGCAGTACTGCGGTGGTCTGAAGTCTTAGAAACATTGGTAGAATTAGTGCAGACTATGTACAAGGACCCAATGACTCAAGTACGAACAGTGTTCGGCCTCACAGAGGGGTTCCCAGTGGAGTGGGTGCACATCGGGGTTCAGCTGTGAGCCCACTGCTGTTCATACTGGTGATGGACTACATTAGCAAACAGGTTGGAGGGGACGGATCAACAAAGTTGCTGTATGCAGACGATGTGGCAGTACAAGCAGACTCTGGGCAAGAAGAGAATGGAATGCAAATCTGAAGCCACATGGGATGAAACTAAGCACAGATAAGATGGTGGTAATGGTAACAAATTGGGTAAATCAGAAGAAGCTGAGAATAGAGATAGAAGGGTAGATAGTCAAACAGGTAAACAGCTTCAAGTATCTGGGAAGGGTAGTTGAGGAGAAGGGTAGTCTGAATGAAGAGGTCAAAGCTAGAATCAGAGGGGCTGCAGCCAACTGGCACAGAGTATCAGGTGTAGTCTATGACAGATGAATGCCAAAGAAGCTGAAAAGTAAGGCGTACAAGACAGTGGTGCAACCAGTACTACTGTATGGTACAGAAACCTGGGCAGTAAAGGCAGACCAGTTGAAGAAGCTAGAGGTGATGGAAATGAAGTGCCTGAGAAAGGTGACTGGATGCACACTATGGGACAGATGAAGAAATGAGTGCATAAGAGCAGGAACCAAAGTAGCTACAATTGCAGAAAAGATCAAAGAGAACAGATTACAGTGGTTTGGGCACATGTGTAGAAAAGCAGAAGACAATCTGGCGAGGAAGATTTGGGACAGACAGGAAGAGGACGTCCCACAAAGAGGTGGATGGATTGTGTGAAAGAAGATCTGCGGCAGTCAGGCTTGAGTGTTGAAGAAGGCAGGAGTGTGGCACTGAATCCAGAGAGTTGGTGACAGTTAACACGATACCCTGACCCCATGTAGAAAAATGGGAAAAAGGGGGGATGATGATGATGTAGCCTCCAAACAGCCTTCATGCCTCAGGAATGGAGAAAGGAAACAGTCATCCCTCTGCACAAATGTGGGCCATCTACAGACCCTGGAAACTACAGACCCAAAAGTCTCATTAGTCTTATATGTAAAGCCATGCAAAGAATTATCATGGAGATGATCAATAGAGATGTAGTAAACCTCCATACACTGGACCCAACCCAGCCTGGTTTCATCAAGGGCAGACCATGCCTACTCAACCTGGTGACTTCTTTGAGAAGGTCACCAAAGCAATGGATGAGGGCAAAATCATTCATACTGCCTACCTTGACCTGGCCAAGGCATTTGACACAATACCCCACTCAGGCATTGTTGACAAACTCAAGAGGTTAGGTACAAACCCGTATGTCACCCAGTGGATAGGCAACTGGCTTGCAGACAGGACACAGGAAGTTAGAATTGGGGAGTCCACCTGTATAAAGAGGCCAGTCACAAGTAGAGTCCCTCAGGGATCAGTCCTTGGACCACTCCTTTTTGGCATTTACTTCTCAGACATGAAGGCCAATGTCAGTGGTCTCTGGCTAACTAAATTTGCAGATGATTGTAAATTAGGAGCTGTCATTTAATCTCACACTGATGCAAATGTTCTCCAGGAGGGGCTTACACAGAGAAACAACTGGTGTCAGAGTCATGGACTAAAATTAAATGCCAAGAAATGCATAATAATATCCTTTGGGAAGTCATCCATCCCTGGTAACTGTCATATTGACAACACACCCCTCACAGCTGACCCAGTGGTCAGGGACTTAGGGACACACATAGATCATAATCTAGCCTTTGATCATCACGTGTCTACAACAGTGAGGAAATCATTCTGTGTTGCGCAACTTATAAACAACGGTATGGCATCTAATTCCAAGGAAGTCATTGTTCCACTGTATTCGGCATTCATCAGACATATCATTGAGTACAATGCCCCCTTTGGTATGTGCCTAACCAGGCATATCTAACAACTGGAACGTCCACAGAGTTCCTCACTAAAAGAATACAGGGCATAAGTAATATGTCCTATGCAGACCACCTCAAGGCCCTATCCCTGTATTCTGTCTTCTACAGGCTTTTGAGGGGAGATCTATGCCTGGCATGCAGGGCATTGTCAGACCCCACTCTGATGGACCTCCTGCATATCCACAAAACAAACAGTACCAGAATTACCCATTCAAAAGACTTAAATCTTGCCTGTTATATAAATAGTACCTGCTGGAGAGATAGGTATGTAGCCCAGAGACTACGCTGTCTATGGAACAGGCTCCCCATCCATGTGAAGCAGAGTTCCTTCCTAATCCAATTCAAGTGCAACTTGGACAATCGGATGGGAAGCCAGAAATTCATCCCTGCTTTGGCACCTATGTCTCTAATGGACAGAGGTAACCTATAAATGGTTCATCTCCCAGGCCCATGCTTATACTTATCAAGGGTATCAGAACTCGTCAGAGATTTGGGATGCATGGCTAGGCTTAAAAAGGCCCTTGTGGTCGTTAGCCTAGTAAACACCTATGAACCTATGACAATGTTCTAACTTCCATTATACATTCTCATTTAATATTACCGCTTTCTTCCTTCATGGGCTTCCGATCATTTCCTGCACTTGTTCTGAATGACTGGAGTTCTTTACACAGTTCATTTTTATACTTTGTTACAGCCAGTGTGTTTCCAGAAAAAACACATAAAAGTTCTGAACTTCCTCAGAATGCTGAACAATATTAATAAGAATGCTCTCGGTCCTCTCCTTAGAAATGGTATTGGTCACTCATCCCCCCACTCATAACTATTTCTGAAAGTTTATTTTTATTTATTTAATTATTTGTTGAACTGGGTAAGTGAACCAGTACATGAAGTTATTTCCAGCTATATCCTCGGTCAGAAGGGCAACAGTTAGGATGGCATGCAGTCATAATTTTACTGTAGTCACTAAGCATGATGCTTTGGCAGGTTGGAAGAAATTAGAATACCTTATGGAAATCGACATGGATGTCGGGAGAATGTCCAAAATATGCACAATTTGTTCAACTTGCTAAAATACACTTCCCCAAAAGTTCTTCCCCAGTCCAGTTCAGCTATTATCTAGCTTAAAGTTTCTGCTTGGTCCCTATTTTTGTATGTGACAGTGAAACGCAGTACAGTTATGATCCAAACTATTTCTTTTACCATTTTTTCAGTTTCAGCAAGTATCTACCTCTGCCTTCCCATAACAGTACACACATCTCACTTTTCAGTGCAATGTAGTTATAGTGCTCCTATCTGTGACTGCAGAAAACATTTCTCTGTCCTACTGTTGAATTGGCAACATTCTGTCACAAGTCATAATGATCACAAGTTACCTCACATCACAGTACCTATATTTAGTGATGTTTGTTTTCATCATTTCTGAGACTGACTTTTCTGCAGTCATTTCTTTTAAACTGTATTCTTTAGCCAATATGGGCCATTGTAGCATACCACATAAGGATGGAGTGCTGGCTATATTGTTATGCCTTTGAACTATGAAAATAAAGCTTAACGCATGCCAAATAGAATAAACAATAGTGCAAATAAAGGGTACTAAAAGGTACTCTGTTAATTTATTCACCTCTGGCCGAAGTACATCAAAATGCTTGACTGACATGGGAAGGAAAATACCAGGGCAATTAACAATATGAAAAGTATTTCCTACCCTTAAGCATCTTTTGTCAGCACAAATCTGTCGGATGCAAACTAAAAACATACAAGATCAAGTAATAGATAAAGCCACATACTTGCTGTGTACAATAAATGCTTAATGGAAGCATGGCAGAAAACAGGCTGAAGGAATGTGAAGTTTTTATGTGCGGAACTTGACTCACAGTGTAACATCAGAATGTCCTTGTTTTTAAAGGTATTATGGTTTGGGGGGTTATAACAGTGGTTAGAAGACTTGGAGATCAGAAGTTCAATCCTTGTATCAGGTAACATCTTTGTACTCCAGTCTTCTCAAATAGGGAAATAAACATATGCATAACTGTGGTGCAGAGGAGATGGGGCAGTTCTAAATAAATTCTGAAAAAAAAATGTATATGTTTACTGGAGTTTGTGTGCTGCTTAAATTATTTTGCGCTGTTGACAGCAGTAGGGTTATCTCAGAAACAAAACAAGAAATGGATCCGAAATATAATGGCAGTTATAACTGTTTGTCTTCCAAACACTAAAATATAAATGCACGTAAATTGAATTTCTTCTTTAAAGAAATCTAAATACCTTTAGAGTATTTTAGCAAATCATCTCCAGCCTATATGGCATAACTTCAATGGACTGTAAAAAAGCGATCTGCTCATGGCATTGTTTCTGCAATAGGGGGATATACAAATGAAGGGCTTGCCAAGGAAAATAAAGCATGCTTTATTGATATTCAGAATGTATGTTATTAAACTTTAGACAAAAGAGCAAGCACTGGAAACAAGATCTAAACATCACTGAAGCATTAACTCTTCTGATGCCAAACATTTGTTATTCCGGTGTGCTGCTGGCTTTTTATGTTGGATAGTGGGAACCCCCCCCCCCTTTGCTGTTATTGTAAATATGAATGATACTTACGATGCAGATGGATGCTAGTAGCAGAAAGTGTACAGTCCTCATTAATACTCCGTATGCATTTGCTGTGCTGAAAAGTACATATTTTATTTTGACCTGTTCTGATGTTTTCCTTTAATTCTTGAAGCATTTTGAATCAGTTAAAATGCAACTTTATCAGATTTAATATAAGATCAGCAAGAGTAATTCAAAATGCTTCATAGCTTAGGTTATCATCTTAGATTATGTGTATAATTCACAATGTATAGGTACTGTATATATATATATATATATATATATATATATATATATATATATATATATATGAATCTACTTAAATTAATTGAATAATATTTATGTTGACGTGCATAATGTCGAAACAAATTGATTGATATTATACATGTCGACATGGTACTAAACATGTGCCAATAATTAATCTCGGCACATTGCAAAACTGAAAAAAAAACACAAAACATCAGCCCCCTACACCCCTTGCTAATTATATATTCTAACTCTGAGATCACACAATCTCCAGGAGGAAGGGTATATTCCCCTACCCAGGGATTGTCAGTCTTGTATACATGTCAACATTGACAAATTTACCGGGATATATATATATATATATATATATATATATATATATATATATATACAGTACCTATACATTGTGAATTATTTTCCTGAGAAAGTGTATAAGGCTTGCATTCCTCATTAAAAATACATCTAGTGTGAAAACTTGTTTGTAGTTTTGTAGTTTCTATAGGCTGAACCTAAACTTAACAAAATGTGCAACATATCGTGTCTTACCAGCACCTTGTCTAGTATTCTTCGCGATTTTGTGACATAATAAAAATGTTTCTAGCAACATCAAGCAAGTGAATGAGAAAACAGTAAGAAATCAGCATTTAACTTGCATTTTCTCATATACCATCGTATCATAATGTTAGAAACATATCAATAAAATGTATAACATGCCTGCTTCTTTTTTAAGACATGATGTCTATTAAGCAGTTTTGGACAAGGCTATTCCAATCTATACATTATGATACATTATGAAATGCCATGATCTTACCTGGTATCAAAGACAAATAAACCATCCTATGGTAAACCATAAATTAACTTTTCTTTTTTAGTCTAGACTGGATTTTCATTACTGTGGCTAGATCACTTAATTCGTATTCCCAACCTGCTCTTTATTCTGGGAAATGCATTAAACTGTGTATCATATTTTAAAATGTAGTACTGAATGTGAAGCTTTAATTGTACTTTCAGAAAAACAAATGAGGCTCTATATGTCAATATATATTAATTATAGAGGGTTTGCATATAATGCTGCTTTCAATCCCTTACTGTTTCATTCAGTTGTCTGGCAACTTGTACTATTTTTGGTTTTGTTACTATAAAGATTGCTGATGCTGTAGTGCAACTGTGTTGACTGGTTGTTGTGCGTGTCTTTGCCCTGTGGTTGGAGATGCAAGTGAAAAGAGTCCACAGACAAGCTTACCCTACATGGCTAATTAATTTAACTTACTGACACTATTTTTTTAGATGGCGTTACATTGATGGCAGATTTTATACAAAGTTTATGAAAGAAAGAAATAAGTGATCGCCTGAATCTCCATCTTCCGAAGTTCTTTTATGGAATTCTAGAACTGTTTCAGAGCAGAGAATCTTGCTGTGTCCTTACTTCAAGTTGTGTGCTTGTCACAGTGTTCTTAGCTTTGGTTACTATGTTTAGTTGCCATTGCATTTCAAGGATACTGAGTTAATATGAGGAACATATAATATGTGTGTTTCTGTGAGCAGATGATTGTTTTCTTTCTCTTTTTCTTTTTTCTTTTACTTGGTACTTTCTTATCCTTTTAGCTTTAATAGCAGGAATGATTTATGTTCATAAATTATTGGTCAGCATTCAAATGTATATAACACAAGCAGTGCCATTCACGGACTGGCTAGAGGTGTCTCCCTTGAGACATCAGAAGTTCGAATTCAGATTTTCTTTGAATACTCGTGCATTACTTTTGGTCTTGATCATGAAACCATAAAGAAAATAAGTAAGTAAGCCTAGATGTACCAATGGTTTCAATAACCATGGTTTCATTGTTTGTTTACAGCTGTGGTATGGCTGTATATGGGTCTGAGAAAGACAAGTTTATTTTAAACCATGTAATAAACTGTGGTACATGGAAATGTTACTGCAATTATATTTTATTTGGGGGTTACAGTTTCTGAAATGGAAACATTCCTTCACAGGATGAAAAAAAAGTGTCATTTGTAAAGGGTGTTTCAATATTCTGCCATGTAAGACCACAATGCAGTAAACTTCTTTTGCACTGTCAAGGAATGGAAGAATATTTGGCAGAATGGCTATTCATGCATGCTTTTTGTAAAGCTTAAATATTAAATTCGTCAGTCTTACATCTTAAGAATCAGATATCAGTTTCCATTATTTAGATTTTTTCTTTTTCTTTTCAGGTATTGGTTCTTACCACTATGCATTGCTTTTCTTTTCTTCTTGTGCACGTGACTAATATGATTAGAAGATCAACAGGTAAGGCATGTTACACCTGAACATTTATTCCTCCTTCTAGGTCATAAAGTATGCATCCTCTCATTTTGCTTGTTACTCAGATTCTGGTTTTAAGCTGGTCATCAAAGCTTTTATGATGCTGCTGTTATTCAGGTGGTTAATTACATTGCTGTGTGCCATGGCATACACAGCTCATCTTTTGAACCAACACAAGTAGCTGACCTGGCAGCAGGCCATCATGAAGAATGCTGCTTACAGGCAACCACATAGCATAGTCAGAGAATATCTGAGGGGAGTTCTTATGTAGCCTTTGTAAGCAAATCAGGAACAGTGTATGTGTCATTATTACTCCTAAAAAGAAGTGTTGTAGTTACCGTAACTTTCCATCTGTGTTGCCCATTTTCATTCTTCCTGAACTATAGGGATCAGATTGGATCTGATCCTCGGATCCAACTCGGCCATTTTACTAGCTTGTGGCCTTCAACAAACTCTCAAGATCCTTCCCTACCCATAATGCACCCCCCTAATATCCCTCAGATCTTGTTTGCAGCTTGACAGGAAGACTATAAAAGAAATACCATAACTGCAGTGCAGTACAAAGGACATGGGTATCCTAAAGTGTATCATTTCTCTAGAAGTCAGTTATGAAATATGTAGGGGGATGGTGGGTGGGGAGCTGAGGAAGAATGAAAATGGACAACACAGATGGAATGTTATGGTAAGTACATAACGTCTTTATCTGATTTTTTTTTTTCAAACACCTTTATTGAAATATCACTTGTGACATAGGCAAATTTACATTCATATAAAAGTAATCAAACTATATTAACATAAACATTACACTTCACGTATATCACTATATATCATATAACCTAAGCAATATTACATAAATTACTCAATTTATGCTTTTTTTAACAAGAAACATCTTCATTAAACCATCACTTACTACACAGGCAATCATACATTTATATAAATGAAACAAACCACACCAACGCAATCCTAGTCGCAAGCATTTTACATCACAAACCATACTGACACACTCCCAGTTGCAAACGTTATACAGCACTTATAATCTACCCAATCTTTCTCAAACATTACATAGCTCATTTATGTCCTGCTACCTTTTAGGCCTCATTCCTCTCTTGTATGTATTGTTCCCACAGTTCCCATTTTTTTCCTATGTAGCGTGGTTCTACCCTTTTCTAAAGATCTCAATTTCAGTTGTTTTATCTCTGTTACTATATTTACTACTTCCAGTATAGTTGGATTAGATTTTGATTTCCATTTTTCAATAATTGCTTTTTTGGCAGCCACCATTATTAGACACAGCAAGGCCTTATCAGGTCTAGGCAATACTGATTCTGTATCATAACTCAGAAAAATCATCTCCCTCATCCAACCAATCTGTCCACTCAGCATCTCCAACAGTGCATCCCACAGGGAATCCTAAAAGTCCGCCAACTCACCGCACGCCCAGAAAAATCCTAAATGTTCTAGATTTTGTTGCATATTTAGGAGACATACATATGTCCTCCTATTGTTTCTTTGTGAATTGCTTATCCAATCTTCTTTATCTGAGGTGGTCTCTAAGTAAGGATATTCCTGAGTACAACTGAGCCAAAGGCTGCTCTTCTCCTTGAGACAAGATCTAGTTTGCAATGAGTGATAAAGGCATGGGGATTTGATCAAGTTGCAGCAAAACATATATCGCCCATAGAAGCTCTAGACTGGAAAACAGCAAAATTTCCCATAGATCTGAGTAAACAAGCCTTTAATGATTCTGGTAAGGGGAAATTATAGATAAAGGAGATATAATATGTAAGCCACCAAGCTAGGGTTACCTTTGTAACTGATTCGCCCAATTTATTATGTGCAAAAGAAACAAATAGCTGATCTGTTTTTCTACTCTCTTTTGTTCTATGTAGGTAGAAACATAATTGTCTATGAACATCCAGTAAGTGTAGCATATATTCTCCTTTAGTTGTATATTTTGGGAAGAATACTGGCAGGTTAATGGATTGGTTAATGTTGGATTCTGACACCACCTTGGGAAGAAAGGAAGCATTGGTACATAACTTGACCCTATCCTTATGAAACATCAAATATGGAGGCTTAGAAGATAATACTTGAAGTTCTGAAATTCTTCTAGCAGATGTAATTGCAATGAAAAATATAGTTTTCCAGGTCAAAAATTTAAGATCACATTTATCTGCAATTTCAAAGGGAGAATTTATTAAGGCTTGCAGCACCAGATTTAAATCCTATGGTGATATGGGGTCTTTATAAGGAGCCAATACTCCAAAAAAAGAAAGCCAGCACAATAAGGTGATTGTGAACCAACAGTTTAATAAAACTGTTCAAAACATCACTAGGGGTAAAAAAAGCCCCTGTGAATACACAAAATATACATATTATGCAAACCGGTTTCGGCTAACCTAGCCTTCCTCAGTGCTCAAAGTTAATGAATGTAGGCAGAGTCTGAGCTGTATATAAAGACAGCTCAATTATACAATTAAATTTAATTGAATATTTACAAGTGCTCATTCAAACCAGGGCTAAACAGCCCACCTAATTTAATTATCCATTTCTTTTCCTTAGAATTGAGTATGGAGTGCCAACCCCCTTTACAGTTTCTGTCCCCACCAATTTTGTCAATTATGGTAAAATGAAAATAAGCTGTTGGATGCTTTTAAAGTGTGTTTATATAAAGAACTGGTCAATTTATGGTTCCTGACATCACTCATATGTTCAGAAATTCTGATTCTCAATGGCCTAGAAGTTTGCCCTACACAGAATGCTGAACATGAACAGAAAGCCAGATAAACAACCCAATTGGAGCAGTTTTGAGCCGTTGCACTTGCCATACTTGTGAGGGAATGAGGTTTTGCGGTCTTTATAAGGAGGTCTTAACAAAAAGCAAAAAAATATATATGATAGCAGGATAAAGGTTGGTAAGACAAAAATAAGAATGAAATAAATGAAGAGATACCAAACCAACAGGCTAAAATCCAGGAACTTTAATAGATGTATCCAAAAGAGTGGTACGCACTTTTATGTTGACCACACCGCTTCATCAGACAACATTAACTAAGAAATACAAGCCTTTTATACAAAGTGTGACTAATAAAAAGCCCTTAATTATGATGTCATCAAAAAGTTACACATTCTTTTTTAAAAGAACACACTGCAAAAACACGTTCATATATCATGAATAAAAACAGCGATAAAATGTATGCAAACATATTGCACTTATAAAAATATATCTGAAAATAAAACATATTATTTATGTCTAAGTCTACGTCCTATTGTTGAATGCAGAAAAACCACCTGGTCTAAATGGGTTTTTTTCACTGAAACCTTTCCTGAAAGGACGTAGACTTAGACATAAATAATATGTTTTATTTTCATATATATTTTTATAAGTGCAATATGTTGACATACATTTTATAGCTGTTTTTATTCATGATATATGAACGTGTTTTTTGCAGTATGTGTTCTTTTAAAAAAAAAAATTGTAACTTTTTGATGATTTGGTATTTCTTCATTTATTTTACCTTTCAAAAAGGTTTTGCACAGTTTAGAGGATGCCAGGGAAGAATTTTGAAATCCCACATGAAAGTTAGAGGTTGCTGTGAGTTGAACTTTAATAGTTGATGAACTAGCACTCTCATTAAACAAACTCACTAAAAAATTCAACAACAGCATGAACTGGAGCTGAAAATGGGTCTGTCTGATTATGCTCTCCCCAATAAATGAACCTTCTCCATTTACTCCTATAGAGTTTCCTAGTAGAAGGTTTATGGGAAGATAAATGTATGGAACGGAGATGGGAAGAGAGCATTGGTTGCCTTGGTAATTAAAGGAAGTGGAGAAACCATGCTGTTAGTTTGAGATTTGAGATACCTGGCTGAACCATGCCTGCTGGGTGAGACAGAAGGTCTGGAATTTGATCCAGAATCCAAGGTGGGTATGGTAGATGATGCCAAAGGAAGAGGAGCCAAACCTGTCGAGGCCAGTAAGGTACAATGAAGATGACTTTGTTCTTCAACCTGGCTGCTTTCTGAAGGAATTTGGGAATTAAGGGAGTCAGAGGATAAGCATAAGAAGTCCTGGGGGGGCAATCATGGACCAAAGCATCCCTCAGTGACTCCCCCAGTGGGAGGATCAGGGCAAAGAAGATGCTGCACTTGTTGTTCAGGGTAGATGCAAAAAGATTGCAGCAAGGCTGGCCCCACCCACTGAAAATGATTTCTGTCACCATGTTGTTGAGAGACCACTCCTGAGGTAGGAAGATGGACCTGCTCAGTTTGTCTGCTATCACACTGGATTTCCCCAGAATGTACATTGCTATTAGAAAGCAGTTGGAAGATATTGCCCATTGCCACACTCTGAAGGCTTCTCAACACAGGGAATAAGATCTGATTCCCCCTTGCTTGTAGATGTACCAAACTACCAACATGTTGTCTGTCTGGATTGCAATTGTTCTGAGCGGAAGAAAGTCCTGGAATTCCTGCAACTCTAAGAGGTCTCATCTCCAGAACATTGATATGCAGGCTGGCCTGTACAGGGGACCAACTGCCTTGGACTGTCTTCCCCAGGAAGTGCCCCCCACAAATCTGGGGAAGCATCCATGATCACTATGGCCTTGGGCTGAGAAAGGATGAAAGGACAACCTTGTAACAGCTGCCGTGACTGCATCCACTGGGAAAGATATCATTTGCATACCTGGGTTATTCTTATCTTCGCTGATATGGGTTGACAAAGCACTGACCATTGTGTTGCTAGGATCCATTGTAGAATTCTCATGTGGAATCTTGCTAAGACGACTACAATTATTGCCGCTGACATTAACCCCAGGGCTTGCAGTATCAGTCGAGCTGAAATTATGGTACTGGAAATTATTTTCCTGACCTGCATCCTTATTGTTTGCACCCTTGATAGTGGAAGAGAAGCTATCATAGATTGTGTGTTGAACACTGCTCCTATGAATTCTAATATCTGTTTTGGTTGTAAATGAGACTTGTTGTAATTTATGGTAATTCTGAGATGTGAACAGGTCTGTAACACCTGGTCTCATGCTTCTAACAGTCAATACCTGGTTGAGGTGGTAATGAGACAGTCGTCTAAATATGGAAACACCAAGAATTCTTGCAGTCTCAAGTGAGCTGCTACTACTGCCATGCACTTGGTGAACACCATGGGGGCTGTGGTGAGTCCAAAGGGCAGTGCTCTGAACTGATAGTGACTGGCTCCCATCAGGAAGTGTAAGTACCTTCTGGATCATCTGTTTATCTTTATGTGATAGTATGCATCCTGAAGGTCTATTGAGGACAGCCAATTGTCCTTTCCTAGAAAGGGCAGAGTGGACTGAACCATGACCATCCACAACTTTGTGTGTTGAACCAACTTGTTCAATACACTGAGATCCAAAATTGGTCTCCAGTCCCCTGTTTTGACCTAAAAAATAATCTTGCATACGTTCCGGATTCTATTTGGTCTGGTGGGACCTCTTGGATGACTCTTTTTTCTAGCAGCTTTTGAATTTCTAGTGCTGCTGCCTCCTTCTGATTGGATGGGACATTGGGAAATTTTCTCAACAATGCAGGAGGTAGGGAAATGGGAATTATATAACTTCTGGAAATAATTCTCTGCACCCAACTGCCTTTTGTTATCTCTAACCAGGCTGTTTGATGCAGAGTTAAGTGACCCCAGACTGCCTTCAGAGGTAGGCAATCAGGCCTCCATTCAGGAGAGCTGAAAGAGTCTGCTGGAAAAGGAATTCCTAGACTCCCGGTTTTGTGGGTCTCCTCTGCTAGGAAGGCATAGTCTACCATTATTGCTCCCATGTCTGCCTCTGGGGGAACTACCTCCACATATGTCCAGGAAAGGACCCTGAGATTTTCTGAACCACATTTTTCTACCTCCCCATTGATTCCTACAAAAGGTTCTTTAAGGGGTCAAAAAATGCACGTCCACTGCAGAGAGGGTCTTTTCAACTTTCTCACACCTGGAGAGTGTATCCTCTACTGTGGGACCAAACAAAGACGTGCTGTCAATGGGGGCATTGATGAAAGATGACTTGAAGGGCTCCACAAAATCACACAGGCACATCCTGTCATGCTTCCTGATGGTACTACCTGAACCTGCAACCCTTGAGGCACCTTCTACAGTGTTCAGTATAAGTCTCATGGATGAACTGGATATAGCTTGTATGGTAGCCAAGTGAGAGACCACTGAAGATTGAGCCTCAGCAGTTCTGGCTCCAGAAACAGATTTGGATAATTCCTTGATCAAATTTCTTTGTAGCCTTGTAAAGTCTGCCAGATAGTTTAGCGATCTAAGTGCAAATGTCACTGAAGCATAAACACATTTCCCAAATCTGTCTATCGCCCTAAACTCTCTATTAGGAGGATGGACAGTGGAACTCTGTTCTGTAAGTTCCTTTTTCATAGCCACTGCTCCATCTACTGGAACCCCCTTACTCCAATATTCCTGGCATATTGGTGGCACTAGAATCTGGTCTGGTCTCTTGGGGATTGGTTCAGTCATGTCTGATTCCTCCCATGCCCTTCTGGAAATCAAATCCATGAGTTCATCAGTGGGAGGAGTAATCCAGGAGGTAGATGGTATCAAATGCTTCCAGAAATACTGATTCCTCAGGAGAAGAATCTTGGAGAGACCAGCCACTCTTCTGCTTAAGGATCTCAAGAATGTCTCCAAATGAGACATCATTGGTTGGTGATTTTGGAGACCCCTCTCATTCATCAAAATCAGTATTCTCAGTGACTAACTCTTGAGGAGAGTCCAAGTGGCTCCTTTTGCACTTCCTCTTTCTTGGGACTTCCTCAGTGGGGTGGTCCAGTGAAGTATCAGAATGGATGACAATACCCTGCTGGGTAGACTGGAAGCTTTGGACTGGCTGTCCCTATAGGGTAAAATGTTGAAAATCATGGTTCAAAGTCATCTGGGAAGTAGAGGGTGGATCTGAGGGGGAAGGACCCATCTGACCTGCTGGAGCAGAGAACACCCTCTTTCCTACCTCAAAGGGAGACTGCTTCATCCTCTCCATGTCCCCTTCTGTGAGACTACTGGAGGAACAAGAGGGAGAGAGCATCCTGGAAGGAACTGGATCCAGACTAGGTGAATAGGTAGTCCTTGGTAAGGGCTTCGGATCTAAAGATGAAAGAATTGAAATTTGTGTGGTCAAAGCTGAGAATGAAGGACCCGAGATATGTGTGGTCAGATCTGATGATGGTTGGATCGGCTGTAGGTTTGGATCCCCTTTTTCTTTTTTCTTTTTGGCTCAGAAGAGGTAGAGGCTGGAGAATCCGAGGATCTAGTCCTTTTTGATGGGCATTTAGATCTACATTGGGGGGGTCGAACCCCAGTAATGGCTTCAGAAAAAGAAGATGGTAGTAATCCCTTTAAAATCAGCTTATTTTTCCTGTCTGTCAAATCTTGTGGGGTTGAATCCATGACAAATACTACAGTCCTGTTGTAAGTGCTCTGGTCCTAAACAATATACACAAAGATTGTGGGCATCAAACAAAGGCAACTTGTGCCCACACTTGTCACATTTCTTGAAACCTGCTGGACCTTTCTCAGACATTTTCCTAGTTAAGAGAGAAGAGTTAATACAAACTTTTTTTTAAAATAGGCAAATAGGAAAAGGAAAAAGAAAAATACCAACAATGGTATTTAAGAACTGCAAGAAAAAACTTGTAGATAAAGAGAAAATACCAACAATGGTAATAACAGAGATTACACCATGTATAAAGAAGGCTAAAGGGAAGGAGTTAGGCCTACCAACAATGGTAGAAAGGAATTACACTCAAGGTGTAGCAAAAGGAGGCTAAGAAAAAGAATTACAAAAATGACAAGATGAAAAATGAAGAGTAAAGATTAAAGAAATAGTTATTTGTAGAAGTTTTTAGAAAGAAAAATATGAAAAATTTACTTATCTCTTGCTGAAGACTCGAGAGATGAAGGTGACCACATCTAAATGCTAGAGCGGCAAACTTGATCTGAGGGATGTTAGGGGTGGTGCGTTATGGATAGAGAAGGAGGTTGGTTGAGAGTTGTTGAAGGCCATGAGCTAGTAAAATGGTTGAGTCAGATCTAAGGATCAGATCCTATCCCATTTGTTGAGGGATAAATAAAAATTAAAAACATCCGATCAAAAGATATGAAAGGTTGTTGGCTAAAGATAAATTGCAGAAGCTTTTCAGCTTTCCCTAAAACAGGTCTGTGGCATCTGAAATTGTTTTATTTTGTTATTAAATAGGTATAGCATTTGAAAATAAAATTGCCACTTGGTCCTTGGAAAACAAAAGTGTAAAATAGCAATCCTTTTTAAAAAATTTGTATGTCAAATAAATTGCTTGAGTATTCAGAATATAAGTGATCTTTTTCATCAGTGTCATAGATTAAATAAATGAATAATAACTGACAAATTGTATGACAAGATGTTGAAAATCAGTTATACTTATGCATAGTTCTAAATGAATGGTGCTAGTACATTATATGCTCTATACTTCTGAATAGAGTTATTATGCTTATTGTTCAACCTGAGTCTAAGACAATTTCTGACCACTTCAAAATGGCTATGTGTCTATCACTGTCACCTTGAACTGTTTCTGTGTTACAATTAAAATTGTTGATTCTGCACTGCAACTGCATTGACTGGTTGTTGCACACGTCTTTGCCCTGTGGCTGGGGGATGTAACTGAAAATGGTCTACAGACAAGCTTACCGTACATGGTTAATTAATTTAACTAGCTAGCTGACACTCTTTTTTAGGTGGTGTAACATTGTTGGTAAATTTTGTACAAAGCTTATGAAAGAAAGAAATAAGTAATGGTACCATTATCCGGGATCAGTGCAGCCTGCATTCTTACCACCATATTAGGGAGTTTGCAACATACTGCATTATTTCTCCCAGACACTGTGTCTGCAGAAATGCTTTGAGCAGGCAAAACATGTGCTCCGTGAAGTTGCAAATATATGTGTGTGTGTGTGTGTGTGTGTGTGTGTGTGTGTGTGTGTGTGTGTGTGTGTGTGTGTGTGTGTGTGTGTGTGTGTGTGTGTCTGTGTGTGTGTGTTTCTGTGTGTGTGTGTGTGTGTGTGTGTGTGTGTGTGTGTGTGTGTGTGTGTGTGTATATCTGTCTGTGTGTGTGTGTGTGTGTGTGTGTGTGTGTGTGTGTGTATATGTGTGTGTGTGTGTGTGTGTGTGTGTGTGTGTGTGTGTGTGTGTGTTTTGTGTGTGTGTGTGTGTGTGTGTGTGTGTGTGTGTGTGTGTGTGTGTGTGTGTGTGTGTGTGTGTGTGTGTGTGTGTGTGTGTGTGTGTGTGTGTGCATGTGAGTGTGAGTGTACGTGTGTGTGTGCGTGTGTGTGTGTGTGTGTGTATATGCTGTTATACTTGTGCTCAATGATACTCTGTAGGTTTCTGTGTATGTGTCATAGGCCAGGGCTCCAGTAGATGTCCATTGTCACCTCCAGCAGAGTATAAACATATTGAGGATTACTACCTATGGACACATCAGATATGTGCCATATAGTTTCACTTTAGCACAATGCCTAAACTAACCAAATAGCTGGCCCTGCCAGATTTCTTTTTATACGGGAAGCAGCATTATAGATGAGATATGTGCCAGATGTATGTTGCATTAGAACTGCCAGAGTGATGTGTGAACATGGTTGTGATAACATGAGCATTATCAGGGTAACATGTGAACATGGGTGTCATAACATGAGTGTTATACACTACTTGGCAGTTTACATAAAGGTAGCCCTTCCTGGCCAAAAAGCATTGTGACTATGAGCCAGAAGGAGTCGTTATTGCTATGTGTCCAGTCTGTTACACCCAGTACCTCAGGGAGGCGTGCAGTATCATAGAGGGCACTCATGTTGTTAGCTCTGTCCTTTGATATGCTTGGAAAGTATATAAGTTTCTCCACATGTGGAAGCATTAACTGAAAGAGTTTGTTGAGTATGCTAGAGGCAGAGGCTGGTGAAAAACCCAACATGACTGCTGCTGATCAGTGAAAGATCTATGAATTTAGAATAAAATAGCTAAACGTTCCTTGGTCTTCATAGGTAGGGGAAGCCACACACTCTGGTAGATTCCATGCATGGTTGATGCATCAGTAAAGGTCTGTACAATCTCCTGACACTAAAGTGATGCACGATGTCTTGATTGGTGAAACTGTGATACATCAACCTCTGTCAGAAATTTTTATGTTGGAGCCAGATGGCAACGAATATATACC